>NW_024426774.1:7042265-7164820 GCF_017311325.1 Ursus maritimus | reverse complement strand
TTCCTATCTCCAGAGACTTTGCTTTACTTTGTTCTCAGATATATTCAGTATTTTAAAAGAATTTCCCTAAGGAGCGCCCTGATGTATGCCATGTTCACAGCAGGGTCGAGAAGCCAGGAACTGTTCTAGGCAGGAGCTTGCTGGAAATTGCTGGAAATTGTGCTCATGTCCTTTATTGCATGTTACCCTACCCTGGCACTTATGACCAAGTGACAGGGTCCCATTTCTTCCAGACCTGTCTGTAGAATTCTTCATCTCCTTGACAAGACTCTGTGTTCATGCTTCTTTCCCTTGAACTTGTGTGCAAAGCCTGCCTTCTCTGTGTGTGTTCTGTTTTCTCCTTTCTTCTCTCAGCTGAGATAACTATTTCTCTGCTCATTTTAAAAATCTTTCTGAGAGGGAAGGAGAAAAATGTGTAGCCTGCTGTTTATGAGGAAATACACTTATTAACAAGAATGAAGTGTAGCAGCAGAGTGGAAAACAGAAATAAACTTACTTAGTCCTTGGATTTTCGAGAGAGAAAGAATAGAGAAAGAATAGGGAAAGAATAAAGGAACTTTCCCTCTACCACTCCGTGACTGTACAGCCTTGAGCATGCCATTCCTGAGCTCGGATCTCATCTACTGAATATGGCAATAATTCCTGCTCCATAGGGTTGCCATGAGAATTAAATAAGATAATTAAAAAATGCTTATCACAGCTCCTGGCACACAGCAAGGGCTTAATAAATAACAGTATTATATTAAATTTTTTTCAAGAGGGAAACAAAAATTCTCATTCCCTTCAACTGCTCTTGCATAATTCCAAGGCAAAAGTGTTCAAACATATACTTTGGTACAATTTCCACTTAGGTCCAAGAAAAAAACAAGTGTGTCCAACAGTGGCTTGCAAAGTATGATGTGAGGTCCGCACTTACGAGTGCAGGTGGAAGAGCCGTGGTCCTTGGTTCTACCCCAGAGCTACCAAATCAGACCTGCCAATTAACATACGTTAAATGAACACAAACACTAATGTTTGAAAACCAGGGCCGTTCAAGGATTGATTAAAAGCAATCTTTAAACTTTCCTATTATGAAAAGAAAGCAGTTCCATCTTATGAACTGGTCATTCAGTGGAGGTTTTCTTGGAAGGCCTGAATATCTTGCTAGGGTCCCTCAGATGACATGGAGTCCCCCCAAAGCAGGAGAACGTGGAGACCCTCAAGGGAATGCCGCCACCTCTCCCACGACACTGAGGTCCCCGAGGGAAGCATGAGGCTGTTCCTCCATGTGCTATAGCCAGACAGCCTGGGAGCGCTAAGGCACCGTCTGATGGAGAATCCATGACTTTCGATCTTGTCATCGGCCAAGGAATGTGTCCGCCAACCGTCTTAGGCATCTTCCTGCTTTTTCCCCTGTGGATTAATTGTTGCTGAGCACGAAGACATCAGTTCCCCAGTTTTGAGTTTTAGCATAGGTTTCAGTGGTCAGGAGGGACAGAGAGGCAAGCAGTGAAATCCTTTCTTTCTTTCTTTCTTTCTTTCTTTCTTTCTTTCTTTCTTTCTTTCGTTCTTTCGTTCTTTCTTTCTTTCTCTTCTTTCTTTCTTTCAGAGAACGGCTACTGGCTTACAAATGGAGTGAAATATAGACATCTCAAAAGACAGAGTGCTTATGTCATGTCGTTTCTCTTGTTTTGAAATTAATACGTGGTTGAGATAGGAAGTTTGGAAATTATAAAGAATACATTTTTCAAGAAGAATAAAATTTCACCGTCCAAAAGGTTACCACTGTTAACATTTCCTGTCCGTGTCCTGGGTCTCGATGTAACCATGTATATTTGTGCATATTTTTTACAAAGTTGAGCTCATACTGTTCCTACCCTTCGGTACCTTTTTCTAAAACATACAAACATACCATGTAAATGTTTTGACATTACACATTCTCTGAAGATGTGATTCTATTGGCTTGCTGGCATTTTATATGGTACTGATTTATTTATGGTGGCCATTTTCGGTGGGACTTTTTCCCTTCAGAGCCTGAGTGATATTTTCCTCATTTGTGGAGCTGGTAATGTGCAATTCTTTTCCAGTCCACCCACTGGAATGTTCGGGACTCACAGTGTTTAATTTTCCTGGCAGTTCAAATATGGCTTTTTGAAACCTGCCAGCTGCCTCGTGGAAGATGCTGGACCTTGCTGTCTGGTCGGCTGGTCGACGCCCTCAGTGCTGGGTGCAGACACAGCAGCCCCTGGGCTCCCCACCTGCCCTCTGCCACGGCACCCTCCTGCTGACGGGTCTCCAACGCTTCCTTCTGATCAGGCTGGGTCTTGTTCAGAACCCTCGTGATTGCAGCCCAGTTGCTGCTCTTGTCTTGAACTTTGTCACTTCTGCCGTGACCTTCATGTTAAAGCATCCATGAGAACACAGAGGTTCAAATCTATTCCTAAGGCTACACGGTTCTTGGCGACAGAACTAGGATTTGGCCCCTGGCATCTCTGCAGCCAAAGGGCACGCCTTCGCTACTTACTTACATTTTTAAATAAATGTGTCTCAAAAGTAATGTATAAAGGGGTGTACAAAGTATAAATTTTTGGCATTTGCTTTCATTATGCCTAGAAGGAAGGCTCAGGGAGAATGCTGAGCACAGGGTTATGGGCAGGTTGGGGCTGCCCCTGGGGCACGCACCCTGGGGTAGAGGAAGCCGCGGCAGGGTGGCCCCGGTGGGCGGGGACACGGCACAGACGAGAGTCACCGCGGGAAACAGAGGATCCTGCAGACAAACTGAGATATTCAGCATTTATTCAGCAAGTCTCACCGAGCATCATGAGGCGTCAGACAGCGTTCTTGGTGCTCTGCACACAGTAGAGACTCCTGGCCTCGTGGAACTCATGTTCTGCTGGCCTGTCCCTCACCTCCCACAGCTACAGGTGTCTGTAAGATACTGCAGTGATCCCGACTCTCCTGACCGCCCTTCCACCCGGGGCCGCCGACGGCATTCTGATGCTGGGCCGTCATCCTTGCTCCAGTGCCCGCCTGTGAAGCCGCTGGCTTTGGGGGACGTGCTGTTGCGTCCCTGGACGGTCTCTACGTGCCTGGTGTGCCTGAGCATTCAGCGACGAGAGCCATTCACCACGAGAGGCTGGGTGCATTCCTGGGTGCGTTCTGTGCGGCTGAATTTCAAGCACCAGTTCCCTGATGGCACCTGAGGGGAAGAGCCGGGGCGGGGGTGGGGTGGGCAGTGGCTGATCCGTGGTGGCTGGTAAGCAGTTTATTCTCGATGGTTACAGACAAACTCCAAGACAGAGGCTGGCATTTTAGCGAAGTGCGGGGTCCGAGCACAGGCATCGACTGGAACCACGTCAGCCTTGTGCTGGGTTTCCAGGTCCTTCCTCGCTTCCACTCGCCGTCCACCCACGACCGGGTGGGAATGCAGTCCATCCACGTGGGGCGCCTTCCGATGAGCCATGCGGGGCTCCAGGGACGGGTCTGGAAAGAGGGTTACTGCGGGCTGCGACAAGGTGCTACGGATGAGAGAGGCTTCTGCGGGGGGAAGAAGCCTTTGTGCTGCTGGTGTCTCTAGGACGGTTCGGATGGGTTTCGTTTTCTGCAGACAGAGGCGAGACAGCACAGCCTCCGGGATGATGCTCTCCAGCCCTGGATGGCCTGGATGCAGGGGGCTGGGGGCTTGACCGGTGGAACCTGTGAAATGGGGTGAATGAGACGCACCCTCGGGGTGTGCAGGTGGGGATCTGCATGCTCTAGGGGAACTCCCGGGGTGACGGGCGCGTGCTCCCTGGTGATGACCTTTGTGACTGTCCGCCACTCACATCTTCAAGCTACACAGAGGAGACAGTGTTAACTCAGTTCAGAGACACTGTCATGTTAATCCACACTGTGGTAGGACCCTGGGGCTCCCAAGAGGAAGAGCCAGACCCCGGCTTTCAGAGCCACAGTGATGGGAGGGGCTGATGTCCACCAGTGGTGCATAGCAGGTGCTGCTCGGTGGCCCTGGCGCTCACTCCCCCCTTTCCGCCGCTGGAAGGATCCCGACGTTCACTCAGGAAACCACGAACCAGCTGAGGACTCCCTTCCAGCCTCTCTTGGAACCAGGCGTGCCCATGGCCGACGTGCTGGCTGGCGGGTTAGGAAGAAGGCTGCTACCCAAGGTGTGGTCTGGGCCCCTGAAGAGACGGGGCGCTTCCGCTTCCCTTCTTTCCTGTGGATGGAAAACCTCATTTTACTTTGGGCCATTTGAAAATTTGCTTTACACTGAGAAGTGCGTGAACATGTGTTTCCTGCCTGTGTCGGTAGCAACGCAGTATTCTTGCTTAGAAAGAGCCCCAAAGAAGCAGGTGTGCCCCATGACAAGAACTGGGGGGTCCAGGGGCCGTGCTTTTCCTGCACTGGGATGGGGGCTTTCCCAGTGCCGTCCTGGCCCATCGGTTACCTCCTCGAGGACTTTGGAAACGGCCTCTCTGGCTTAGCGGACACTCGCTGGCTAGGAGGACAGATGGTTTTCCTTTTTATGTGGGAGGCGGTTCAGCCTGTGCGCCCCGAACCTGCGACCTTGATTCTGTGAACCCAGGCCGCAGCCTCTCCACGCTGTTCTGCTCTGGGCCACGGCTGCAGCCGGGAGAGGCTGCCCGCACCACAGACGTCCTGGGAGAGGGGGGTGGGGCTGCACAGAAGGCTCCCCGGGCCCTGTGCATGTGGGAATTGGGTTTAAGAGAAATTGTTAACAGAAGTTCCCATCTGGCACTGGTCCAGTCTGCAGCTTGATAACCAGACGCAGATAGATGTGGGGGAGGTGGGGACGTGGGGGAGGTGGGGACGTGAGGCCAGCAGAGCATCTGCGTGGATCCGCACCGCTCCGGGGAGGAGGGGTGCTCACTTCATTCTCCGTGGAAGCTGTGCACCCTGGGGGCCGGCAGGTAGCTCTCGGGTCATCTGGTCCAGTTTTACAGAATGGGAAACTGAGGCCTAGGTCGGGGCGTGAAGGGGCCCGTCTTCCTGGCAAAGCTCTACGGCCTGAGACCTGTTTCCCTCCCTGGTCTCTGGTCTGGTGCGTTCCCCACCGTAGGTCACCTCCGGGCTTTTAGGGGATATTTGCCTTCGTCGGCAGGTGTATTTTTAAAATCCCCGTCACTTGGCATCTTTCGTGTTCACTTTGATATTTTTCCCCCCCCGTTGGCTTTGTGCACGAGGTCTAAAAATAAGATGTGTGTTAGTGATTAAAAAATGCAACTATGGTGTAAGTTGATCAACATACATATATGTTCAAACATTCTCACTCCCTCTCTGCCTCTCTTGTGAGCATGGAGTTAGGACGATGAGACTTAGGGTCGTATGGCTATTTTTGTTAAATAGCAAAAAAAAAAAAAGTCCTTTTAGTTGGAAAGAGTATGAACTATTCTATTTTTCTTCTTCCCAAGCCCTTCTGTTTCCTTGTTCACGTTCACACACGGTGTAAAGTTCCCTAGCTGAGATTTCTTAGTCTTCTGACATGAGTTCGTTGGTTTGCAAGCACAGGTTTATTTAGATATTTGTACATCAGTATTGCTGTTTTTCTAAGATGTAAAATATTTTTGAAGGTGCTGGTTCACCCTGTGGCATGATGGATCACAAACGAGTCCTGGAGAGAACAGTGCCGCTTTATGGGAAAGCCCGATCGGGTTGTAGGATTTTGTCATTGAGGGTTGTAGTTTTTCACCATCAGCACTCAGGTACCAGGGCTGTTCTGGGGACCATAGAAGACGAGATGCAGATAATCCTCGTATATTCTCTGTACCAGAAAACAGACTCATCCGCTGGGGACTACGTTCTAAGCAGACAACAACTAAATGTACAAACACTCGTCTCCTCCAGGAGCCACCGAGCAAGGTTGTTACTGGATATTCAGAAACGCTGCCACACGGCTTCCCTTTCATGTCCTCATTCTGGTTCAGAGTTGCGTGAGAAAGATTTCTCAGCTCCCTGCGTTTATTATGAGAATACAGAAATCTCTTATTCACGTCTCGAGTCCCGGGACAACAGCTCGTGATAATCACAAGAGCTGTAATAGGAACCATTCTGAAGTGTCGAAGCGCGGGCACGGCCGCTGGGACTTGTGTCTTTGGCACGAGCAGGTCAGACAGTCGGGGCCGCGTGCCGGACTGGTGTCATCGTGTGAGGGGTCATCTCTAGAGCTCGTGGTGGAAGGACTGGAAATGGCTCGCCAGTGTATTCAATTCAGAAACATACACGGCTCAGGAAATAGTAGTAAATTTGCAGAACTAAACAGACCCCATTCATAATAAAAAGGTGGACTGCTATACTCTTGAATTTCCTTCCTGACATGTGAAATCTGATGATCTCACCCACCTGCTCTGTGTCCCGTGTTTCGACTCTGCCTCCCTTGTCCCGAGCAGGAGTTACTGTTTCCTTAAACTGAGGTCACGCCATCCCAGTCCCCTTCATTTCCTTGTGCACCTTCTGATGGTTCTCGCCTTAAAAAAACATATTTTCACCTATTGGCTGGAGAGGACTTTTTCCTGCACTTCTGTGGGCTTTTTGTCAATTCGATTAGAAGAAAGTAAGGAAGGAGTGAAGAAAGATCCTTGTGTTGCTTCTGCTAAATCCCAGATGACGCCCCAGCACCCGCCACACGGCTGTATTCAGTGCACGTGCCACCGAGCCGACTCCGCAGTCAGTCCTTGCCCGCCAGGCGCCCCAGCTTCTGGGCTCTGCCGACTGGCTGAGGTCGATTGGCCGGCACTTTGAACGGTCGCAGCTTCCAGCTGGTGGGCAGGGCGCGTGGCGCTTTCTTCTCTGAAAGCAGGCACCCGAGCGCTTTTGATTAAATATGGAAAAGCCGGCTGGAAGCCTTGGCACGAGATTTGAAAGGAGACCTCCAAGAACGTTTCAACTCTCTAGTGCTTTCATGTCTTGAGCAGGTTGAAATTAATGCAAAACCTGAAATGAGAAGACGAGATAGAGCGAGATCTCATGGAACCTCCAGGAAAGCTCTGCAGGCTCCACGACAGGATGAAAGAGGGATTTGGCTTTTCTCCATTGTGCGCACTCACTTTCACTGGATCCGGGCAAGTGTGCCTGGGTCTGGGGGCATGCTGTCGCCTTTGCTCCGTGACATTTCTCCTGATCACGCCGGCCAGGGGGCCCCCGTTACCTCGAGGTCCTGCGACGCTTGGGATCCTCTTTGCTCGGGTGCCTAGTCAGTCTCACAGGAAAACCAGCCTCTGGAGCCCATGCGAGTTCTGACTCCCACCCTAAACTGCTCTTGTCTCTTTCTTGTCTTCCAGGCTCTGGACCATAAGCGCACGAGTCAGATTCCTGCCTTCCCAGCTCGAGCATCATCCTACCCGCCACAGGGGAGCTTCCCTGGCCGGACCCCACGGCCAGCAGCACCGGCTCCCCTCAGGGCAGGACTGGCCAGTCTCACACCCAGCAGCCCAGCACATCCTATCTTACGGCACTTTTCTGTTTTCAAACTGAATTGCTTTGGTAGTTAGTGACTGTGCTGGTCAGATCCCAGAGAAGAGTACGAATGTTCCCTACTCCGTCCATTTCTCATCTGAAGAATGGAGCTGGTCCTACCTCCCTGGCCACCTCCTAGATTTCAGGAACAACCTGACGTGGAGGGTGGGCAGGAACTTTCTGGATTGTGGATGCTGTGAGAGGGGTCATCTCTATCGTTGCTTTGTTTTTAGAACACCAGACTCAAGGCGGCTCACGGTGCTTGCTGTGGAATCATACTAAAACATTAAATTCATTGATTTCCTTAATACTGTATTTTCACTTCAGAAGAGAAATACAATATTTGAAAGAATATTCTATTACTGCATTTTTTGAGGGCTCACAAAGAGAGACACAAGGTAGAAATATCCCAATTCGCTAAAATGCTTAGAGAAGGGTATGTTCTAATATACCTAATTTCTGGTGAACTAGCTCACCAAGGATCCCTTTCTTTGAACCTTTTATGGACGGGATGTGGAAAGGTCTCCGTTGTTTTTCTTCCTGCAGTAAGTACACTACGCAACATGAATCGTTAATGCTTGGCGTTTGAGAGAAAGAGTTGCCTTAGTTGACAATACGAATTGCTTCTAGTGCGGCCAGGCCCCAGGTTTAATGAACAGATGTTGGCTGAGGTCCGACACGCATGGGATCTGAACTCTGATCATGCGTTACCTATCTTTTTTAAGATGGGGTTTTAAATGATGTTTTTATTTAGTTAGCAGGGAAAGCATATCACAATTAAATGCCCTGTATGCGTGTTATCTTCCGTGCTCCCTTCGCTTGCCGGTTGGAGTAAGCAAAATGCTCATTTACCCGCGGAGGCCGGGCTCAGCTTGGTCAGGGGATATGACCCACAGCGTTGCAAAGACCGTAAATTCTTCCTGAAAAATGAGTCTAGTCAAACCATTGGCTAATAAACCAGAGAAAAGAACAATATTTATATTTATTTTGACTTGGTTACTGTTTGAGTGAGGTAGCTGACGACTTATTTCGGACTTGTCGTAGGGACTTTGCTACTTTGGTCCTAAGCTGGGCTCTCCTTAAGATTTGGAGGAATCCCATCTAAAACGCCAGTGATAAAACTCTGTGCCAGACTAAATTCCCGAATAAGGTCTGGGAGCTGCAGCACTGCGTAACTTACTGCCTTTGTCACGGGCATAATTTATGTCTATACATTTGAACTACAGGCTTTCTAATTTAATGGTAAATCACGGAAGCCCCTTGTTCTTCTTGGGCTCATAGCTCCTGCTTGGGAGCTGTAGCAAGAAGAGAGGGAATCCTGTAGAAGCGTAGTTGGTCCATTTGGGAGAAGTCTCAGAGGGGACCCGGTCCCACCTCCCGACTCCGCCGACTCTGCCGTTAGCGATCTGGGGAGCTGAGGGGAAGGGAAGAGAAGGTACTGAGCATGGGTGATGACCCCGGGGCGGGCAGCTCCAAGCGGGTGGGCATAGGGCTCGGTTCATAGAGGTTGCTCAGTAACTTCAAGAGAAGAGAAAAGATTTCACTCAGTCCTCACGGTTTGGGAGGTGAGTACAAGGACCTCATTTTGTGACGAAGTCACAGCCTCACGGGTCAACGAGCCTGAGGTGCTGAGGGTACGGCCACGGTGGAAAACCAAGTCTTCCCGCTTGTCTTCTGGGGTCTCTCTTATTTCCCCAAATCCAGGTACAAGGAATTATGGAAGCGACAGTTTACTCCTGACAGGGGAAGATGGCTTGGTCGACCAGGGTAGGGAGATTAGTCAAGGGAAGTCGGGAGAACCGGCTTTGCCATTATTGGAATCAACAGGATCAGGGAAGGCTTTGGGATTCGCACTCAGCCAGCCACGGGGCCTTGATGTGGCCGCGAGTCCGGCAGCTGCCCATTTCCCTTGCAATTCGCTGACCTCTCTGGCTAGGTCACCTTGAGCGTTTGTAAGAGCGTCTAGGGCTCTAGATACTTCTCTGTTTCTTTTTTCAGGGGTTGCTTTTGGTGGGAGCAATTTCTGTAGGCTTCAAGAGTGTTATATAATGTCTAGCATGACACCTAGCATGTTCTAGATATTCAGTAAAAATCTGATGACTTATGAAATACATACTATTGATTTTTTTTCCTGTGTAGGTGGGTAAATGGAGAATGTAATTGGTTAATTTAATTGGCCACTAGATGTCACTGTTTATCCACCAACCGAGCGTCAGCACCCCCCCACCCACCTGATCAGGACAAAAGCTTCTGGAAGTTGCTCCAGGTGCAGACGTTTCAAGCTTGTTTCTCATAAGTAACCTGTGTTCTCTCGGGAAAAGACTGATGCCTGAGTTATTCATTCAATTCAGGATAATTTCTCCTTCCTTCAATTTAGATCCAGAACTGATGTGTTTTTTTTTCCTTCTTTTATCCCCCAAAGTTTTCTTTTGCTAACACAAACGCGAGTTTTTATCTTGCGATTCATCTTGGAAGCAGGACTAGAGTTCACACAGGTCTGTGAGGTTTCGTGCATAACTCCGATATGAAGCTCTTACAGGCAGCTGGCGTCAGTTCCCACCTCGCGAGGCTCCGCGGATTTCCAGCCCCGCGGCAGCAAGGGCCGTTCTGACTCTCCAGGTGCAGGTAAAACAGATCGGAATTCCTCTGCTGTTATCTGTGTGACCTTGGAGATGTTACTCAGCATCTCGGATCCTGGTGTCCTTCACTTTGGGGCAGACTTTCCAATCTTACCTGCTAGGATGCAGGGTTTAATCTCAAAATTTCTTAAATTTCCTTCGTTCCCCGGGGCCCTCTGTGAGAGTCTGGGTTGACTAGATGGATGGTCTAAGGAATATCACATTCCCTTTGCGCTTCCCCGAGACGGGTCAGACATTGTCTTGTCTTTATAACATGATCTCGCCTGGGTTGGTCCAAACAGCTAGAATTCCTAAGTCAGAACCTTGCTGTGAAAGGCACATAATCAACTGATCCTTGTTGTCTTCGTGGGTTTGTCTATGGTAACGGGGAGCCCAGAAAACGACAATCTTAATGAGAATGAGCCTTAGGGTTTATTTAATTCAACCCCTTTCTTAATGCGTTTTTAGTCTTTACTATTCCACGGGGAGCTGCACAACCTTGTGAATGGGAGGTTTTTCTTACAGTTTCCCTAAGGTGTGAGAGCAGCTATGGGAACGAGAAGGACCTATGGGCAACCGAAGGCCCACTGTGAGGGCTCCTGGTCCCCACGTCCCTCCCCTCTCCTCCACTGTGAGACATGTGCCCGCCCGCCTGCTGTCTTCTATCTTGCATCGGTCCTTGCTGCAGCCCCAGAAGTTACTGGAGCATTCCCTGACTTTGCCGGGGGAGACCGGCCTCCTGCCAACCACTTAGCTGGGTGACTAGCAAAACCGGCTTCTCCTGCTTCGCTTTCAGTCGCTCAACTACTCACAGGAACGATGGTGAGGGTCATACTGGAACTGCGTGATGGGGATCAGTCACGCTTAAAACATTCAGACCAAACAATAAGGCCCACTCAGTTTCCTCTCGTCCAACCAGAGTCCCGGATGAGTGTCGGGCCAGACGTGCTTGTGTTAGGGAGGCTGGCAGGGGTTATCGACGTGAATTACTAGATATGAAGAGACGGAACTCTCCCCTGTACGTGTTTAAAGGCTTACCTCATGTCAAGGAAGAGAGTTCGTGAAGACCCAGAGTTGTTTAGACGCTGGTGGGGGGTGGGGGTGGGGCTGCCGTTTGTAGCAGGAGCTGCATTGATGAGGGGTTACACTCAGCCTATCGACTGCCCGAGCGTTTCCGTTAATATTGATTTAGAAATGCCACTGGTGTTTACGCTGCTGAATATTCATCATTGTTGTCATTGGAAATATGTCAGTCTGTGCTGAGGGGCGGGCGCGGGGATTTCAGGGGCTGGGGAAGGGTCAGCGCCAGCCCCAACTTCCTGCTCGAGTCTTAATTGCTTCTTGGAGGCCATCAGGCATTCACTTAACCTCCTCTTTCCAGGAATGGTTGTATTTTCTCGACTCTCCTGTCTTATTAAATGGGCAGGAGGAAGGTAATTGTCATAAACCTTAGGAGCTTGGCTGCACAGGTTGGAAGTATTGGAATTGAATCTGGAGGAGAAGGCGTGTTTCTGGATTTATCCCCAAGGACTTACTCAAAACTCTGAGATGTACTATTTGGCTAACGAGGTTCAGTGCAGGGGTAAGAGGGATAAAATCACGAACGTGCTCTTGGTGGGGTAACCTGCAAGCAGACGCATTTGACCCAGGGCCTTTGGGGCACAGGGTCTCGTGTCTCCATGGGGCAGGTGAGAGGGAATCGAGTGAGGATGTTGCAGTGCGGGGGTCCAGGGCCTCCAGTCCGCTCTGCTGTGCACCGTCGGGGTGGACCCAGACTAGGCTCCCAAACCTCTTGACCCCAGCTGTTTGACTTCTGGAGTGGGCAGTTGCCTATCTTAGCTGCCGCCTCCCACGTCTAGTGGAAGAATGGCGCGTCATCACGGGAAGCAACAGAGCCTTTAAGAAGGACAGAGTTTGTACTGGGCGCCACGGCATCTTTTAGGGAAAAGAACGGGGGGCTTGCTGTTGTAAGGAATGTTTACGACCTCACAGCTTTGTGACATTGGCCAAGTCACTTGGCTCCGAGCTTCAGTAGAATGCGTCTCATCTCTAAAATAGGATAATGACGCCCACTCCATGGAGTTGCTACGTGTGGAACACTGGCCCAGAGCCCCGGAGACGCCTGAAGCCACGGGGAGTACCATGCCCTGCACATACTGTGTTTTTCCTATATACACACATACGTATGATTAAATTTAATTTATAATTCGGCACAGTAAGAGATGAACAACAAAAACTAATATAAAATAAAACAATTACAACAATGACCGTTAACAAAAGATATGTGAAGGTGTTCACTCTCAAAGTATCTTACTGCGTCTTACTGTCCTTACAAGGACAAGAACCCACCGTTCTTCTTTGAGTGATGATGGGAGATGATAAAATGCCCAGGCGATGAGGTGGGCGAGGTGAGTGACGTAGCCTTAGGTTCTATTGACCTGCTGATACACGTCGGAAGTAGGGTCATCTGCTTCTGGACTGCAGGTGGCCGCAGGTGACTGGAACCATGGGAAGGGGACTGGGCTGCCACCCCCCCCCCCGCCCATGCCTACCGTCCCCTGGCACATAGCGTGTACTCACATCACGATGGCTGCCTTCCTTCCAGCTCCCTCCTCCCTCCCCCTTATTAATTGATCAGTCTCCCGAAGAAGTGATTAGAGAATGTGGTGAAGCACAGGAGTGTGGTTCCTATTTATAGATCATTAATTCGTTGGCCTTTGGGAAAATCACGAGCGCTGTCTGCCAAATCATTTGTCTTTTTTCAAACTGAAATGAGTCCTGTTTCCCCAGTATGGTTTGTGAGATGCCTGATGTGTGTGTCTTGACACTACGGGAAGGAGCCGTGGGGTCCACGGTAACACTGGGACGTGCGCACGGCTTTTGTCGCTCGGCACTTTTAGTGACGTTCAGACGCTTGTTTTCTTTGGATTATTAATTATTTCTCTTCATTATCAAAAGGAACTTGAGTCTTTTCCGAAGCTCGTCAGTAGAGAATACAGTAAAAAAGGAGAATGAGGAGCCGGATAGGAGAGTAGCAGCAGCCCGCAGAGAACTGGCGATGGGGTCGCAGCTGCCGGCGGTTACCTTACCTGCACGCTTCCTAGCCGCGCGGGCAAAACTGGGTGGGAACCGGTCTGTGGGTTTCGTGTATTTCATGGTCAGGTATGGTTTTCATGAAAGCCAACGTTTTCCTGACGTAAATTCTAACGGATGGATATAAGGGTCGTGGCAGCCTTTCTGAGGACTCGGTGTCTGTCTCCGCTTGGGTTCCCGTTAGCGTAGAGCATCCTGGGGAAAGAGGAGCCGGGGGAAGGTGAATCGGGAGGGAGCTGCCCCTGCGGGGTTAGGCACACGGGCTCTCCATCCAGACACGGGCTGTAGAATCTTCCCCGATGGGAAGATGGGGTAGATGTGCAGCCTCGTTTAACTTAGATGGTGGACGATCCCAGCCCCGGACACCCCCTAACACACTCCGTCCTGCTCGCACGCTGCTGGCCTGAGGCCCCTCTCGTGCAGGCAGAATGGGACGAGATCTGGATGGGCTTCCTTAGCGTCTAAAATGGAAATCCACAGACATTGTAGCACCGCATGTAAAATAATTCTGTTCAGTCCCGTTCAATTCAGTTTACCTCCCCATTGTTCAATTTCCAAGTGAGCTCAGAGAGCGCCTGCTCCGTGGCGGAGGACGTGGTGGGGCTGGGGGAGGGATGCAGAGGGGCTTGGCGCTCGTCCTCAGTGCAGAGCCTCCTGGCCTACCCGGAGGAGAGGACGCCGGGCTGTAGGGAGACCCAGAGGAAGTGCGTGGGCCAGCTCGGAGGGAGCAGCAACCCTGTGGAAATGTTCTTGTTAAACTCACAGCGACAGGGAACCCTTCTGTGCAATGATCCTGTTCTGTTATCTATGATTTCGGAGTTTCCAATTATGCTGTAGTTTAAAAAAATATTTTTCCTGAGGGTTAATGTTTACATTTACAAATGCGTACAGCTTAACTAACAGTTTAAATGGAAATTCTAATGTATTCTACGAATTGTTGGCTCATTTGCATATTTTATCAATTCACCATCATTCTGGGTTGTATGCAGTGCAGTAATTAGAAACAGAATTAAAAAGGACCGTGCATTAAAAAAATTTCATTTCAGAATGTGAGATGCTCGCTGTGTCACTGCTGCTTCATCGATAGTGTGTGGTGCCAAGCGTGTGCGGGAGGACTGGGGGCTCCTGGAGGCGGGCGTGTCCACACAGTTGGCTGGCTCTGGGGTTCGTGGACGCAAAGGGGAAGATGGCGGGCGTGGGGCCCGGCAGCTGTGGTCCCCCCGCAAGTTGCTGGGTGTCCTTGGTGCTCTCACTGGCACCCTCTCTGCCCCACATCTTGACCCAGACCCAGAACTGCCGGCTGGACAAGCCAAGTCGCTGTGCAGGGTGAAAGGTTTCCTGGAAGCGGGAAGAGCGGTTGCGTGAATGCTTCGTAGCGGCAGCCAGTCCCGTTCACGAATGTGCACTGAGGACCCCGTCTGCTCCGTGCAGATGATCGTTGGGAGGAACACCCCAGGCGTGGCACAGAAGAGCAAAGCTCACGGTGACCCTCCTCTCCTGCCTCCTCTGGGTCGTTACTGTCCTCATCGGAGACACGCGGAAATCCCTTCCAGGAGCGATGTGTTCGTTGGCTGTGCCGCACCCGGGAGCCAGCTCGTTCTGACCACAGCCCTGCACAGCAATGGTCTCAGGATGTCCCTGACTGTCTCAGCATCTCTGCTATCTTCCTGAATGGCACAGCGCTGCCATTGGATTTCTTGTGAGGCAGGCCTTGCCACCTGGGACCAGCTGCCTGGACCAGCTGTCTTAGTAACGGCGGCATCTCCAGGGCCCAGAACTGTGACCGGGACCCATGAGATGTTCAGCGTATCAGCCAGGGTAGCTCGCCTTATGCTGCGTAACAGACACCCCCTGCCCAACTATCAGAGGCGTATTCCTTGCTCATGCAGACATCCCTTTCCGGTGGGCAGTGGTGCTGGGACATCACCGGCCAGGAAGCAAAGGGAAGGGGAAATGGTGAATTGTGGGCTGGTTTTTAAGAGCATTTGTCGAGAGGGGAGCCTGGGTGGCACAGCGGTTGGGCGTCTGCCTTCGGCTCAGGGCGTGATCCCAGCGATCTGGGATTGAGCCCCACATCAGGCTCTTCTGCTGTGAGCCTGCTTCTTCCTCTCCCACTCCCCCTGCTTGTGTTCCCTCTCTCACTGGCTGTCTCTATCTCTGTTGAATAAATAAATAAAATCTAAAAAAAAAAAAAAGAGCATTTGTCGAGAAGAAACACCACTACTTCTGCTCATATTTCACCGGTGAAAGTGAGTCACGTGGCTGTGTCTACCTTCAAGGAGGGAGGACAGTCCTACGTCCCCAGAGGGGGAATTGGGCCTATTGGCGAGAAGCATGGATCCCTAACACGCCCGATGTGTGTATCAGGTTGGATGGAGGTGTGGCATAGCCGTTCACTGAGAAGCCTGGTGGTTCTTGCCGTGTTTCTGCTTCGTGGGAAACACCGCCATCTAATTAGGTGAAGGTCTCTCGATATGAAGCGTATGTCCCTAAAAACTCGGAGGCCTTAAACAAACGTGAAGATCGTCTGGCTGGATTTCGCTTCAGTAACGAGACGAGCTGCGTGCCCTGCGTCTCCAGCATCCCCGACGTGGCGGCTGAGCAGTCATGGGGCTGCTGCTGTCCTGTGGTCTGGGGACTGGCCTGTCAGGGCTGCCGTTGCCTGGACAGGCTCTCGCCACTTTCCTCTTGTTCCCGTAAGAAAGTGGATCTCGACCTTACTGCAAACACTGTCCTGTTATCAGCCTCCGGCAGAGCAGCCAAGCACAAACAGTGTCCAGTGCACCCCCGGCCTCGGGGCCTTCCCGTTCAGCCTCCGCTCTGTGAGGACTCAAGAAATTCATGTCGAGTGCTTCAGGGAGTGCCCGCAACACAGTTAGTGTGTGAAGACCGTCAACATGTCACTATCTCTTGTGATTGTTGTTACCGCTATAATCCGATGCTGTTGCGAGGCCCCCAGGGAAGGGCTCGTGGAGGGGCTGGCGGACTGTCCCCACAACAGCAGTGACCAGTCCCACGTAGCGAACACGTAGGAGGGATCAGGAGTCGGGGTTGGTGTCTTTCCTGCTTTACGTCTAATTATCTGAGTCGTCACGCTGGTGACGCTGGTAGAAGCGACACTACCATCCTGTGAGTGCCGGCTCTCTGTCCTTTGTCTTCTGATCCACAGCAACGGGGGAAGGTCGGCAGTGTTCGATAGGGGAAGTGAGGCTCGGACAGGCCGCACAGTCGCCCCAGCTTACGTGTGGTAAACGGTGGCACAGAGCACGACTCAGAACATGCCGGTCTCACCTCAAGGCCCGGGCCAGGATTCCACCCCCTGGCGCACGTTAGCAGCTCAGGGTTATCAGGACCGTCAGTCCCCATTTGCACAGAAGGCAGCTGAGGCTCGGGGAGGTCCGAGGTTGACAAAACACCCTTGGCCGTGGGGAATTAAAGCGTGCTTGGACTCAGGTTGGCCGAGCCCTAGTTCCCCATCCTCCCTGTCCCCACAACGACGGGACAGTCCCCTCCATGTGTGGGGCCCAGTGGGGTACACCACAGCTCCCTGGCTCCCCACCTCATAAGTCTGGTAAAGGGCAAGGGCAGCTGGGCCTGGAGAATGTCTCAAGGGGCAGGTTTTGGGGTCTGCTTTGGTTTCTTTTCTAGATGGTTACCTCACTGAATCACGGTTCCCGTAGGCCCTGGAGGTTTGGGCTCTGGTGCTGGGTTGCAGGGAGGCTGAGGGCCTTCCTAACTGGGCTGTGGGGCCAGGGAGGCCGGGAGGATTCTGGGTGGTGGCATTCTGGACGAACCAAGACAAACACTTATCTCGAGTCTTCTCTAGGTCTCTTCACTGGTCTGTCTCTCTGTCTCTATCTCTCTCTGAATCGCTCTCTTTTCTGTCTCTGGATTGAAAAAGCATTTGTTCTCTCTCTTTACTGTGAAAGTTGGTCATCCTACTTAGTTGTGAACAGCTGTGCGTCTCCGTGGCTGCCGTCCCCAGGCTTCCACACTTGATAAAACTGGTGAGATGGCTTTTCTTTAGTTTTCCTTCTGTCTTGCTGATAAAGTTTCCTAGACATCTATCTGGGTAGAGGTAGAGATGTATAGATAATTCAGAAAAGGGACCAGGAGCCTCCTTTTGTCTTTTGATATTTGAAAGGACAACAGCCCCACTTGCAGATGGGAGGGCGGCCCACTTCTCCACGCCTCCTGGCTGGAGCCCTGTGCTGTGAGCACCACGCAGATCCCTGGGGGGTGTGAGGGAACTTGCTCTGGCTTTGCAAGTTCCAAGGCCATGAAGAAGAGTGCTCTCAGCCACTCAACAGCAGAAGCTTCGAATGTAAGATGCCTCCTCCTTAAGTCTATTAACCGTAATTGTAATCAAAGATGCACTACTGGCTGAGTTTCGGATCTAATTTTCTAATACGATAGTCCAAGGGGATGTGCAGAAGCCCCAAGGATATCGCACAGTTTCTGTAACCCTCCAAAGATGAACCGCTTAGTGAATCATCGCATGAGAAAGACTTGGTCACAACCCTGCAGGATGAACCTGGCAAAGGACCCGTGTCTTCCTTAACCACGTGGAGCCAACAGTTGACTGACCGCTGCCATCTGAGCTACTGCAATGACTCCTTCAGTGTTTTTTAATCAGGAAACGGGTACTGAGCCCCCCCCCCCACTGTGTGCTGGGTACTGTGCTGCACACTGGCTAAGTAAGTAGTGTTGTCTTTGATGGGTTCACATCCCAGAGGCAGAGGGACTGCTCACTGTGGAAAAGATTTTATTTCAGGACGTTACTTGTCTGATTATGTGTATCAGTGCTCTGTGCAAATGATGTGTGCGTGTAAAGGTCAGGTAGTTGAATAGATAGGCAGGGGGAAATACAGATGGACGGACGGACGGATGGATGGATGGACAGATAGATGGTGGATGGGTGGGTGGATAGATAGTTCGAATGGAAAGAGAGATAATAGATAAGGGATAGATGATGGAAGGGTGGATGGACAGACAGGTGGACGGAGGGATGGATGGGTGGATGGGTGGACGGATGGACAGATCAACATTTATGAGAATAAAACATCATCCGCGCTATCAGATAAACTCTGACGCCTTGTTGGCAGTCAGTGTCGACTACGAGTGCCTTATTCACGTGACTGAAGTCTCCAGTGTAGCTCATGGTAACTTACTGTACCCGTGTTGTCTTGGGTGGCAAGTTCTTTGGCTCTGCCACAGAATTGATTGCCAGGCATCCATTTTATTTAACCAGTAAGTGAGAAATGTGTACACCTTCTACAGTCTGCTTGTTATTTTAATAATTTAAGTGCCATCTTGCCTGCGAAAATGCCCCAGATACTTAAGGGTACAGAAGTAGTTGTGTGATAGTGGACGCATAGCACAGATTAGACAGAAGTATGACGGATGACCCCAAGAGTCTCTAGTCAGAAAAAGCTTCCTGGAAAGTTATCTGATGTAAATTGTATATATTCAGTCTTCATTTCAAAGAAAAACAAAACTGCCAAAAAAGGGAAATGTTTGTTAATTCAAAAGTCACCAAAATCATGCCTTTATTTTATTTATTTTCTCATAACGCACACCTACAGGTATTTCCTGCTTTAATCCCTCGATTTTTTAAGTCAATCAGTCAATCTACGTTTTTGAGCTAACCAAAGAAATCAAATGTACTGCAATTCAGAGGCGAAAATGCTCTTTCCCCAAATAAAACTAATGCATCGTAGCACGTTCTCCCTGGCAAAAAT
This sequence comes from Ursus maritimus, assembly GCF_017311325.1. Taxonomy (NCBI): domain Eukaryota; kingdom Metazoa; phylum Chordata; class Mammalia; order Carnivora; family Ursidae; genus Ursus; species Ursus maritimus. The sequence continues at coordinate 7,145,919 of NW_024426774.1, read as the reverse complement.
ACCGCTCTCACGTAGTCACAGCAAAGAGATTCCTATCGGAGCCACTGTGAGCTGCACAAGATGGGAAAGCTCCTTCTGTAAGTATGTCATGACCAATGAGCAGCCCAATGTATCTTAGAACCACTGCAAAGAGACAAGTAGAAAAAAAGAGAAAAAAGTAACAAAATGTCGTGGAACGGTTTGTGCATTTCCTTCCCTCTGTCTTCAACCTAGCCCATGCTCTTATCTAAAAGAAGTATCACCTTTCAAGTTTCCATGTTGTCAAAGTATTTAAAACTCCAGGGCTGGGACCCTGGGATGGCGCCCAGGGTGTGGACTAAGTGTTTCCATCGAGCCCTGTGTAATGGGCTGGTGCGTAGATCCCTGCACGATGGTCGGACTGTCTCTGGACCTTGTCAGATATGCAGCAGAAAAGGGCGAATCTGTCTCTGTCTGGATAAACCAAACGGCAACCGTAGGACCCTAGGATGTGAGCCTCGTGCTTATACACTTTCTTGGGTCAGGTGCGGGGCAGACACAGTCCTCGGAGTCAGAGGCATCAGACAGAGAAGGGCAGGAACTCAGAGTAGGTGTTGTTTGTGAATGCAGGTTGTTGGGGTCTGTTCATGGTTGGAAAGGGGACTGACTGACAGGCACAGAGATCATGGTCTTTCTGCTGACCTACCAGCCTGAGAGCAGACAGGATGGCTCTTCCAGTGTCCACCCAGCTCCACTGCGGCGGGTTGTAGATGTTTTCTGGGAGTGGTCCTGGGGGCTCCGGTCCTGAGGACACCTGGGGTTCCAGGCACCGGGACCCTGGTGGTTTTAACCCCTGCAATGAGCAGTGCACCTGCTCCTGGAGGGACCAGGCAGGAACAACTCTGCACCAGCTGACCACGTAATGGCCATAGAACGGCCACTCGCAGGGAACATCAGACGTTTCCCTCCGACTCCACTTTCGATCTGGGCAGGAAACGCTTGCTTTATATTTGCTGTTATGTTTAATGATTTGTAAAATCAACAGCTACACAAATTGCCACTTTCCAGGCCTGCCATCCCTCCCTTCTGTGTCCACTACCTGCCTCCCTGGCCCACGTTGTTGGTCCTGCGGGCGCGTTGTTTCTGAAATTGGATACGGAGCAGGCCTGGGAAACACTAGCTGGCGTTTCTGGCAACATCTGCGTGCTTTCCATGTGTGGCTCTTCAGAGCGCCTCTGGAACTTGCTCGTCAAGGGGCTCATTTAATCCTGACGACAGCCCTGCGGGGCATCTGCCGCAGGTTCTCCTCTTCCCTTTCATAGGTTTGCAAACTGAGGCTCAGAAAACATTAAGTGGCAGGGCTGGTCAGTGGCAGGGGCAGGACGAGAACCCACGCCCTGAGTCTCGGTTCAGAGTGGCGTTGGTGCAGGAGCTTGGCCCGAGGAGGCCTGGGGCTTGAAGCCGTGGGGGCTGGACGTGCACAGGGATCATCATTCTGGACTGGCCACCTGTCCGGGTTAGGACGATAGTGCGTGTCTGCCCATGGCTGTGTCTGCGGTCGGGTCGCTAAAAGGCCGGTGTTTGACAACGTCAGTTCCCTGCCTCTCCCTCAAACTCTTCATTCCGATAATCCACATATCCGAAAGTTGGGGGAGCAAGTCACATTTACCGTTAGAATATTGGATCCATTTTGGAATTTACCCAGCCAATTATTTACTCCTGAGGATAACAATTTTTGGAGAGAGCATGATGGTTTTGAATTTATTCTGGAGCTTGTCCAAAGTCTGGAAGAACTCAGGGACATTCGGGACAAGAGCGGGTTTGCCTGGGCTGGCCCAGGACTGTGGTCATACCTGCTCTCGCCCGCAGTTTGGACAACGCCCCATCGAGGTGCTCATCACACAGCCCGTGAACCTCCAGCCGGTGGTGCCCAGGTGACCAGCACACCAGCGAATTTGTCACTAGACTTGCGTGCTGACGGCCCACCCGGGGTGTCCCCCTACTCTTCACTGGGTGCCTCAGTCCCTCTGGTCAGTGTCACTCACGTGGCAAATTACACCATAGCTGCTTGGACGGTGGGTGAGGGGCAGGGAAAGAGAGAAAGTGCAAGAAGCATGCATAGTATACAAAGAACCAAACGAGTCATATTCAGGTATTTAACGAGCCCCCCGCAGCATTCGCACCCCCCCAATCTGCGTGCAGTCACGTTACCATGAGACAGCAGAGCGCCAAAGACCAGAGACACTCGTGGAGGAGAGAGACGTCGCCTTTGTAAGAACTACAACCAGAATGACAGCAAGTGTCCACAGGAACAACGGAAGCTACAGGCAGAGAAAACACCGAAGCACTAAGAGAAAATAATGATCACTTTAGGATTTGATACAGGCTAAACTTATCATTCGAGAATGGCACAAGAATAAGATAGTTTACTCTGCTTCTTAGAAAACTTAGAATGTACCTCGAGGAAAATGAGAGCAAATAGACAATTTAAGTGCACTTTCAACATTAAAGCGATTGTGTCGGTGGTTTCAACACCAGACCTGAAGGCTTTTTTTTTTTTTAAGATTTTATTTATTTATTCGACAGAGATAGAGACAGCCAGCGAGAGAGGGAACACAAGCAGGGGGAGTGGGAGAGAAAGAAGCAGGCTCATAGCAGAGGAGCCTGATGTGGGGCTCGATCCCATAACGCCGGGATCACGCCCTGAGCCGAAGGCAGACGCTTAACCGCTGTGCCACCCAGGCGCCCCTAGACCTGAAGGCTTTTCTATGCAGGTCCCAGGAAACATTCTGGGGATAGGCACCCCGATTATGACAGCAGAATCGGGGAGATGTGAGACGATTGATTCGTGTGTTCGATACAACCTTGATATCAAAATCAGGGAACAGTAAAAAATTATATGCTAATCTCTCTATGAACACACCTTGAAATATGTAAATTAGCAGACCAGTTGCAGGGGTGTAGACAAAAGAACCTCCTGACAAAGCGGGGTTATCACGGGAGTACAACAATGTTCGTCGTTAGGACAACATACACACAACTCAGCTCTTCTCAGTGACTAAATGGGAAGACGGCACATACGACCTCGGTGGACACACGGGAGGGACTTGGCATGGCACTCATCCTGATGGGAAGGCTCGGTGTTGGAAAGATCCACATTTATCCCCAAGGGAAAGCAATTCTATTAAATATCCCCTGAGGGGTTTTTTTGAATGTGACAAGCTCAAGGAAGCAAAGGGCCAAGAGTATTGTTCTGGTCATGGCTGTGTAACAAGCTACCCCAGAGCTTGGCGGCTCCAGACCTTTGTTTTGCTCAGTGGTCTGCAGTCTGGGCAGGGTTTGGTGGGGGCGGCTCCTTGGTGTCAGCTCCCTGGCTGGGAGGCTGCCTGCCTGTGCGAATGGTCTAGGGAAGGGGCACTCACGTCTGGCCCCGGGGCTGGGGGGGCACAACCTGCTGAGGGCACCATAGGTGTGCTCCCCACTGTCAGGGTAACTGGCTCAGGGCCCCAGGGCATGTGTCCCCGCTAAGGTTGCACCCTTCTGTGATCTAGCCTCAGAAGGCACCAAGGCATCATTTCGACCACTCTCTGTTGCGTGGGTCAGTCACAGGACCCCCGCATAAGTAGGGGAGAGAGTAGACGCTCCCCTGTTGGTGGAAGTAGTGTGTCTACAACATGAGTGAGTGTATGTGTAAAACACAACCCATCACTAATATTTACCGCAATTTGGAAGAACAAGGAATTCCTCCATTAACCCCATTAGCAGACATATAGCATTGGTGCCTGATAAAAAGATGGATAAACAGAACCGCCTATGGAGTCCTGGATGGACCCAATCATACCGGAAACACGTTTTATGACCAGTGTGAAAATGCAAACCACTGAGCCCAGGGCAGACTAGAAAGTGACAAGTGGTGAAGACCTGGTCATTATCCGAGCATATGGAGAAAAAAAGATACCACCCTACTTTATTCATAATCATCATAGCTTGCACAGAGTACCTAGTATGTCCCAGGCATTTTGCACACATTGTTTCTCATTTTTTTAAAAAAGATTTTATTTATTTGAGAGAGAGAGAGAGAGAGAAAATGCATGAGCAGGGGGAGGGGCAGAAGGAGAGGGAGAAGCAGGCTCCCCGCTGAGCAGGGAGTCTGATGTGGGGCTCGATCCCAGGACCTCAGGGTCGTGACCTGAGCTCAAGGCAGCCGCTTAACCGACTGAGCCAGGTGTCCCCTTCTCATTCTAATAGAATCCTCGAGGAATAGATTTGAAAGGTAAGAGGTCACTTGACTTGCGTAAGATCACAGACCTGCGGAGCGCTAGAGCCAGGATTTGGGTCTAGAACCAAACTGCGGGTTATCTCACACCCGGGAGGCTGGCTCTCGCCTCACACTTGCCCCGGGTAGTTGCCTTTCCCCGAAGTCTCTCTCTGATCTCCAAACTTGTGTCAACTCACTTTGCCACGTTTCTTTCTGCTCATCTCTGGAGCGTCAGTTGTCACCCCCGGAGCCATTTCTGACAGCCCCTTCTCCCAGACGGGGCAGGTCTGTCCTCACGTTCACCACAGAACTTGGGGGGCAGCAAAGGCAGTGTCACCTGTCCTCTCCAGTCCAGGGGGATAGGTGTTAGTCTGTCAGAGATATGATAAAACTGCCAAAAGTTAAGAAAAGCAGCAACATTTCAAACATCGGCCACGACTCTATTTAACTAAATGCAAGAGCTGTATTTTAAAATATCAAGACTGAAATAAAGAGCAGAGAGGAGTGCTAAGCCCGTCCGTGTCACGGGGGGCAGGCTGGTGCTGGATCCACCTTCTGTCGGCGGCGGGCCGTGCTGGGCCCCGTGGCGCCTGCTGTCCCCTGCTGTCCCCGGGCCAGCTCCCACCCGGTGCACAGGCTTCAGTGAGGGAGCGGCCCCTGCCTGCTGGGCGGTCTGGGTCCCGGTGACTCGTGGAAACCCCGTGCGGCTCCCGGGCTGTCCGAGCGCTTTCTGCACCAGCTCTCCGCTTTGTAACCCTGTCTCCCTGCACGCTGCCCACTGGTTTGAGATGCCAGGCAAATGGGAAGAGGGTCCCAGATGCAGAAGACAGAGCGCTGTCCTTGAAATCCATGCAGACCGTCCTCTCTGCCACCTGTGAAGTGTCTTCTGCTTGACTTCACAGTAAGATTGTAAATCTCACTGATTGGATTTTTTTCTGTGTGTGTGTGAATGAATGCACACATTTTATGAAATAACATTGTACTTATTTATCGATACAACTAACGTTCTCAGTAGCACCTTTTACAGATGAACATCCCGGTGTGTGGAATGTAACACAGAGTAGTGCACTGAAATGGGCTCCTGGGTCTGATCTGAGGCGGGGATCCAATTGCACTTTGTCCCAAGGACGTAACCAGGGGTCGTTCTGTCACTTTCCCTTTGCAACTCCAGCTCTGCACACAACGGACACGCAGTCACAGAGCGCGACTTGCAACACATTCGCGGCTTTGCTCCTGGGCTCCCTGCTCGGCTCCCTTGGTCTGTGGTTTCCACTGCATCAAACTCACACTGTCTTATGTCATCTAGTCCTGCAAGTGCTGCTATCTCTGAGGGCAATTCCTTCACTCCCTTGTCCGCCATCGTCCTCGTTCTTAACCCTCATAAAAGTCTAGCTGGCATGAAGTTCTGTTTTTACATACATGGTTCATAATTGGCCTTCCAAGTTCCTCAAAACGCTGCCGGGATTTTGATGGGACTGTTTTGAAGAGAGATTCATCACGGAGGATTTATAACCTTATACTGTAAGCTTTCCTGTCCACGAGCATGGGTGTTTCCAACTTATTAAGTATTTTTATGTTAGAATATGTTGTTTTAAAAAATGTATCATCCTCGATAGCCACAAAAATACCACACACACACACACACATACACGTGTGCATGTGTGCACGCACAAAAATGACCAATGTCTTTCAATGGTGCTTAATAGTCTCCATAGAGATCTTGTACATCTTTGGTCAGATCTTTTTTCTCGTATTTTTCTTATTGTTGTTGCTATGGAGAATTGTGGGCTTATTTTTCTAACATTTATGGCTGGTTACAGAAATGCCACGGACTTGTGTGTATTGATTTTGCGTCCAGCGACCTTGCTAACTCTCTTATTAATTCAGTAATTTAACTGTTGATTCTTTTGGTCTTTCTATGTGCAATCTTCTTTCTTTTATATCTTTTCAATTTTTCCCTTTCTTTCTTTTTTTCTTTTTCCCTCCTCAAGGTTCAGTATTGAATAGAGTGGTGACAAAGGGTTCTCTTCTCTTATTCTGCTCTTAAAGGGGATGCTTTAAACATTTCACTGTTGACTCATCTTTGCAGCAATTTTTTTAACCCCCATTCTTAGGTTATTCCCAGTTTGCTAAGAGTTTTTATCTTGAATGGATATTGAGTTTTATGGAATTATTTCATTGCATCTGTTGGGGCAATCATGTGGGTTTTATCATTTATCCTGTTATGAATTTATTAATGTCATTAATTACTTCAATAGATTTTTCAGTGAGAGAGAAGTGTTGTATTCCTGACATCAGCCCATCTTGGCTATAGTTTATTTCTTATTTCTTTATTTCCTTTTTCTGTCTTCCTGCACCAGCTAGGCCTTCTAGCATGATGTGGAACAGGAGTGGTGAGAAAGGACCCCCTTGCCTTGTTCCTGAACTTGGGGGGAATTACCCAGAGTTTCACCATTAAGCATGACACTAACTGTATTTTCTTGTAGATGTTTTAACAAGTTAAGAAAATTCTTACATATGTTTGCTGAGAAGTTTTATCATGTTGGATTTTTGTCAAATGCGTTTTCTATCCTAACGGCTACACGGTCATGTGCTCTTTCTGTGTTAGCCTGTCTGGGACAGTGCGGTGATTTATTTTCAAACGTTGACCAGTCTTTCACACCTGCAGTGAGTCCACTTCATCTTGGTGTAAAATTCTTTCCTTATATTTTGTTGTACATGACTCGCTGATAGTTCATTGCGGGTTTTTGCATCTTTCTTTGTAAGAGGTCCTGGTCTGTAGTTTACTTTTTTTTTTTTTTTTGGTGGTGTTTTTATCAGGTTTTCATACTTGGGTGATGCTGGCTTCATAGAATGAGTTATGAAGTATTCTCTCTGCTTCTGTTTTCTGGAAGATACTGTGGAGAATTGATATCATTTCTTCCTTAATAGTTTAGTATGATTCACCAGCGAATTTATTTAGTAGCTAATAGGCCTCCCTCGATGATCTGCTTCACCTGTGTGGGTTTGGTAGTTTTTAATCTGTCAATTAAGTGGTCTATTTCATCTCGGTTATCCAACTGGAGGGCATAGAGTTGCTCCTAGTATTTCTTATTCTCTTTTAAATGTCTGTGAACTCAGTGGTGATGACCCTTCTTTCCAGTGTCGGCGATATGTGTCTTCTCTCGTTTTTTTTCTTGGTTAGTCTGGCTAGAGGTTTATTGATTTTTTTAGGTTTATCAATTTTATTGATCTTTTTAAAGAAGCAGCTTATGGTTTTATCACCTATTTTTCCTGTGTTGTATTTCATTGATGTATGCTCTAATTTTATGATTTCTTCGTCTGCTTACTTTAGGGTTAAACTGTTTCCCTTCTCTAGCTTCCTGAGGTAGAAGCTCGGGGGACCGATGTTGAGCTTTCTTCTTTTGTGATACATAACACTTAATGCTGTAAATTTTTCTCCCAGCTCCGCTTTTGCTGGAAGTTTTGATAATTTATACACTCATTTTCATTCACTTGAAAATGTCTTAAAATTTCTCTTGAGACTTCTTTTTTGAATTATGTGCTCTTTGGAAGTGTGTTGTGTAGTTTTTCAAATATGGAAGGATTTTCCAGCTACCCCTTGGTTATCATTTCTAGTTTAATTCCGTTGTAATCCAAGGACATGCTTTCTATGATTTCTCTTCTTTTAAATTTGTTGATGTGTATCTTGCAGTTCACTGTGGTCTGTCTTGGTGAATGTTCCAGACTGAGCTGGAGAAGAACGTGTGGCCTACTGTTCTGGATAGACTGTTCCATACGTGTCAGTTGGGTCACTGCTCTGGATAGACTGTTCCATACGTGTCAGTTGGGTCACTGCTCTGGATAGACTGTTCCATACGTGTCAGTTGGGTCTCGTGGATTGATAGTGCTACTCAGGTCAACTTTGTCTTCACCGATTTCTCCCTGCTGGTATATTACTTACTGAAAGAGGGGTGTCAAAGTCTTCAACCAGAATTGTGGATTTGTTGAGTTTTCTCGTTCTATCAGTTTTCAACTCATACATTCAATGCTCTCTTGTTTGATGCTCACTTCTTGGTGACTGTGATGTCTTACTGGAGAATTGTTCCATTTATCAGGATACATCATGATCCAATGCCACTCTTCATCTCTTAGATTTTCCTCCCTCTGAAGTCTGGCTTTTATAAAAATAGGATACTTTCTTAACATTCCCTTTGATTAATGTTAGCATGGTATATATTTCTTCATTCTTTTACTTTTAACCTACTGACCCTTTTTTATTTAAAGTGAATTTCTTTTTTTTTTTTAAAGATTTTATTTATTTATTTGACAGCGATAGAGACAGCCAGCGAGAGAGGGAACACAGCAGGGGGAGTGGGAAAGGAAGAAGCAGGCTCATAGCGGAGGAGCCTGATGTGGGGCTCGATCCCAGATCGCCAGGATCACGCCCTGAGTCGAAGGCAGACGCTTAACGACTGCGCTACCCAGGCGCCCCTAAAGTGAATTTCTTGTAAACATGGTTTAGTCTTGTTTTTAATCCAATACGGAGAACTGGATAACCCTAAATATAACTGGTATATTTGCAATATTAATATTGAAACTGGTTATTGATGTAGTTGGATTAATGTTTACCACAGTTGTCCCTGTTTCTAATCTTTGCATTTATTGTTTGTTTATTTTTCCTTCTTTTTCTGCCTTCTCTGATATTAATGGAGCGATTTATATTGTTCCACTTTATCTCTTCTCTGAGCGTATTAATTATTCTTAAAAAAATTTAATGGTTGCTCTAGCCTTTCCAGTGTAAATTCTTGACTAATCTGCATCCTCGTCAAATATCACTACCCCACGTTAGTGCAGTTTCCTCTTCGCGGAGTATTCCAGACCCCCTCCCCTCCCTGGTGACATTACTGTCATGCATTTCACCTATTTGCATGTTACAGCCACCAAGACATTTTTACTACTTCAGACAGAAAGTTATGCTTTAGATCAATTAACAGTAAGAAAAATAAGATAGCATCCCTTCACTCGTTCCTTTTCCAATATCCCTCTTTCTTCAGGTAGACCCCAAGTCTCGGAGTCGAATCATTTTCCTTGTCTCCGGAGAACTTCTTGTAACATTTCTTTCAAGGAACATATGGTAGTTATGAATTTCCTCAGTTTTTGTTTGTCAGAAAATGTCTTTATTTCTTCTTCACCTTGAAGAATAATTTAACTGAATATAGGATTCTTGATTGATGGTTTCTTCTTTCAAAACCTTAAATATTTTATTCTACTTTCTTCTTTTCTTGCTTGCATGGTTTCTAGTAAGAAATACTCTGTAATTCTTATCCTCGTTCCTTTATAGATAAGATTTTTCTCCCCCTCTGGCATCTTCCATGATTTCGTTTTTGTACTTTTTGCTCTACATTTTGAATACGATATATCTATTTTTTGGGTAGTTTTTTGCTTGGTGTTCTCTAGGCTTCCTGGATCTTTGGTTTCATGTCTTTTACTAGTTTTGGATAGTTCTCAGCCTATATTCAAATAATTCTTCTCCCGTCTGGACTCTCCTGATAGTCTAGTTATTCATATGTTACACCTTTTGATATTATTCTACGTTCTTGGATGTTCTGTGTTTATTTATTAATTTTTTTTCTCTTTACATTTCAGATTGTGTAGTTTATATTGACGTATCTTTGAGCTCACTGATTCTGTCCTTGGTTATCTCTAGTCTACTAATGAGCCTATCACTGGCATTCTTTAGTTTTGTTACAATGTTATTTTTATATCTAGCAATTAATTTTAGTTATTTCTTAGAATTATCATCTCTCTGGTTCCATTACCCTTCTGTTCTTACGTGACATCTACTTTTTCCATTAGTACACTTAACATATTAATCTTAGTCATTTTAAATTCTCTAATTACATCTACAACTGTGCCATATTTGAATCTGGTTCTGATGCTTGCTTTATTTCTTCAAACTGTTTTTTCTTCCCTTTGGGCATGCTTTGTAATTGTTGCTGTTGTTGTTGGAAAGCCAGAGTTGTATCAGGTGGTAGGAACTGAGGTAAATGAGCCTTTAGTGTGTGGCTCTATGTCAATCCGACTAGGACTGGGCTGTGTTCACTGTTTAATGCCCCCACGCCCCCTGCCAGGCTACAGAGGATCTTTCTCAGATCTTCACCATGAGCTTGGTGGGGTTCACTGACTTAAAGTCCATGAGATTGGGGGTCCTCTCCTCTCCAAGACCGTGCCCCTGGTGCTTCGTGATAATCCACACCTAACCTCCTCATCAGATTTACCTGCCTCACCTTACATCTTCCTGCAAATTTTTGTCTCTAGTGGCTTTTGCTTCCGGTTATCAGATCTTGGCTCTGACTCCCTCAATTCATCAGTTTCTCCAGATTTCATGGTGCAGGTTTCCCTTTAACCCCAGCTGTCTGGTGGGTCCAGGAGAAGTCACCGATGCTTAATTTGTTCAGCTTTTTCTTATTGTAAAGGTGGGAGCGACAATCTCTAATCTACTTCACACTTTGGATCTGAAACCATATGAGTCCCAGCTGCTACTGATTAGTGTGACCATATTTTATATTTTTCCATCCTTTCACTTTTATGGTATTAAATGTTTATTTGTACAGTGAGTTTCTTGTAGGCAGTATATTGTCGAGTCTTGCTTTTTTATTCAATCTTACGATTGCTGTCATTTAATGGGGGAGTTTAGACCATCTATATTCAATGTGATTATTGTAGGCAGTTTGCTGTAATGCATCATCTTGCTACCTGTTTTTCTATTTCTACCGTTATTACCTTTATTTTCTTTAACTGTCTTCTTTAAGTAATTGGACATTTTTTTCTTATTCAATCGTGCTTTTTTGCTGGCCAATTAGCTAGAATTCTGTATTTTTACTTTAGTGGTTTAGGGTCTATAGTATCCACATTTAACTGGTCTCAGTGATGCGATTGATGTGAGGCTATTGTATCAGAGTATGCTCGAGTCTTCTGTGCTTGATAAAATAAGCAGAAAATAATAACTCCATAGAGCATGATGACCTGTCTGTGTGCACAAGAACATTTTGTGGAGAAATAGGTTATCAATTATAATGTATTTGGAGACTAGGAAGAACGGATTTCTCTGGTAGCCCTATGATGTTTCCTGTTCCCTAAAATATTTGCCCTATGTTATACTATGGGAAAAGGGGAGCTACTGAACAATCTATCTAGTAAGTGGAGGGTTACTAGAATTTAAAGCAAAGTGTCTTTGACTTAACTTTTAAATACAAGTTTAACTGAAGTTAATACAAATTTCTTCGTTGTGGGACTTCAATGACCAATATTAGGTTCCACGAACTAGGGTCTTGTGGGCAGTTTCCCATATGAACACGGGGCTGTTTTTGTTGGTTTTCTCTCCGGACGGGTCCCCCAGAAAACCTTGGAGATGCTGTGACAAGTATAAATGTTCTCTGACAGTTCTGGGTGCTCTGCTAAGAGGTGCTGAAGACGAAGTGACGAGAGAGAGGAGGAAACGGAAGTCTGCACAGAGCTGCTCTGCCTGTAAAACCAGTGTGGCGGCGGCTTCCGGTCACAGAGGGATGTTTGAAGCCCCGCTGACAGAGATGAACTAGCTCATGGTCACTCATTATCGGTGGTTGTGACTCGCCCTTCTCCCCTGGTGGAGCGACACCTGCAGGGTGAGCAGGCTTCTCTTCACTGGTTTCTGGCGAAGTTCAGAACTGCCCCATTTTACTGATCATGAAGCGTCCGAAGCACACGTGTTCTACCTCAGCCTTCGCCCCAGTCTCGCGTGGTGAGTCCGCGTGCAGCTAGCCACGATTCTTTGTCAAGTAAAAGAGTGAAACATTTTGTATCTCTTTTTTTTAAATGTTTTTTTAATTATATTATGTTAGTCACCATACAGTACATCCCTGGTTTCTGATGTTAAGTTCGATGATTCATTAGTTGCGTATAACACCCAGTGCACCATGCAATACGTGCCCTCCTTACTACCCATCACTGGTCTATCCCATTCCCCCACCCCCTCCCCTCTGAAGCCCTCAGTTTGTTTCCCAGAGTCCATAGTCTCTCATGGTTCATTCCCCCTTCTGTTTACCCCCCCTTTCTTCTTCCCTTTCTTCTCCTACCGATCTTCCTAGTTCTTATGTTCCATAGATGAGAGAAACCATATGATAATTGTCTTTCTCTGCTTGACTTATTTCACTTAGCATTATCTCCTCCAGTGCCGTCCATGTTGCAGCAAATGTTGAGAACTCATTCTTTCTGATAGCTGAGTAATATTCCATTGTATATATGGACCACAACTTCTTAATCCAGTCATCTGTTGAAAGGCATCTCGGCTCCTTCCACAATTTAGCTATTGTGGACAATGCTGCTATGAACATTGGGGTGCATATGGCCCTTCTCTTCACTATGTCTGTATCTTTGGGGTAAACACCCAGTAGTGCAATGGCTGGGTCATAGGGTAGCTCAATTTTTAACTTTTTAAGGGACCTCCACACTGTTTTCCAGAGTGGCTGTACCAACTTGCATTCCCACCAACAATGTAGGAGGGATCCCCTTTCTCCACATCCTCTCCAGCAATTGTTGTTTCTTGCCTTGTCAATTTTTGCCATTCTAACTGGTGTAAGGTGGTATCTTAGTGTGGTTTTGATTTGAATTTCCCTGATGGCTAATGACATTTTGTATTTCTTAAGCTGTTTCAAGTAAGAGGCTTCCATATATAGTCTCAGCTATTCAAATCATCTCAATGCTCTTACATTTCTTTTCCATCCAGATTTGTGGCCTTGGGCACTGTCTTAGTCTGTTTGGGCTACCGTAACAAATATCACAGACTGTGGGGCTTCAACAACAGAAATGGGTTTCTCGCAGTTCTGGGGGCTGGCCGTCCAAGATCAGGGCGCTGGTAGGTCCTGTGTGGTGCGGTCTCTCTTCCTGGTTTGCAGATGGCTGTATTCTTGCTGTGTCCTTATGTTGTGGAGAGAGAGCTCTTGTGTCTCTCCCTCTGTAAAAGGGCACTCATCCCATCATGAGGGCTCCACCCTCATGCCCTAATCATTCCAATGGTCCCTCCTTCTCACACACACTGGGATTCCAGCATATGAACTTTGGAGGAACACAAACATCAGTTACCTACGGTCTCTCATATCAGCACCTCAGATTGCTTCTGTCTGCAAACCCCACTTCTCTGTCGGTCTCTGAATTTACCTCAACTATCTGCTTTCTACCATTATCAGCTTGGTTTCCCTGGTGTCTCACCTTCCATCCTGACGTGCCAGCTCTTAACCTGGTGGTCATATGGGGAGCAGGGGATGGAGGAGGTTTTCAGAAACTTGTTTACATTATTGCCAGTGGCTGCCCCTTTCCACTGAGAAGACAGGATCTCAGAAAGCGACATTGACCATGGCTGCCCCTCCTTTCACATCCCGGTGTGTGAGAGCCTCTGCCAAATCAGCCTGATGTTGGTAGCCTGGCCCCTTAATGGCAGCCTGTCTTACACAGGTGAAGCTTCACATCCCCTAAAACCTGGCGCAGCCTCTCCCCAGCTTCCTGCTCCCATGCCGTGCTTGTGAGCCCTGGTGTCTGCTCTGTTGGAGTCCCTTGGCCTCAGACTCGGTTTCTGTCTCTCTGGAAATACAGATGTTTGCCTTGGATCTTGATTTGTCTACCTCTGAATAACATCTTACACATAAACCTGTGCCCACTCGTGGCCCTAGACAATGAGACCAACCTGATTCTAAGCTTCCCCTCCCACCCTGCGGGTTTTGCTAGTGCAGGCATTTGGACAGCACCCATCCAGGGGCTATAAGATAAAGGCAGCCTCCTAAAGAAAGACAGGAGAGAAGAGCAGTGCTCGTCCTCGCACACTAGAGCCTCACCCCAGGCCTACTCAAACAGGGAAATATTTCTCAGTTTAAATAGAACCATCGCCTTATTTGCAAGTGGAAGTCTACGAACGTACGAATAGTCCTCCTGTGACAAAGGCTGTGATGCAAGCGTATTTGTGATTGCAAACAAATGACAGCAAGTAATGACTGAAAACAAATAATTAACACTCACCAGGGTAAGGAGAACAGACTCTAATAATTTTCCTAATTGGTCTTGCTCCCTGTGGACAGGCAGTTGTGTTAACCTTTCGCTGTTTACAAATACACATGTGTACACATGCAGGTAGAGAGCCACCCCAGTTACTTTGCGTTGCCCATGAGTGTGGTGCTCCAAACAGGTGTTTTTGCTGGATAATTAAGACCTACTGGTTTTGGTACTATGCTCCCAGTCTGCCTTCTTCCGAGCTTCCTGGGGTGGTTTCTGTTTTCCTCCAGAGTTCTTTTCCAGGAGCCTCTCCTCCCTTTACCTTCTCTGCAAACCACATAACCAGGTTGATGAGATTTCTACGCTAAGCACCAGTGAAGAGGCCGGAGTGATGGCTGCTGGGTCATCTCCTAGGAGCGAGTCGTTCACACTTATCTGGGGCACCCGCGTACGTCCCGGAGTGCTTTCTACTTACTTCCATCAGCTAATGTTCGCTTTCATAGCCATCTCAGGACGTATGGAGAGTGATTATTATTTTAAGCTCAAATAGTAAGAAGTTAATGACAACAGGGATAAGTAAAGTCATTGAGATACTGCTTTAAATTATCAGAATTATTTTCTTGAAACTATGTGGCAATTTTACTGTATTTCCTCATGTATACTACCTAAGGATTTAAGCATTTTAATAAGCTACAAATGTTGTTAATGTTTCACTGAATGATGAATGCCGTAAAACCGTTAGCATACAAAAACTCTCATTATTGGTAATTATTAGCAAAACTGACTTTATGGTTGAGATTGCAGAACCAGTAGCCAACTCACGAATATTTAACATCATATATTAATGATGAGGTAGGTGCCATGCAAATTGGTATAGATTATTATGGAGAGCAGGAGAAAAGGGAAGGCGAGAGAAAAAATGAAGCAGTGTCTGGAAGAATAATACCAAACAGGAGCTGGACTTTTGCTAGTAATATTCTCCATGGTAACATAGGAAAGCCCTCTTTTCAAATAGTTTACTGATAAAAAAAGGAGGTGTGACTGTAAAGCAACAAAACGAATTGCTTTGAAACAATCCTAGCAAACCTCCATACTCTCTTCCTGGCCTGGCTTCTTTTCTCTCTGCTTCTCTGGGCTGGGCTTCCCTCCTGTTGCCGGGAGCTCCCTTTCCTACCAGACCTTGCCGTCTCCTTCTCTGCACTTCAGGCTGTTTTCTCATAGTGCCTTTGCACTTGTAATCCATCCACCCTGATTGCTATACACACACTTCCCTGTCCTACGTGATGCCTGCCTCCTCCAGTGTCCCTAAAATCTTCCTGAGTCCAACCATCCCCATCCCTGCTTGCTCCCCTCCTGCACCCAACCCACACCATGGTCAGTCCTGTTCTCTGTCCTCGTCTCACTGCTCTGGACACATTGCGTGCTTCTGTTGAAGGTTTCTGATCCACAAGGACATGTGTTCTCAATGTCTGCTTCCCCAGTTAGGCCTCTCTGAAGGCGTGGTCATGACATTTTCATTTCTGTATTTGCAATGGGTAGCGCCAAGTCATACTACAAGAAGTCGGTTGAATGAATGAATGAATTCAAGCAATTCTGTCCATTCGCTGCAACCAAAGGGGACCCAACCCATCCTCATCCTCATCAGCTTCCTTGTCCGTAAGCACTTAAAATAGACTAGCCTCCAGGTATACCCCGCGAGCACTTGGCAGATTAATAACATTTACTAAGCAAATGCAGCCTGAAGACCCACCTCATGGTTCTGTGTTCCTCTCTGATTGCTAAATAATCACGTTCTTTATAGACTTTCCAGGCCTGCCCCTGTTCGGGGGAGCCATCCCAGTGAGGGTATCTTGGGGCCCTTCCTTTGAAATATCTCTGGGTCCATTTATGAGTCTCTCTCTCTCTGTGTCTCTGTCTCTGTCTGGCACGTGCACGCACACACGCATGCATACCCAGCCTTGGTACTTTTTCTTAACTCCGAACAGTTTATTCTGATCTAGGCACTGTAATTATTCAGTAGAGGTGACTTTGACTTACTTGTTTTTGTTTTTTTTAAAAAGACTTTATTTACTTTAAGAGAAGTTTTAGGTTCACAGCAGAATTGAAAGGAAGGTGCAGGGATTTCCCATATACCGCCTGCCTCTGCACACCCACAGTCCCCACCGGGGACATCCCGCACCAGAATGGGACATTTGTACACCTACACTGACACGTCATTATTACCCAACGTCCATAGTTTATGTTAGGGCTGCTCTTGGTGTTGTCCTTTCAATGAGTTTGGACAAATGGGTAAAGATATGTATCCACCATTGGAATGAGAATCATACAGAATATTTTCTTGCCTTATGTTTGATCTTCTCAAAACTTACCTTAAAGTAAGATTCTCTCTAATTCTGACAGGACATTAGGCACATGGAACACGTTCTTTATGCCAGACACAGTTCTGTTCTGCGGATATTAACACAGCTCTCACACCACCTTGTAAGGCAGGGACGATGCTGTCCAATTTTATACACAGGGAAACTAAGGCCAGGTGGGGTGTAACAAAGGGTCCGAGGTCACGACTGGCACCGTGCCGCTGGCTCCAAAGTTCCTGCTCTCGAGCCGTGGTGGCATCTCACAGCGGCTGTGTGGCTGACCGAGGCTTCAGAGCCTCCTTGCCCAAGCCCAGGGCACATCAAGGGCAGGGGAGGGCATTACCCGCAAACAGGCTTCAGGAAGATACTCTGTTTGGGGTCCTCTTCATTACATTTCGGAGTGGAGGTATTTCATTCTGTTTCTGCATCTCCACGGGCTGTTGCTCGCAGACGAACCCCGCCCCCCCCCCGCCCCCCGCCCGGTATCTAACCTGTTTCGGTGGCTTTACTAAGTCATTTTCTGCCCAGACCATCTCCGACGGGGGTGGGGAGGATTCCGGGGCTTACACAATGCTTCCGTAAGCGAGCCTTCCCACTGTGCACATGTCGTTCATGATGGGAAAATGTTCTCCGCAGGCGTTTCCCCCAAGTATATCAACTCTACCTTGTCCCTAAGAGCGCTTCTTATTTTTCTCCTCTTTTTCAGATTTGAAAATTGTTCTTTTGATTGGTACAAGTGATGTAAACTTTCGCGTATATATTTTTATTGGTGATGTGAAAGGATGTTGAATGCAGGGCAAGTGGCCGCAGACTATAGGCTCGGGTGTCCTAAGCATGTGTGTCTGTGTGCGTACAGGGGTCCCCTCGATGCTCTCACACGGGGGTCCTCATGATGCTCTCTGAAAGTACTGAATTTTTTCTGCATTCAATAATTATTAGTACAAAATTGATCAAAGTAGTGTAAATAGAGTAATTTTATTCATTATTAAATATACAAAGTAAAGTGTTGGAAATGCCTCTATTAATTGGATGTGTATGTCTGTTCTGTTTACTTTTCCCTCTTTGGCTTGTGGATTCATATATGATATTACTTATCGCTAGAATGACGTAAGATTTGCCATCAATTGTGTTCATTTTTATTGTTATTCTACATGTAAATAGTGTACATGCAGTCCATAGAAATAAATTGATGAAAACAGGAGTTTTTCATAGTGACGCTAGTCATTTCTCTGAAGTCCTTCGCAGTCAGAAGCCAAAAAATTACAGAACTGATGTATTATCCCACAGTTATTATAATGATCATCACTAACGTCTCAATCGGATCCTATTAATTTTGTTGACAGCAAAGACTCGGGGAGCGTTGCCCATGCAGAAGCTTCCATGCCTGATGATTAGAGCCACTGTCTCTTGGTCCCCACGTGCTCACTCAGATTTGCTCCTTAGTCTGATCTTGGAAGCTTTTCCATCCCGGTGGGAGAGAGGCACGCTCTTCCTCTCTGAGTGGGAGAAGCGTATCGTTTAAGGACTGACGGAAACCGAGTGTCGCCGCTTGATTTCAAGTGGATCCGCGTTGAGAAAAACTACATGTAGAGGCTGAGGGTCTGAGAGCGGGTTCCCTTAAGCACATCGGTCTGCGCACTGGGAGGGAGCTTTGCGTCACCTTGGTTGTACATTTGAATGGCTTGGAGGGGTTCCCTTAAGCACATCGGTCTGCGCACTGGGAGGGAGCTTTGCGTCATCTCGGTTGTACAATTGAATGGCTTGGAGGGTTTTAAAAAATACCCGTGTCCACTGCTTTGCTGTGCTGTTGGGACGTATTTTAAGAAATGCTCTCCAGGCGATTTTAAAGTGTGTCCAGGGCCGGGAATTCCCGCTTAGATTCCAAGCTTTGGGAGGGTAGACACCTGGATCCATTGCTCAGGTGAGCATCTTTGCGGCCTGATGCTGGGTGGACCTTCACCCGCTCCTGTTTACTCACAGCAAAGAGATTGCTTTTCCAGGGGAGCCCTTGTCCTGTCTGGAGAGGAGCCCGGGAGGGTGGGCGGCACTGAGTGAGGGAGGGTTCTCTCTCTTCCCGGCAAACCCGTTCTCTCCATTCCAGTCCATTCCATGCAGACCTTCCCAGCTTCCTCACGCCCCTGCTGTCATTTCGCTTCACTGCATAAATCACTTCATAAAATTGTATTGTGCGCCTGCTGTTTATTTCTATCTCCCCAAAGAACATGTAAGCTTCGCGAACACCTGGAACAGAGTCAGCGGTACAGTAGGTGCTCAGATAGAGGAAGAGGGGGTAGGACGGAAGATGGAGGGAAGGGACTTTGCTCTCGGGAGTTGGCAAGGAGAGGGCTGCATGGCTCGGGGGTGCCCCGCTGAGCCGCTGGGGTGCCGGCTATCCTGTCCCAGGCAGCTTGAGATGCAGCGTTCCGCTCAGAGCTAGCAGAACCACTTCAGGGCAATCTGCAAGAACCCTCTTCGTTTTCGTAAGGGCTCTTGGCCCCTCCTGGGCCCTCCCTGGGCTTTTCACAGGGTGGGAATGACTTCCCAAGGCGAGGATGTCCTTATTTGTTGACCCCGGTCCCTCTGCTGCCTCCTCTCACCGGCCTCCTCCAGCCCAGACAGCAGAAGTGGCACAGGGGGCCTACGTGTTTGGGGAATCCACCGCCTGACTTACTGAAATCATCTTGGTAACATTTTACCGTGTGGTCAGATTCTTTACGTTGGTCACCATCCTACTCTTAAAACTCACCGTGAAATCTGGCTCTAGAAAAACAACTCTCTCTGATGTAATATCCAAGAGAGAAGGGTCAGGTTGCAAAAGTCAGCAGACAATGGTCCAATGTCAGGTGTTCGGGGTCGAAAGCACCTCCACCATGCTGCTCCTTTACAGTTGCCAACTTGCACGTGCAAATAATTATTCCCATGGTTGATTGTGCTGGCACGCATCTGGAACCCATAGACTAAAGAGCCAGAGATTCCTGGTCCTTGCAAGAGGCTTTATTCAATTTCCATCTTGTGCCCACAGATGGTTCTGCCTGCAGAGCGTGAGTTTGTTCCTTCCAGGTTATAGAAAATGAGCTGTGCCCAGCGCCCAAGCTGATGACCGCTGCGGCGTGGCGAAAGCTCGCCAGAGATCATGTCAGGGGGCACGCGAGCCATGCGCTCGGCTCGGGAAGCAGCCTGTGCCCTGCGCTGCTCTCTTCCAGGGGAAGCTTCTGGTTTTGGACCTTCTTGAGCTTCTTAGGTGCTGTCTCAGGACTTACAGCTTCTTTCCTTGTATTTTGACTTGTTTGCTTTTCCTCCTATTTTATCTTTTGCATGTACTCTGAGGAAAGCAGGGCCACAATTATCTCGTAGTAGTATCCAGAAGATATCACAGCTCCCTCAAGGGTACTCAGTCTCCCAGGTGACTCTACCCTGATTATTGAGAAAGAATTTCTGAAGAATATTTTCTTCTAATGAATCATGAGTAACAGTTACTCTAATAGCACCAGTTACTAGTTACTGTCACTCCGTACTGTAACAGGTTCTTTCAGGATCAGTGTGGTGCCTGTGGAATGTTCTCACAGGGGGGAGTGAGGTCCACCAAGGGGCACAGAACACTTGTCTCTCTGTGAGATGCTCACTCGCTCCAAATGCAAATGAGGTGTACAGTTACGTTTGCAAACTAATAATCACGTCTTGTAAGGATGTCCTCATTACTTTTAAAACTAATAGAGTATTTTTACACCCAATGCCCAAGAACACTGGTGATGGGTAGTGACCACATTTCATGCTGGACCCCCGGAGTCAGCCTCCCCCTTCTGTGCAGCAGCGTTAGTGAGACGTCATGCACAAGCCTCACATTTCACCCACGAAAGCGTGGAAGTCAGTGTCCTCAGTATAGAAATGATGATAAAATACGTGTAACAGAATCTGCCATTGTAACTGCTGTAAGTAGCGTTAGTTACCTCCGCAACCTCGTGCAATCATGACCAGCATCTATTTCCAGAGCTTTTTCATTGCCCCAAACTAAAGCTCTGCCCCCATAAGACAGTGAGCCCGTTTCTCCTTCTCCCTGACCCCCTGATGCCCTGGTAAACTCTAACCTGATTTCTGTCTCTGTGGCTTTGCCCAGTCTAGGTATTTCCCATCTGGGCAATCATACAGTGTGTGTCCTTCTGCGTGATGCTTGCAAGGTCATCCACGCTGCAGCTGTGTCAGAACTCCGTTCCTTTTTATGGCCAAATCACACTCGTTGTATGACTAGACCAGATTTGTTACCCCCTCACCTGCTGATGGACTCTTGGGCTATCAGTACCCACTGCTTCGGGCGGTCGTGCGTAACGCCGCAGTGCGTGGGGCAGGGTGCACAGGCGTCTGAGTCGCCTTGATGACAAGGTCAGTATGATACAAGTTGCCCAACCTCACCAGGGCTGGGCGCTGGCACTTTCTGCTCCTGCTGTTGGCTGAAGGCTCCCTCGTGCCCCCTGCGGCCCCAGCATCTGTGGCAAGCGGCATCCATGAGCACGGTCCTGGCCTCTCTGCTGAATGTGCTCACGGCCTCAGAGTCTCATCACCGTGTTGCCACAGGCAGCAGGACAAGGCACGACTTCCTGCCGCACGAAGTTCAGAGAAAGCGGACACATACAGAAGGGGCGCCAAAATATCATGTCTTCAAAGAAAATTATTGCTACCCTTCAGTGCCTGATAGCACCTAGATTCCAACCTCATAAAGCTCCGGTGTCTGAATTTCCTGGTCAGCTTCTCCTTCTGTAGTTTCTGGGGACACATGAAAGAGTCGCAATTTGCTGAGCAGATCTGCACATGTTTCGCAAACTCCACCAAACCAGAGATTTCCAAACCGGCTCACTAATTGAACAGCTCGTACAATAGGTCGTTGTTCGTGGGGAGGCAAAGGTGAACAGGCAGATGAAGAGGATTTTTAGCGCACCGAAACTGTTCTTTATTTTGCTATGATGGTGGGTACATGTCATCGTAAATTTGACCAAACTCATAGAATGGACACAACAAGAGTGAACCCTAATCTGAACAACGCACTTTGTGTGATAAAGATGTGATAATACAGCTTCACCAGTTATACAAATGTGCTGTTCTGGGGGATTGGTAGTGGGGGAGGCTGGGCACATGTGTGGTTAAGGAGTGTATAGGAAATCTCTGTAACTTCTGCTCAATTTTTCTGTGAAGCTAAAACTGCTCTAAAAAATAAAGTTTATTGAAAAAAAATCCAAGGATCGACATTATGCAGAAAACAAAACCAGGAGCTGTCCAGAGATTATGAAGGGGATGGGGTAGTAACCCAGGAATCTGTATGTATGTTATATGTCGCTTAATATTATGATTACATTATGTAGTAACGATTTAATCATATATTTATATATAATTAGACGTATATTAAACCTCTCATGATCTGCCACTGGCATGTTGGAGACCCAGGAACACAGCGGTGTCATCCAGGGCAAACCGGAAGGTCTGGGAACCGGGGAGCCAGTGGTATAAATCCCAGCCCGAAGGCAAGAGGAGGCTGACGTTCCAGATCCAGCCAGCAGGGAAGATACTCCCTTCTTCTGCTTCTTGTTCCACTCAGGCCCTCAACAGTTTGGACGATGTCCAGCTGCACTGGGGGGGGGGTGCATCTACTGAGTCCACACATGCAAGTGCTAATCTCATCCAGAAACACCCTCACAGTCACGTCCAGGAATAATGTTTAATCCGGGCACCCGTGGCCCGTTGGTTTGGCCCAAAATTAACCATCACACTGTTTGGACTTAAAGTGAAGTCAGGGGCCAGTGTTCTCCAGGAGACTGGAATAATCCTCAAGGGGTCTCTCCTGTAAGGTCTATTTCCTTGCCAGGATGGATGATCACGGCCCATGTGTGATCTGTGCTCCCCAGCTCAGCAGACGCCCGCCCATCCGACCTGAAGTTCAAGTGAAGAGCTGGGTCTCGTGGTCACTGGAGGAGGAGTCAAGATTACCTCCAATTATACACAAGGAAACGAAAGATGAGACGTCCGGTGATCACAATGTCCCCCAGCTACCGGGGAACAGGGACCAAATTTAAACCCGGGTTTCTGACTCTAAAGTCTGTTCTTCCCACCATCCCCCGCTGCCTTTCCTTCCACCTAATTCATGAACTGGAAAGCAATTCCAAACGAATCCACAACCACTGGCTTTTTATGTGTGTTTTGCTCCTGATGGTTTGCTTGGTTCCACCCTGCGGCCGTTCTTTCTCTCGTGTGGGCTGGGCTGTGGGCAGGGAATCAGCCAGAGTGGGCGGCAAGACCTCGCTCTGCTCGGTCAGGGACGGCCTCCTGCCGGAGGTGGACTGCCATGAATAGCTTTTACTGTGAACGTAATTTTTGCAAACCAAGCTCCTTTACTGTCAGGAACGCTGGGAGCAAACCCTTTTGTGCTGGTGAGGGAGAGGGGCAACGTGGTGGCCCGTGCATCACCGGATGTGTCCTTCCCTGGCCTCCGCGTCCCCTCCACTGTATGCCACAACATGGTTTCTCTTGAGGTGAGCTGTGAGCTCAGGTGACTGCAAAACCCTGGGTCAGTGCACCGCCCTGGCTCCCGGGGGGCTCCCTGATCTGCCTTGGTCCTTCCCTGGTGCTCCCCTGACCCCGGGGGGAAGACTCCCAGTCCACGTCCCAGCGCGTGCATTCGTGGCTTGCTTCTTGGTGTGGCTCCTTAGACGGTGAGCACCTGCCAGTGGCTTTGTGTTGCCGTGTCTGCATTCCCCGGCTGTAGTGTGTGCCCGTAGCAGACACCCCGTCCGTGTTTGATAAATGAGTACATTGATGAGTAAGACCCTAGACTCTGCCCCAGCCGTTTTGCTGGAGAAGCACAGCACACACCTGAAACAGTGAGGGAACGGCGGGAAATACTGCCTCAAGTGCTTCCCGCGTGCGAAGCGTGGGTCCCTCCTGGGTACAGAGGAAATGCAGACGGCATCTCGGCAGGGCAGGGGCATCGGTCGGCTTTGAGGGACAGCTCTTTGTGCCAGGAGTTAGGAGACGGTGGGTGGACATGCCTCGTCAGCCCCAAGGATGGTGAGTCAGTGTGTGAAGTTGTCGGTGGGAGGGGAAGAGGACAGAGGAGGGGCTGAGTGGCAGGGCCGAGGTCGGCTGGGGCGCCCAGGGGGCTGGCGCGAGGCCCGGGGTTGGGAGGGGGGAGTCCCCACGCGGGTGTCCAGGCCTGAGGAGGGGACAGGGCAGCCGGGCCAGAGAAGGCAGAGAGGCCGGAGAAGCTGAGACAGCGTGAAGGGAAGAGTCTGTAAGATTGACAAATCCTGGTGAATGCCTGCGGTGACACCTGTCACAACATGAAGCAGGCTGACGACTATTTGTTTTGTTCCTGGGAGACTGGTTCCATCGCTCCGTTCAGGACTCGTCCTGCAGATGCCCACTTGCCGCCGTTTCGTGGACCAGCCGGAGTCTGCTGGGAGCGCGGAGCCTGCGCTCTAGCTGGTGTGTGTCAGGTAGGGCCCCGTGTCTGCAGAGACTGTCCCGGCCGCGGTTCGCATTTGCGCTCAGCTGAGCCTGCGGACAGTTTTCCCGTCGCCACACCTGGAGGCTGGGGGCTGAGGTGGCCCGCGGTTCTCTTCTCGCCCAGGTGTGGGGCGAGCTCCTGGAGAGGCTGCTCTGTTCTCGGTCTCCCCGCTGGCCGCAGTTGGTGGCTCCGTGGCCGGGGAGGGCAGAGTGCCAAGTGGGCAGACCCCCTCTGTGTTCGGGCACAGCCACCAGGAGGGGCTTCTACATGCTCCTGGGAGCCTCTGCGCATCCCGCTCGCGACCACAGTAGCATCTGCGAGCAGGGGTGTCAGAGCGGCAGAGAGGAGCTCAGGCCGGCCTCCCCCGCCCTGGCTGCCTCTCCTGTCTCCCGCTGGTCCCCATGTGGGAGTCAAGTGCCCATTTCTCATCGGCATCTGGTCTTTTCCCTCCACACCCCGGGGTTTGGGAAGCACTGCTTCATTTCCACTCATGCAAGGGGGGCAGGGGAGGTTGCCCCAGATCTGCAGGGGAGTTGCTGGGCATCACCGTGCTAACCCCAGCCAGCTGCTTGGGAAGGAGGCCTGTGAACAGGCTTTGGTGGACCCTTTCTCTGTCGCTGGACCCAGAGCCAGCCCGGGGCAGTCCGTCCGGGCCAGGCGCAGAGCTCAAAGCTGGGGACCATCCCCTGGGGGCTTGGGTCTCGGGAGCCTGAGGCAAAGGCAAAGCCCACCCACCCCAGGGTCTCTTACTCCTTTCTCTGGAAAACCCTCCTCCAGGCCTCTCTTCCAAGCGGCTTGCTGCTCCCTGTGTGGGAAGGGGGTGGTGGCAGGCGTGTCGCTGGGGTGCTGTCCTGCCTGCACTCCATGGTCCCCACAAACTATCCCTGCCTCTGCTCTTATGCTTGGCATTCGGTCTCCTGCATGTTTGGCTGTCAGTTCCCTTTGGTTCAGACGAGGCTGATTCCAGCAGCTCTGGCATTGGGGCTGGCAACTGACCCCTCAAGGGCCTGCAGGGTCCTGCTTCTGCTGGAGGGCCCCCCTAAACCTGCAGCCCCCATGGTCGAGGGGCCAGGTCTGCACCTTCTCCCAGTGCTGACCCGGCCGGCCCTACCCTTCGCCTTTCCAGTGTGTGCGCGAGGCTTTCCGGGACCATCCCTGAGCTGCAGGTGTGTGGGGCTCGTACCTGGGACTAAAGAACCCCTGGCAGGAGCCCCTCTTCCATCCTGGGGCGCCGGGATGTGAAAGGTGCAGCCGCATGAAGCCGCGGCCTCACTGCCCCGAAGGCGAGGGGTGTCGCAGACCAGCAGCCGTGCGCCGGCGGACATGACTGCGCAGGTGACTGACCGCGAGCCTGCCTACCTTCCTGCCATACGGCAGGTATGAACTGCTTGCTGGTCAGGGTTGTCCGGGTCTGCCATATGTTCAGTAAATGCTAAGAGGTGGCATTTCCTTCCCTTCTCTGCACCTCAACTGTGTGTGTGAGGAAAAAATGGGCTAACTCACACGAAAGAATTTCTTAAGCCCACGGAGGACCTCATCTACCCCAGGACTGCTCTCCTTATCGGGGGCCGCAGCACCTGGGACTTCTGCGGCCGACGGGCGCAAATCCGGGAAGCGTGGGGAAGGTGGGGTGACAAGGGGTCACAGTGGGTGTGGATTAACATGCAGTCTGCTCCTGGGGTCCAGTCTGCTGGGCTCCACTGTGGTGACGGGAGCATGGACGCGGGCAGGGCTGTCGTCTCAGCGGCCACTTGGAGAAGAAAGAGAGGTAGGGTTGCAAGTAGAACCTGGAGCCAAGAGCATGTACAGGTGGAGTCGAGAGGTGCCCAGACCTGGCTGGTGCCCCGAGTGGCGGGGGTCACCCCACAGTGCGCCTGGGAGGTCTCCTCCTTGCAAAGGGCTCCCCACGTGTGGGGCCCTTCTCCTGTGCTGGGACCGCACGGGCCTGTGTCCCCCTGTCACCTCCCACGGGGCTGAGTGCAGGGGTGTTTTAGATGGATGGGAGCAGAGGACATCCAAGCCCGTACCACATTTGAGACACTAACTCCATTTGCCCATTTAGTTTTTAGTCAAAATCCATTTTTCACTCTGATTTTTATTTTATGCATGTTGTCATAAATGGAGGGGAAAAGAAGACTGCCTTGTCAGGATGATTGAATCTTCCATGAAATGAAAGTCGTTTCCTGAGATGGTGTCCACCCAGAGAACAAAGACAAGGGCAGAATTCTTCAGCCGTCAGCCTTGCAGATGTGGTTAGGACCCCTGTCAGAATCATGGCAAAGGGGACACTTTGAACAATCTGTGTGTTTTCTTATTTTAAAAAGCTGCACGATTAATTTAAGGCCAATGACCATTTCTTGCAACCTTAATGACAGTCAGATGAGTTTCTGTTACTATAGGGTACTGAACGGCAGAGGCTGCGCCTAAAACTTACACCATCAAAGCTGTTCAACGGACCAGTTCTCAACAGGAAGACAGTTTAGAAAGTGATGAAAAAAATTATCAATGTACGCATTACTTTGAGATCTGCTTTTTCTGTTTTTTTTTTTTTTTTTTTTTAAGATTTTGTTTATTTATTTGACAGAGACACAGCCAGCGAGAGAGGGAACACAAGCAGGGGGAGTGGGAGAGGAAGAAGCAGGCTCATAGCGGAGGAGCCTGATGTGGGACTCGATCCCACAACGCCGGGATCACGCCCTGAGCTGAAGGCAGACACTTAACGACTGCGCCACCCAGGCGCCCCTGCTTTTTCTGTTTTTTAAACCTTGAAAACACTATTTTCCCTGGGTAGTTATGTGACCAGATCAAATATTTAAGTCTTTGGTTGTTCACTGCTAAGTATCTGGGCATGCAGCGTTCACTAGGATACTGAAAATAATAAAAGGAATAGTTTAGTCACGGAATGTGTATATCAGCATTTAATATGGAGCACATTGAGTTTTCTTCTGAGGAGTGTCAACTGACAAAAATAACCCCGTTTACGACTATAATTTTGGAAGCTGCCGGTGATCATTCGACTCTATTCCGGTAGCACGAAACCACAGGACACTTCGCCCACCCCCTCCCCAGGCTTTGAGGGAGTAACTCAGATCTCATCCTTTGGTTTTAGCACCTGGAGCCCTGAGATGGTTTCTTAGGGTGGTTCCCTTTTAACCTCTATCATTAATCCGAACTCTTCTTCATGCAAAGCTTCTTAAATCCTGCCCTCATACGTGATCTCGAAATTATAGAATGTGCATTCTGGAAGGACACTATGTATCACCTACACCAGGAAGTCTGAAGCACATCATAAACCGTCAACTCCAGTTTTCACACTGGGGAATAGTTTTGACGATGGGGAGAGAAGCCTGGAGTCTTGCTGCTTTTACCTGAGGCAGCAGGGCCGTGGAGCTGGGTCTGCGTGGAACATGATTTTAAAACCACTGCCTTAGACCACTCCCTGAGGCCCAGAAAGCGGAAATGAATATTGTTAATGTATGACATAAGAGAGCGCATTTAATTTTAATAAAGTGGTTCATTTTAGATGTGGTCAACGTGCTACCTGGCAGAGCTGGAGAAGACGGGTTGCAAGATCCTTAAGGGAAGGGGTGTCTTCTGGTTCTGTACCCCCAGCATTTGGT
Source organism: Ursus maritimus (assembly GCF_017311325.1). Taxonomy (NCBI): domain Eukaryota; kingdom Metazoa; phylum Chordata; class Mammalia; order Carnivora; family Ursidae; genus Ursus; species Ursus maritimus. The sequence continues at coordinate 7,118,235 of NW_024426774.1, read as the reverse complement.
TAAATGTCTCCCCAGTACTAAGCACTTGAAGAGATGGAAGAGAAGGAAGGACGGACTGAATGAATGAAGTCTTAGAGCCAGAGAGAAGCTCGTAAAGAACCGGTGACAACAGAGTGCAGAAGTTTCAGAGGGGGGCAGAGACGGGAGCTTGTAAATATTGTTAGGGGAGGCACTTTCTAGTCCCTGTTGTTTAACTGACCCAGGACCCACGTAAGTGCTAAGGAATTCAGCCTTGCTCGTGAGCTGTGTGCAGATGTCTTCCTAACGTAAGTGCCTCCGGGACATAAGGCCAGAAGACACACAGTGGCGAGCGCACAGGTGTTTCCGGGGATGTAGCCTCTCAGACCGTCAGGCTCGTTCATTCCCAGAGTGTTGATGCCGAGGACTGTGGGTCCGAGACTGGCAGGGGAGCAGTGGCAGATTCAGGAGGGGGACTCCGCAAAGGCAAGACCACCTGGAAGAGGCAAGGTAGCAGGCTAGCCCCGGAGTTCCCTGCACTCCTGCCCAGGGAGGGTTCTGGGGGAAGACCGTGGGAATGTGGGGAGCGCTGCCTCTGCCACCTTGTCTCTTTCCCCAAGCCAACAAGCAAACATCAGGAGCTGGGCTGCCCATTTCGCTTTCTCTTTTGAGAACGGTCAAACGTGCCGAGTGCCGTTTCCGCCGAGGAGCGGAGGACCTGCTGCAGAGGAAGCCACGGGCTCATCGCCAGAAATGTGCGGGGGCGGGGGGAGGGCGGGGGGGCTTCAACACACGCCATGCTGGCCCTTGGCTCCTGGGACTCTGACCGGGCTGGAGCCGGGAGTCCGATTTCTAGGAGCGTCCTGGAGCGCCCCTGTGACGAGCCGGGTCTGGGGACCTCTTACCGAGTGGGGAACACACCCCAGTGAGTGTTCTCTTTTCTCCCCGTCATGTGTGTTCATCGTCCTCCCCTGTGGTGTTCTGAGGTTTGTGTTTGTTTCTGTGTTTGTGTTTTTAGCACACCCAGGTGGGGGTAGCGTCTGATAGCGCACTTGTGCTCTGTGTGGGATGTGCTCAAGTGCCCTGGGTGTCCCTGGGCACGTCTAGGAGCTGCTGGCTGCAGCACAGAGCCTACTGCCAGCGAGCACATTTCCTTCGGAAATTGCCCCACCTCTCTGCCGTCTCCCCTCTCCTGGGAGACACCAAGTGGCCAAGGCCCCTGGCCTTGTCAGTGGTAGACCGGGACACTCAGGGCTTGCTTAATGCACGGTAGAGCCCCACCCTGGCTCTACCAGCCTGGCTGTCCTCGTGGTCTCAGACGACCATTCGTTCCTCCGTGACTGTCCATCGCCGACACCAGACACCACTCTGGCCTGTTACCAAGAGCTTCCCTCCACACAGTGTGAAAATTCCCTCCAGATTACATCTCAGGCAAACATTTGCCTTTCTGCTTATGGCCCATTTATTCAATCCATTGTAACCATTCACTTGAATCATATTGGGCTTTATGGCATCCAATTCCTTTATTTTATAGGGAAATCAACACAGAGTAAGGAAATAATTCGAGCAAGGAGACCTGTCAGTTAACGCAAAGCCTAGGACCAGAACCAGCCCACCACTCTTGCTGCCTGGCTACAGACTCGAGGAATAAGGACGTGCTTGTGGATTTAATGTGGTCATCGTTGAAAAGAGGCTTCTTTCCTCCATCCTTGTAGAAGTCTGGAAGCTGAACTGATCAACGCTCTCAGGGCCTCCAACAAACATTCTCTCTTCTGAAGGCAGCTATTATGTTCTCTGATGTATCTTCCTGCAACATTTTCACAACCTGAGTTGTTTTTGGCCATGGCACGTGTACCTCGTTGCTGTTTCTCTGGTCTGGAGCATTTTTCCGAGGAAGTGTGGTCAGTCCCACCTGCTTGGAAGCCGATGAGCTGGCGGGTGAATGGAGCAGGAGTGGGAAGCCCAGAGCTGCGGCCGCCCCGCCCCGCGCTGGAAGCTTCCAGGCCCCTGACGGGCGTTCACGTGGTTCCAGGCTCTGGGAGCACCACCAGCTGGTCTCGAAGAAGGGAAAGAAAACTATATCTCCTGACCCCGTGCCGAAGGAAATCTTGTAGGTGCAGAGAAACGGGTGAGGCACCCGGGTGCTCTGAAGACATTGTTTTGTAATCTCCCCAACAGTCTCAAGATTTTGCCTCCTCAGTAGATGAGGTAATGAGTGCTCCGTGAGTTAAGTGACTATGCTGCTTGAAGCACCTGCTTCAGGACCCGCCCCCCGAGGGCTGGATCTCACTGATCTGCACCCTTTGGGTATTTCACTTAATTTGCAACCTGATGCTTGATTCCATCCCCCGTTAAGTAGTGTCATTGAAAGAACTGAAAGTAATAATGTACGTAAGTCACCCAGTTCAGTGCGTGGCATACCACAAGAACTCAGTAAATAATAGCTGTTGGTATTAGGAGAGCCGCTGGCCAAGGGGACACCCCTAGCAAGGGACATCTGTGTGATTTCAGAGAAGAGCTGACATGTATGGAGCATTTCCTCTGTGTCAGGTCCCGTGGTGGTTCTTACATAAGAGTGATTTTATTTGATCTTTAAACCTCTCAGGAAGGGGGCACTACCATTATCCCCATTTTGAAGATGAGGAAGCTGAAGCTTTAGCAAAGTCAACAGCTTGCCTGAGGTCACCTTAGAGCCGAGAGTCTGTGCCCAGCCCTCCGGGGCCCTGGTACGCGCCCTCGGCCTCAGAATCAGGGGCTGTCACTGAAGGAAATTCCCATGGCCTTCCCACCCCCGTGCTGCTCTCGCTTGTCATTCTGACTTGAAGTGTGCTTGTGACAGTTTTCATCCACTAGTTCGGGTCCTGCCTTTTGAGATGATACGGAAAGTAATGAACCCCTCTTTTTCTGACAGGTTGTAGTTAATGATAGGTTTCCCTGAGTCTTCTCTTTCTAGCAAAACAGTTTTGGTTTTTTTTTACTCCTCAAAGGGCACCCTGGTTTTCCCAAGTTTGTCATTGTCCCGTTCCTGTGACATTATGGACATCCTCAAAATCCCCAGTATTACCTTGTTTGGTCCTGTACCAGGTTTCCCTACATGATAGTCATAGCAAACCCCCCTAAAATCTCAGGGGCATACAATACAAATCCTCATTCGTGTTAAATAAAAATATGCACCAATATTTTCTTCCAATATTTTAAGTTTTTTCCATATATAGTTCATTCGGCCATTGAGAGTTCATTTCATTGTATAATGTAAGGTTGGTATTTAATTTTATTTTTTTACTTGTGGGCAGTGACTATGCTAACACTTTCCCACGGCTTGTAACACCTTCTCTATTATATTCCAAGAAATGACGCACGAGTGAGTTTGGGACCTTGTCGGTGTTTTGTCTATCTCAATGCCAAAATCATGGTTAGTTGGTATTGCTTTATAATACTTCTTAGTATCTGGAGGGAAAGCCTCTTGTCCTCATATGTGTGTGTGTGTGTGAGTGTGTGTGTGTGCGTGTGTGTTAAAATGATCTTTTATTTTAAAGAATTTGCCGTATGAAAAAATAAAGAATTTACAGTATGGAACCCAACTTGTACACCTGGAATAAATCACACATGGCCATGGTGTATCAATTTAATCTGATATTAGAATCTCTTTGTTAACATAATTTTAGAATATTGACGTCAATATTTCATAATGTTAGTCTGCACCTTTCCTGTCTTCTAGTTACCAGGTGTAGGTGATATCGCTGTATTCTTATTTAGAATTTTCAGAGCTATTCTTGAAGTTTTAATATTTGATCTCACTTTTAGAATCAGTTTGTCGAGTTCCACAAAAAGTACTATTAGAACAACCTTCTTAAGTTCATTTTTAAAAGTCTTCTATATCCTTACTTATTTTTTTCAAGTCTGCTTTGCTGTTTTTCTGGTCTGGCCATCTTTGCAGCAGATGCGAAATTTTAGTTTAAACTCTTACTTTCTCCATCTCAGTCTGTGCTTACTCCAGCCTCCCCTTGGAGGCCGTGCAGCTCCTTCTTACCAGAGCCCAGAACTGAAGGGGTGCTTACACTGGCCGCCTCCGGATTCTATTCAAAGCTGTCACCGAATGAATGAGTTACTTCGCTCAAGCCCTATTAGCCCAGCTGTATCTCTTCCTTTCACGTCTCAAGTATGAATGGTCATATAAATTGCAGTCACAGGCAGTCTTTGCAGCCTTTTCTCTTTTCATTTCGAGAGGGAGCACCCCCCCCCGCCCACGGTCCCGAACACCCCCCTGGTTCTGGTCCTTCCCTTCACATCAGGCAGTTCTTCTCCAGTACAAGCCTTTTCATGTGTCTGCACTGAGAGCCCAGCACACTGACGGCGTTAACCCTCTTTTTCACTCTGTTTTCTTCCTTCCTTTTCAAACTATGGGCGTATTTCTTTTGTGTTGAGTATGGGTAAGTCTTTACAATTAATTTTTTTTAATTGCCTGGAGAAGAGTCATTTTAAAGATTGAATTCAGCGTCATCTTGAAAACAAGTACGACTTTATTTTTGCTTATTGTTTTAGGGGTATGGCGTGCCGCGGACGCTTGCTGAATTTACAGCTGAGAGCAGGCCCTAGATCTTTCACAAATTAAACGCTGTCAGCATCAAATACCTTCTAATCTTGCAAGTTGTCCAATTATTTTAAAACTTAATGTCTTCCTTTCAGTTTACTATTGTGTTTGGGAACCCAGTGATTTTTCGGCAGGTACCCAGGCTCTCAGAGCCACAGGCTCTCTGTCTTCATAGGATTCATGCATGACTTTGACAAGGACAGGGCTGAGGTCAGGTCCACCAGAGATTGCTCTCCACATTGGTCGGCACATTGGCACTTTTTGTGTTTTTCCATCAAACTGTGGGTTCATTTAACAGCAGAAATTTGCTAAACGAGTGTGAGATTTGGAGGCAGACAATGTGTTTGCTCTAAGAAGGATTCAAAACTTGATGGTGCCACTTACTGGGTATTTGACCTTAAAGAATTTGCATTATCTTCCTCAGCTTCAGATTTTCTCATCTACCAAATGGAACGTATCAGGCAGAGGCACTGAGGTCCAATGAGGTCATAGGTAAGCGCCTGGTGCCCAGTGGGCATGAGCAAGCCCCTTCCTGCCCCTCCCCTAATCCCCCCCTGCGCCCCGCCGTATTTCTTCACGGTGCCTCTGGGCTGACTTGTCTGCAATCCAGGCGGGACCTGGTGCGCTAGTCTCTTATTTCCAGTGGCGGGTTGGGTCCTGCCTGGTTCCTCAGTGCACCCAAAGGAAACAGCATTAGCAAAGGAGCAGAGAGTGGATGCAGGGAATGCTATGCTGTGACACGGCTAAGGGCTCAGTGGGGTAGTGGGAAATGGGTCTGGAAGGGAAGCTGGAGTCCGAGGCCGAAGGGCTTCCTAGGCCATGAAGGATGGGCAGACGTTTTGAAAGGGGCAGTGCCGAAGCGTGATTGCCTTGGTGCCAGTGTGGGGTCTGATGAGGGACAGAGTGACCACCTCTAGGCACAAGCACGTGAGGGCTGAATTAAGCCAGGGTCAGTGGGGATGGAGAGACGGGTTGAGATGCGACTGAGAGCATGCTTTACTGGGTCACAATCCATAGGAACTGGTGACCAGGGGAGCACGTAGGGGAAGGGGCTGAGCAGCGAAGAGGAGTCAGAGTGAACTTGAAACTTCTCTCTTGGGAAGCTTGGTGATGGATCAGACAGTATTTGTCCAGTGTGGTCCCTGGGCCAGCAGTAACCTGGACACCTGCTGGGAATGCAAATTGTCTGGCTCCCTCCAGGACTCCCCCGTTAGTCCCTCTGGGGGTGGGACTCAGCAATCTGTTCCCACAAGTCCTCGGGGTAGTTCTGATGGCTGTTAGTCTGAGAACCACTGAGGTAGGTCAGGAGGGTGGAAGAGTAGTTCTGGGTGAGCACATAATGTGTTTGATTTGTGTACTTCGGGGTTTGACGTAGCTGTGACGTGACTGGTATTTGCAAGACCGTGATTAAAGGAAATATTTATTATTTCTAAAACTGTGATTGAAGGAAATCTTTATTATTTCTAAAACAATTTTAGGTATAAATTTGCTAGACCCAAGTGTTTCCATTTTTTGAGATTGGTTCATGTTGCCAGGATTTCTAATAATTTTATTTTCTCAACTCAAATAATGTGGGGCAATCAGTTAAATAAACATTTTTGATACATTGCAAAGTTTCTTACCTTGCACTTGAGTTAGAAAAGATATTAAAAAAAATAAAGCTCTTATTTTCTAAGCATAATTAAAGGGTTTGATTTAAATAATATTTGAATTTTCATGCTGGGAAAAAAAAAACACATGAAATTGAACTTTAAAAACTACCTCTTGAGCAAATAGAGGATATTTCTTCCTGACATTTCAGAAGGGTATTTACACCGTGATGCCATTACACATTATAATTACATAATTGCACATTCTAATTATATGATCACACATGTTATGCTAATTATATAATTAGACTTAATGATAGCAATTGTGCAAGCACATAGTATCAGAACCGAAATGAATGAAGTGAAAAACGAGAATATACATGAGAATTTGTAAGGTCGCCTTCAAAACATTAGAGTAGCTGGTGGCCATGTCAGAGGACTTCATGGATATGAACAGAAACTACCCCCTTTGTTCATTGCTTATGTCAACCTCTAAAATTTTGCTGAAATCTGATAAAAGTTAATGTAAGTTGCAAAATCCAGAAGGAGAACGAAACAGGAAGAGAAGCAGTTGAAAGAGTGAACAGGATTTTAAACAGAGTAGAAGCCTTCAGCTTCTCCCCTACTCACATTTCCCCTTCTGCTCTGACAGCCCTCAAGATTTTAATCATATCTGAATTCCTGGGCTTTTGTCACTTAACTGCCAACTTTCAGATTTGGTGAATGGGACATTCACAGTAATTACTGTTCTCTTGAACTTCCTCAGGATCGCAAATCTTTAGATAGTATCTCAAAACGTTGGAATGTTTATTTTCAATAGTTTCAACTGATCTTGATCCTGGGAAAATAAGAGTTTGCTAATAGTTATTCCTTTAATGTGGTGATTTGATCGTTTTTGCTTATTTTTTAAGCCAAGGGTCTTAACTGAGAAAAAGCCACATAAGCTTTTCCCCCCTTCCTGCTGGGCTGTGATTCCTCCGTTAGCAAATGACTTGTGAAGGATGAAGGAGGCACATCTACCTTTAGGGGTTTTTCCGGCAGCTGGCTGCATAGCACCGAGATGGAAACGTCATTTTAAAAAAATGTAATTTTAATTGCATGTTCTCCTGAAGATTCACCAAAATGGCTGGTTTAATTTCCCAAGGGAACCTATTTCTGCCCTTCGTGGAATATGGAGACTGTCTTCGGGCTGACAGAGAGCGCGGATTTATTTTCTTCCTTTGGGCGTGCGGTGGTAACGGCGTGCTAGCGGTGGCTGCCTGGAAAATGAACAGACCAAATCCTTCCTATGTTTTATTGTCTCCTCATTAGGTTCCCCAGAATATCTCGCACCTTCTCTCTCAGTCCCTCATTTGTTCTGAGTGGATGACACATTCCTGCAGCTTGCAGGCTGGAAGAGGGACCAGCGTCCTCTCTGCAGGCACATCATTACGCTGTGGCAGCTCCTTGCTGTCTGGCGGGCTTTGGAGCGTCTGCAGCATGTGACCGTCAACCTGGGCCGCCGCTGCTTCCCGCGGTGGCCGGAGCCACGCACATAACCTTATTTCCTTGTGCGCCACACAGATGGAGCAGAAGTGCACAGCCTCCCGCGTCCCGTCCCCAGGCGAGTGCATCACAGGGTCACATGCTGGCTTGTGATAAATGGCGTACTTACTGGAAATAGAATGTCATGCTGCATTTCATCCCCCTCCCCCCAAATGCAGACAACGCTGCTCTCTGTGCTGTTGGTAATTCTGCGTCTGGGTGCGATCGTCCTTATAATTCTGATGATCGAGATGTAGCAGTCCCGGGATCGTCACATGCCTCAGGGATTTCCTGGTCTCACAGGTTTAATACAGGCATGAAGTCGTATTCATTTTCGTCCCGTAATTCAGAGTGATTAAATCCGCCTTGTAAAAACTGTGCGAATAGGATATTGTGCAATGTCAATGAACTAGGAGGCGGCTTTCAGATATCTGGAGTTTTGCTGCATGCATATCGGAGAGCCGCGGAAGAATGGAAGCCTTACCGAATGTACCTGTTACAGAGCTCCGTGCGCGCTGAGGGGCTGAGTCCCGGGGCTGAGTCCGTGGCTGTCCGAGGTCCCCCAGCTGGGGGTGGTGGAGAGCCAGAGCCCACTTCTCCCAAACTCTAGTTGTGTCCTGTCCCCACTACCCACAGCCAGTTTTCCTCAAACCATGTTCATTCATTCATTCACTCACTCATTCATGCACAAAGTGTTTATTAATACTTATTACGACACTGAGCTGTGAGGGAAGAACAAAGAGGAGTAAAGCCTACTCATGGAACTTCTGATTGATCAGAACTGTGCAGCCTACACTTGACATCCTCAAATTCAGGCAGATAGGTGAGTGCAAAGGCAAGGTCAGAAAAACGGGAGATAGGCCGGGAGGAGACAGACGGTTATTAACGGTATGTGAGTTTAACAAGCACAGAGGGTAGGATCTCAGGGTCAGCCGTAAGGGAAGTGACAGGACGTGTAGGCAGAGTCCTGGGGGTGCAAAGTGGGGAACATGTCCTGAAATCAAGAAGGACTTCATCTGGCCCAAGCTAGGCGAACCATCAAGGGTGAGTTTTGCCAAATTATGTAAAAGTCTTGCTTTTGGACTGATTGGTTTTAATTCACTTTGGGGTGAAGGAGCCATGAAGATGTTTGAGCAGGAGAGGAGAAATATCAGAGGTAGGATTTAGAAAGATCTGCCTGACTATGGAGAATGGATTGGAATGAAAGATCAGGAAGGTAAGTTCTCATCATACCGGGTCTGTTCTATTTCTTTCTCATAGTTCAAGATCTTGCATGTGGCTGACGGATTCCTTTTCTCAAAGTACCATTTCTCCTTTCCTCTCCCTTCCTCCTTCCCTCCTTCCTGCTTATCCTCTCTCCCCTTCTCTGCCGTCTTCTCCCTCCTCTTCCTCTCTCTCATCTGTTATTGAGAAACTGTCCATGGAATCCCAGCCCCAGCTGTGTGTCCTGCTGTGACAGGTACAGGCAGAAGGACAGTGTGAGACACACCTCCCACTCTCAGAGGAGGGAGGCCATGCTATAACATGAGACATCTGTGAGAGTGAGTGCTGAGTGGAGCGCAGAGGGGCCCCCAATCCTGATCCCCCTGAGAAGGGCTGGGGAAGGCTTCTTGGAAGTCCTGACCGTCCTTCTGAGTCTTGCAGGTTGAGTAGTAGCTGGCTACGGGGGCAGGGTCTGAAGGAAGGACACTGCAGGTGAAGGGGACCTGGTGCACAGGGCCAGTGAGGGTGCCAGCCCCATGACCCCGAACAGTTCAAAGTGGATGTCTCAGTGGCCTGAATGGTGTCTCCTTCGACATCCCAGGTCCAGACCACCAACCAAACCGCGGCCTCAATCCCTGCAAGACTTGGCTCAAATGTCACCTTCCCAGAAAGGCCCATCTCGAGCACCTTTTTCAAAATGGTGTCTTCCCTACACACAGACAACCCTACTCTGATTTATCATGTCATATTTCACCTTTGAACATATTATAAAAGTTAACTTTATCCTCCAGTTGTCCTGTCTTCCGCCCCACCTCCTTCCTCTCCACTCCCATCCCCTTCCCCCTCAGTAGAGCCCCAGCCCCAAGAGGGAGGCGTTCCCCTCTGGTCACTGTTGTAACCCTGACACCTAGAAAGTCTGACGCATGGCTGTGGCTGGATACGCATTTGACGACCGAATGACTGGGCCCCGGCGCTTCCTCGCTGCTAATACACCTGTCCAGTTTGCTTTATTCCGTCACCTACTTACGGGGTCTATAGCCACACCTGCTCGGTCTCCCTCCTGCCCACGGCTGAACCCCCTCATGGTGCTGACTTCACTCCATCAATAAACACTCCTCTTCTGCGTCCCAGCTTCTCGCTTCCCATCGGGCCCTCCCCCAACTCACCAACTTGCCCTCGCCTGTGCATAAAACATGCAGTCTGAATCCTCCCGGGACACCATGACCTCTTTGCCTGAGTCAGCTTTCTCCCCAGGCTGACCACACTTCTTGGAAGGGGGTCTTCCTCAGCCCTCTGGTCCCGACACTCCTTGACCAGGACTCTCTGGCCTCTGCAGTTATGTGCCTTGTCGAAGATCGGCTGCGGCCTCCCTCCTTGGGCTGACCTCCGCTGGGAATCTGCTGTGGGCCGACTTCGGGCCTCAAAGGAGATATGTTGAGGTCTTATCCCACCGGCCCTGTGGACGTGACCTTACTTGGAAACAGGGTCTTTATAGAGATGATAAGTCCAGATGAGCTCACTGGACTGGGGTGGGCGCTACTCCGATGACTGGTGTCCTTTTAAGAAGAGGCACATTTGGACGCAGACACGCAGAGGGAGGGCCTCGTGGCGACAGAGGGGGACACTGGAGCCATGTGTCCCCACACCAGAGAACGCCAGGCATGCGGCCTCCCCCGGAAGCTGGAGGAGGCCGGGACGGATGTGGTTGCCTCGGAGGGAGTGCGGCCTTGCCAGCCCCTGGAGTTCAGACCTCCGGCCTCTGGGTGCTGAGAGAAGAAAGTCCTGTTGTTCGAGCTGCCCTGCCTATGGTCCTTTGCTGGGCAGCCCTGGCAGACAGGTTGTGAGTTCATGTGGTGTCTTCGAGCTACGTGACAGGGCAATCGCTCCTCCTTCTCTCCCTTCCTCTCTCCTCCTGCTCTGGCCCTTCTGCCTGGTTCCTTTTGGGGCCTTTTTGGCCTCCTGCAGCCAGGTCAGATGCTGGCTCCCTGTGACAAGGAGGGAATCGGAATGATACTCTCTCAACAGCAAATCTGCATTTCTATTTTCTTTTTTTGGATTTTATTTTATTTATTTATTTATTTATTTATTTATTTATTTATTTATTTTTATAATGATTTTTTATTATATTATGTTAGTCACCATACAGTACATCCCCGGTTTCCGATGTAAGGTTCGATGATTCATTAGTTGTGTATAACACCCAGTGCACCATGCAATCAATACGTGCCCTCCTTACTACCCATCACCGGCCTATCCCATTCCCCCACCCCCCTCCCCTGCATTTCTATTTTCTGAAGAGGTTTCCAGGTGAAAACTAAAACCTCTAGCCAACAAATGCCAAACCCTGCTTCCCGGCCACTGTGAGCAGCTTGACGAGTAGGAGGGGACCCCAGCCGTCCCGTGAGCTGTGAGAGGGACACACCCCTCCAGGTACCCCACGGGGACAGGCCTGTCCCTCCTCTATCTGATGTGTTTTGTGTGCAGAGCAGGGGAGGGGAAGAACTTAGTGCGTGTGATTGTGGTACGTTTTCCTCCGGAGGCCTCGAAGGGTAGAAAAACACATGAGCCATGAGGATGGTGTCGGAGCCCGTCCGAGGCCTGGAAGGAAGAGCCGGCCATGGCTGGCGTCGGCTCCCTGAGGCCTGACCCCTGCAGGTGCAGGAGGAGGGCGATGAGGATGCGTCATCCACTGACCTGGGCCCACATCGTAGCGGGAAGACTGAGGGAAGTGCCTCGGGAAGACAGTGGAGGTTCAGCGGTGACCCCGGGCCTCACACAGCGTGCGGGAGAGCGGGGTGCTTGTCTGGGTGCCCGGCCCCTGATTGGGTCGTGGGATTCCTCGCCCTCCCAGAGGCTCTGGGCTTCATTAGAAGTGTGGAGGCTGCGCTGGCCTCTCCCTCGGACTTCTTGTCCCATCGATGTGGCTCTTCAAACCCGTCTCCTGAGCCCTGGCCTAGGCTTTGTTCACGACAGAGCAAGAGACGGAAGTGAACCAGAAACCGGGAAAGCTGTGAGGCATTCTCTCTCCCGTGTCCACAGCCAAGGGACACACTCCGTTTCCTCATCAATGAAAGGAGAGCACTGGGCCACTCCAGACTGACTCTGTGGCTGTGTGACCTCCTCACGGCACGGGCTGTGGGGTCCCTGACATGGGGTCGTGGGGCAGCAGCCGGTGATCCAAAGAGCTTTTCGGAAGGCAGAGAGAGCAGTCCCAGCCACCGAGCCTGGAGCAGGCGTGCGGGATTCGGAGTTCGAGGAAGTTCTCTGGAGAGCTTCCTGACTCTGTCCTGCACGCATCAGCTGGGTCTTGCCGCAGTGCCCATTCTGCCCCACGGGTCTGGGGCAGGGCCCAGATTGGGCACTTCTATGGGTTGAGGTCCACGGTCCGCACTCGGAGCAGCGAGGCTGTGGACACAGAACAAGGAGGTCATCACTGTGGGGGCTGCTGGAGGAAGTGATGGGTAACAGGTGCATGTGTGCCGAGCTTAGGGACCGCCCTCCGATGGGAAAGCTGAAGTTAGAACAGTGTCGAGTACTCTGTGCTTCCACATGGGGGGGGGACCCCTGGAGTCTCTCTTCTGCAGTGCACCCTCATCCCTGCGGTTCATCGGACGCTTACACTGCTGTTAGCGCCTCCTCGCTGCCCGCACTTTCCAGAGCTGCGCGGGCAGGGTGCTGGCCAGGTCCGGCCCACCTGGCTGGCGTTCTCAGGCCGACGTGGTGCTAAGAGTGCTCCCCAGTCTGAGAGCAGGTGCAGGGGCAGCAAAGCCCCTGAGTTATGCATAAAAATCACCTTGTTTCCCAGTTTCCTTTTCCTCCTTCGGTCAGCTGGCTTTGATCATTCGTATTGATTCTTCTTTCTTTGCAAGACTCGAGCATCTGTTAGCAGCCGGGACCCGCAGTCACTTCATGTGAGCACGTGCGGAAGACAGGGACCCCGTATCCGTGGTTTCTGGCAGCTGCAAGAAAAGTTCATAATCTTCCTTTTTGTAAGTGGCTTGGGGAAAAAAAATCTCCATCTTGAATTTGATACCTTTGACTTTTTGGCAAGGCCGTTCAGTCAGGTCTGGAGTTCCGGAAAGGGCTTTTTTGGGTAATCACTGATGATATCAGGTTTCTCTGGTAGCAGGCTTTGTGGAAACATGCTTGCTTTGGAATTCATGCCAAGGTGGGTGTGAGAGGTAAGACAGACCCATGCACAGCCCTTGCACCTGGCCAAGCCCCTCACTGAGCTTGCTCCTGTCTGCACTCTGCATGCCAGCCGTGAGCTCGAAAGGGCTACCACCTACCATGGACCGCCCATCATTTGTCTAGCATCTCTCTCTCTTATCTACCTGTCTGTCCGTCTATTGTGTACCATCTGTCTATCTATCTATGTATCCATCATCTATATATCTATCATTTATCTATATGGGGGTACGGTTGACATAGAACATTGTAGCTATCAGTTTCGGATGTACAATATAACGATCTGATATTTGTATATATTGTGAAGTGTTCACCACAGTAAGTCCGGCCAACGGCCATCACCATACAGAGTTAGGGAATCTTTTCTTGTGATGAGAATGAAAATCCCTCCTTCAATAAGAGCGTTTGCTGTTACGATGGAAGGGAGTCTATATTTAGCCCTAGGGTACTCCGGAGGTTCTCTGTCACAGAATATCTCTTGGCAGCTGGAGTTCAAATCCGCATTCCTCCATCCGTCAGTTTGACTTACGATCTGCAACGTACAGTATTTTCATTCACTACGGATCCACATGATCTTATTCAGCATACGTGTATACCTGGGTGCGTATGTATGTGCTAATACACACACGTGTAACATATGCCCTCATAGGTACTTTCTGTGCATAACATTGTAAACTTTCTGACCTGTAGTATGACTCACTGTGAGATTTGGTTACTAAGAAATAGTACACGGGGGCGCCTGGGGGGCTCAGTCGGTGAAGCGTCCGACTCCCGATTTCAGCTCAGGTCATGATCTTGGGGTTACGAGATGGATCCCCGCGTTGGGCTCCGCAGTCAGCAGAGAGTCTGCTTGGGATTCTCTCCTGTGCACATTCTCTTTCTCTCTCTCTCTCTCTCTCTCGCAAATAAATAAATGAAATCTTTTTTTTGAAAAGAGACACAGTACACAAAGTGACTTCGAGCGTTAGGTGTGTCCAGATGCGGGAATTTCTGCCTGAGAGCAAAGCCAGGCGTGTGGTGTGACACGGCAGCCACCCGGACTTCAGGCAGCCGTGAGCCGTGTGCCCCAAGCCTGTTTCCTGGGTTCCTCCTCGCTCTTTGTTGGAAAGATGCTGAGCGGGTTTTATGGAGGAGAGGGGGCTCTGGGGAAGGTGAGTGGAGGAAGGCATCCTGGAAGGTGGTTGAAATAAGTTTGAGGGATTCCTTTTCCCCAAACCCTTGAGGATTTAGTTCATCGCCGAGGCCAGGATTGGCTCGTGTTGCCTGCAGATGGTCAGGTGCTAAGCAGGACAGGCTCTGAGGCTCTGCTCTCTTTCTCATGGCTCCTCAGCTCTTCTGAAGTGGCAAGAAATCAGCCATAATCAACACATAAACAAATGCGCACGGCTGGATCCCAGTACAATTTTATTTATAAAACAGGCTATGGGCTGGATTTAGCCTGTGCCATAAATTGCAAACCCCTGGCTTAGACTAGATAATGGGATTACGAAGCTTTTTGGAACCTCCATGTGCATACATAGGGATGGTTGAATATTTAGGGTGATGGAGTAAGAAGGCTGAAGTTTTGCTAGGGGATCCCCAGATGCCAGGATCAGAGGTCTTGGCTCTAAGCGCTGCCGGTTTTCTTAGCAGAACGCTCCCCTGGCTTGCCTGGGTGAGGAAGCCCGTCTGTGCCCCGCCTACAGGCTGGGGTGGGGTGGGGGCCCTTCGCCCTGGGCTTGCTACTGCCTCTCTTGCCTTCTGATCATGTCTTGGATTCTTAAGCCTCTCCGGAATAAAAAGTTGGCTTGTATTACAAAAAGTTTCTTGGCCCCCCAGAACTGCTGCATTGAAGTACTGCACGGGGGAACCGAGGCGTCTGGTGAAAAGCTCGGCAGGAGGTTCCGATGGGCAGAGCTCAGAATCCCAGCTCTCTGACAGGTGGCTATTTTTCAGGGGTTTTGGATTTACACTTCAGAGAGGTTGGCACCTGGCAGCAAAGACTTGTTCTAATATTTGAAAGACATTTAACAAATAAAGCCATTTATCTATAGTGGAGTACCTTATTAAAAAACAAGAGGGAAGCATTCACTGCAGGAAACAGAAACCACTTCTGTTGAGAAAGTTCAGTGCTTGCAGAATTGTGTGAATGATAAGAAGGAAGAGAGTAAGTCAGGGACTTACCACGAGATGCTTAGCTCCAGGGTCCAGCTGGCTGGAACTGCCGTCCCAAAGTCAAGGAAAATCACACAGACAGTAATTGGTGAGATGAGCTCCGACTTACACAACAGATAAACACTGCTAAACATGCAAGCAAACTCTCCTGTTTCGAGTTGTAATAAACCACTTCCTTCAGACCCAGATTTTTGCCGTTGTAAGACGCCAGGAAAACTGATTTAACATAACACTTCATGGATTCCCGTACCCTGAATGGTCCTGTCACTTCCTGCAGTCCCTGATCCTTTCGGACTGCGCTCACTAAATCCTGCCAACACCACCCTCTCTCGGTCCAGCCTTCTAAACCCTACCAAGCCCTTCACGTTTCCCCCTTTTGAGACACTGCTGAGATACGTTCAAGTTTAAGGAGCCGAGCTTTGTGCAATCAGCCTGTCTTCCTGGTGCACTTTGTGCAGAGGGGTCCACAGTCAGGAAACTGTGGCCACCATGGGGCCTGCCACCCAAAACCAAGGCATGGGGTCCAGATACTGTCCAAACTCAGCACCCAGCCATCAGTGCTGCAGGAAAGATGCTCTCTGCCCCTTCTGTCTTCTGTATATTGTTCGCATGCATCTCCTTGACAGGAACTAAACTGCATCCAGATCTCAGCTGCAAGGAGTCTGGGATATGTAGTTTTAAACTCTCCAGCCCCTGTAATCTGAGCGCACGGAGTACAGAATGGAGTGGAAGTAGAAGCCAGTGCCCACAGACAATATCTATCTATCATCTATCTATCATCTATCTATCATCTATCTATCTATCATCTATCTATCTATCTATCTATCATCATCATCTATCTATCATCTATCTATCCATCATCATCTGTATATATAATCTATGCATGTGTTGATTGATTTATCATCTGTTGATTATCTATTGATCTATCATCTATCAATCTATCATCTGTCTATCCGTCTATTGATCTGTCATCTATCAATTCACCTATTGATCTATCATCTACTAATCAATCTATCACCTATCATTTATTTTTATATTGATCAATTTATCTATTGATACATCATTTATCTATCATCTGTCAATCAATCACCTATCTATTAATCTATTGACTAGTCATCTGTCAATTTATCAATTTATCTATCTATCTATATCTGATCCCACCACCTGGAGGTCGTGCTATAGATGGACACAGCAGTTACTCAGAGGCAGAAGACCTGAGTTTTTTTAGTTGTACCCTAGAAAAAATTCACTTAACCTTTAGACACTGAACTTCCCCTCTATGTGTGAATATTATAATATTTTTTTTCCTGGAATTTTTACAAGGATTAAATGACCTCAATTCAAAATGTGTGAAGTGTCGACACTTCCTGAAATGTATTAGAGGCTTTAAGAGTAGCAATAGTGTGAATGTATCATAGCACAATGCATGCTGTATTACCCAATTATGAATGAGTAACAGAGATCACTGGGATTACACACACTGTGGGAAAAATGATAAGAAACAGCCTCCTGCTTATCTCTTCCTTCTCATGAATGTTGGGGCATCATTGCCTTCTTGTTAATTACTCCACATCACATCATGTGACATTTTCGTATAGTTGGCGTTCTCAAAGCAAGTGACTTTGCTTGCGTTTAACACTGTCACCTGCAGATGAGGTTGTGCATTTCGAGCAGTTACAATGAAACTTTGAAGCAGATGTACATGGTTATTTTTTCAAAAACTCAGATACATTATAAGCATGCGATTGCTCAGTGATTATGATTGATTGAAAGAATGCTCTGTCCAAGGAGAAGCATAGGACGAGATTTCAGCTCATAAGATATGTCACTTCTCTACCATGTGTTATTTGGGAAAAATAATTTTCTGTCATGTGGTTGAGTCTTGACTGTATTTAAAAATTTTAAACTATGGGTGAAGTATTTGCCTTGGAGGCTCAGTGTAATTTAAACAATTAATTGTAATTCTCCGCACATTGGTCCAGAGAAGTGGGTGGCTATCTAGAGAGGATTTTCAATTGGGAGACTTGAACTGGGTTCTACCAGGTCTGTCTGCAAAGACTTCGTTCAGGGAAGCCATTCCCTAAAGACTCCTGTAATTTCCCATGGCGAATGGTCTTTAACAGGTGACTCTGAATGGAAGTGGTCATGAGGCTGTCGGTCCAGCAACCGGGCCTCCACCGCTGGTATTTGTTTCCTTTTCAGCAAGAGGCTTGACCACAGCCCCTGATAATGCCACCAAGGCCTACAAATCCTTTGGGGGGGTACAAGGTGCGTGTATAAATGTGTAGAAAAATCCCAACTGAAAGAGGAGAGAGGCTGCCCAGACCCAACACTGCTGGCCGTTGCCCTCTAGGGTTGGTCAGTTTTGATCAAGGGCTGAGTACCTCCTTGGGCAGCCATTGTGAGTCGGAGGGGACCTCTATCCACGCTTGAGGGACTTTAATTCTCCTGTTTTCTGAAAAAGTGCAAACCACTCTCTTGTTCTCGTCTGTTTTCTCCTTTATTATCCTTAAAGACTCTACAGCCAGTACACAGCAACTAAGAGACAGGTCACGTTGGAGTTTCAGGCCATCAGCTGCAGCTGACTCACCCGACCCAGGGTTCAGACGTGCCTTGTTCTCTGTCCTCCTTCCCACTCTTTTCTCCTGCCCCGGGAGGTTCCTCCTCCTTGTATGCTCACCATCCTCTTGCTCTTTTCACTGCTTTTGTTCAGGTGTGTATATGTTATGGGTTGAACTGTCTGTCCCCAAATTCATACGTCAAAATCCTAATGCCTGGTATGTCAGAATGTGATGTTATTTGAAGATAGAGTCTCTACAGAGGTAATTGAGTTAAAATGAGATCATTAGGTTGGATCCTGATGCAATACGATTGCTGTCCTTATAAACGGAAGAACTTTGGAGGCAGACACACACGGTGATGATGCCGTGGGAGGATGAAACAGCCACCAAGGAACCAAGGACAGAGGCTGGGGCGGACTGTCCCTCACGTCCCTCAGGGCACCAACCATGGCAACAACCTGGTCTTTGACTTCCAACCTCCTGAAGTGTGAAATGCTGAAGTTCGGTCTTCTAAACCCCCCAGGGCATGGTACGGTGTGAGGAAACCACTACAAGAACAAATGCACCTTTCCTTAAAGAAAAGATACTAATCTTTTAGTAATTATAGTAAGAGGAAGTATGAAATATTGGGCTCCCACTATTTATTGGGAGCTCTATACATGCTATCTTTGGTTCCAAGAGTGCTTTGCAAAATAAGGAATCCATCAAAATCCTAGAGGAGAACATAGGCAGCAACCTCTTTGACATCGGCCAAAGCAAACTTTTTCATGACACATCTCCAAAGGCAAGAGAAACAAAAGAAAAAATGAACTTGTGGGACTTCATCAAGAGAAAAAGCTTCTGCACAGCCAAGGAAACAGTCAAAAAAACTAAGAGGCAGCCCACAGAATGGGAGAAGATACTTGCAAATGACACTACAGATAAAAGACTGGTATCCAAGATCTACAAAGAACTTCTCAAACTCAATAGACAGGAAACAAATAAACAAATCCAAAATGGGCAGAAGATATGAACAGACACTTTTCCAATGAAGACATACAAAATGGCTAACAGACACATGAAAAAATGTTCAACATCATTAGCCATCAGGGAAATTCAAATCAAAACCACACTAAGATACCACCTTACGCCAATTAGAATGGCAAAAATTGACAAGGCAAGAAACAACAATTGTTGGAGAGGATGTGGAGAAAGGCAAACCCTCTTACACTGTTGGTGGGAATGCAAGTTGATACATCCACTTTGGAAAACAGTGTGGAGGTCCCTTAAAAAGTTAAAAATTGAGCTACCCTATTACCCAGCCATTGCACTACTGGGTGTTTACTCCAAAGATACAGACGTAGTGAAGAGAAGGGCCATATGCACCCCAACGTTCATAGCAGCAATGTCCACAATAGCTAAATTGTGGAAGGAGCCGAGATGCCCTTCAACAGATGACTGGATTAAGAAGATGTGGTCCATATATTCAATGGAATATAACTCAGCCATCAGAAAGAATGAGTTCTCAACATTTGCTGCAACATGGACGGCACTGGAGGAGATAATGCTAAGAGAAATAAGTCAAGCAGAGAAAGACAATTATCATATGATTTCTCTCATCTTTGGAACATAAGAACTAAGAAGATCGGTAGGAGAAGAAAGGGAAGAAGAAAGGGGGGGTAATCAGAAGGGGGAATGAAGCATGAGAGACTATGGACTCTGAGAAACAAACTGAGGGCTTCAGAGGGGAGGGGGGTGGGGGAATGGGATAGGCCGGTGATGGGTAGTAAGGAGGGCACATATTGCATGGTGCACTGGGTGTTATACGCAACTAATGAATCATGGAATTTTACATCAAAAACTAGAGATGTACTGTATGGTGACTAACATAATCTAATAAAAAATATTATTAAAAAAAAAGGATTCTGCTTGTAGGTGTCCAGGTGGAGAAACTGAGGTTGGGGAAAATTTAGTACTTTGTCTGAGAGCGAGTAAGCTGTAACCAGGGAGCCAGGGTGTAGTCGAGCTCTGACACACGGGCTCTGGTCCTCAGATGTTCATCAGAGCTCTGCCGTGTTAACCCTCGTCCCTGAGCCCACATGAGTCCAAGAAAATCAAATCAGCATTTTGTGGTTTTTATTAGTAAACACTTTTTAAGGATTTTAAACAGCTAAAGCAAATACTCGGTAAAGAGAGTCATAAAAGAGCTTTGAGATGCATTTGATATGGAATGGCTTAAATGTAAGCCATGGGTTCCACTGTCCTCTGCAATTAATCCGACAAGTGTTTTCTCTTCTGAAAATGCTGACTTGGGTGTTTCCTCAGCATGTGCCTGGCGTTTGGGTGCTCGTGGGCCTCGGACTCGGAGCAAGGACCGCGTGTGTGGGAACAGCTAGTGGCGCACGGCCCTTGCTGGGTACCAGGCCCCATCCCGAGCTGCTTCTGTGTGCCGACACACTTGACGGCCTTTTAAACTCGTGGGGCCGCACCATTTCGTGGGCAGGAGACGAGGGGCAGCGGTCGACCTGCGGTAACTGGCAGACATGGGATCTGGGCCCAAGCTGCTCCACCCCCTCCCTGTGACTTCATCTTGTCATGGGCCTGACCCCCTGCACTCAGGACCGACCTCATGAAAGCAGAGACCTCCTAGAAGCTTCTGCCTGCCTGATAATCTTATCCTTTAGAAACTGACAAACTCTTGGACAAAGAAAAGTTTGAGGACGATGCCCGTGCGAATGAGTCAGAAAGTGCCTCAACCTCCTTATAATCTTAAAATCCTCCTCCGAATATTCATCCCATCCTTAATAAAAGGAGCCCTTTCCTCTGTTCGG
Source organism: Ursus maritimus (assembly GCF_017311325.1). Taxonomy (NCBI): domain Eukaryota; kingdom Metazoa; phylum Chordata; class Mammalia; order Carnivora; family Ursidae; genus Ursus; species Ursus maritimus. Next base: position 7,097,657 of record NW_024426774.1, on the reverse strand, counting down.
GGAGTCAGGGCTTTGGAAATTATGCTCCACGATCTCCTCGTTTGTGCACATAAAGCGACCATGGGAGGCGAGCCCAGCCGTGTGGCCGGTGTCTGCAACCCACCAAGGAGCCTCCCACTTGGGCCTGGGGACATCTGACAGCCACCACCTACTTTGGGCTCCCTCTGCTCTCCGCCTTCAAGTCCTGGGCAAATCCCACAGACTCTGGCAACCTCAGGACTTTGTCTGCAACAAGGAAACCTTGTGGCCTGACCCACTGTGCCCATCTCCCAGCCCAGCAGGCCCTGAGTTTATGTGCATGAGTGGTTTTCTCCACTCAACAAAATTTGGGCCTTTTTTAAAAAACTGTGAAATGCTGTACAAGGGGCTATTGTTAATCAGCCTGACCCTTCATGCTCTGAGTCTGTCTTGCTGGGGCCTGAAGCTCCCTGGTCCGTGATTTGGAGCCAGGCTACCTGGGCTTTCCTGGGCAGTGAGCCGAGAGCCGGGCCGTGACCTGGGCACCAAGGACAGCTGGGGTTCAGTGAAGCGTTCATTGCAGAAAGGAGGGTGAGGGCACGGTGCTACCTGGGCTCTACTAATGGGCGAGGCCCGCCTTGCGTGTTCAGTTCTAGAGAAGTAAAAGCAACTCCCACAAAGCAGAAACTGATTTTATGGCTGTGCTATCCGTACATGTATAAACACGTACATCTGAATTCGTCTGAATTCATCCTGATACATATTCTTAAAAACATACATCTGTATATTATAAAATACACGGCAATACGTAAAAACATATCTTTCATCAACACCTAAAGCGTCTGTTCCATCTGAAGTTCTGTTTCTGGCTTTGATCTGCTTGGGCTGCTTAGGGTTCCTGTTTTTAAAAATTTTTCTATATATGGACTTTTTTTTCTGAATAACTAACCCAATCAATAAGAAATTAGAAAAAAATTAAATGTGTGGGTTTGACTTAATGTGTTATTCTGGAATCAAACACACGCGTGCACAGGACAAGCGCGGACTTCATTCTGCCCCCACCCGCTGTCTCATCAGTGCCAGGAGTCGTCCTAAAGTAAGTAAGTACTTTGTCTTTCTAAAATTCTGCGATTGCTCACAATTTGTAGTGAGGATTTGTTCAGCAGAAGCTCCTACTTGCCATGAGAAGTAAGCCTGCTGGGAGTCCAGCGTACTGTAGTTTTATTTATTTGTTTTGCTCTTCGTTTAAACGCTGCCGTGTTAAAAAAATGTTTGACATCTGATTTGCACTATTTCAGCAGATTTTAACCAGCCGAAAGAAAAATAACTCATGCGTAAGCTCTCTAAGTCCAAAGAAAACCTCGAGAGCACCCGCTTTGGGCACTTGAATCGGGAAAGCAGACCAAAAGCTATTTAGTCTGATACGTGTGTGGCGGGGTAGGGAGGGGATTAATGGAATACTCAAATGGATTATAAAAAGCAAGGCATTAAGTATTGGAAAGGTCTAGCAGTTGGTGTTCGAAAGTAAATGGTGAAGTCCTTCTGCGCTAAGCCAGCAGAGACGAGCCCGCGCCTGTGGGGGGACCACCCAGGAGCAGCCGACCGAGGGGCCCGCGGCAGCGCGGGGAGATGCTCACGGGGCCGTGGGTGAGCTGAATGCACGGGGACACCGAGACCCAGCCTGCCGGCTGCTTCCTAGACGTCGTGCGCCCCGTTTCTGCCCTGGGCCACCTTCTTTTTTTTTTTTTTAAAGATTTTATTTATTTACTCGACAGAGAGACAGCCAGCGAGAGAGGGAACACAAGCAGGGGGAGTGGGAGAGGAAGAAGCAGGCTCCCAGCAGAGGAGCCTGATGCGGGGCTTGATCCCACAACGCCGGGATCACGCCCTGAGCCGAAGGCAGACGCTTAACCGCTGTGCCACCCAGGCGCCCCATGCCCTGGGCCACCTTCTGTCCAGATGTGAGAGGAAGCTTTGTCCTGCCGCACACCTACTGTGACCATTCCCACTCCCCCCAGGACCCTCCACGGACTCTGAGAAGGTGTATGAAATAAAGTGGGGAACTTACACTTGACTGTTCAAGAAGTGACGGCGTACTCGTTATTAGCCACGTTGTTGTTCATCACATTCATATTTACTTACATTTATTTTATTGTAACTAATTATCTTTGTTCTGTAATGTGATACTGATGGTATGTGCTCTATCAACATTAGACAATGCGCTGATACATAGTGTATGATTAAATGTGTGCATAGTATGGCGTGTGTTACCTGTATTGATACTATAGATACTATTATTTTTAAAGATTTTATTTATTTGTTTGAGAGAGAGCGCAAGCAAGGGGAGAGGGAGAAGCAGACTCCCCGTGAGCAGGGAGTCGGATGCGGGACTCAGTCCCAGGACCCTGAGATCATGACCTGAGCCAAAGGCAGATGCTTCACCGACTGAGCCACCAGGTGCCCTATAGATACCATTAATACATATCGCGCAGCTTAATATTATCTCTGTTGTGTATATCATATTAATACACATATGATAATTTTTATCCAAGTCTTAATTTTTAATCATTATAATTACCAATCTCATTATTTATCATATTAATTTTAAGTATGTCCCTATTTAGGAAACCTGATAATGAATTATGAGAGAGATGAAGTTGCCCTTGAGATGATTTTTTAAACTTGGCCTCCTTTGCTGCTCCTTCTGTCCACAGCTTCTTGGGGCTCACGGAGTGGTGGGAAGACAACACAAGTGCCCCTCCCACCCCCGCTCATGCCAGTTACAGACTTGTCCCATATGAAGACAAATCCTCTTTGGAATTAGAAAAAGGCTATACGAAAGTATAATTAAATTTAGGAAAGAGATTTAAGATACCACTTTTATCAACTGTCTGTACTTTGTGCAGCAGGGCTAGGAACCCCAAGACCCCCAGCCCGGTGCCCCCCCAACCCTGTGTGGGACAGGCACTCCTGCAGTACTCCTGCTATGGGACAGGCACTCCTGCAGCCCTGCTCCCTTCCCTGGGGCTGGTCCTGCAGCGATGGTGCGAGGGAGGAACAGGTAAAAATGCCCCTTGGGCTTAACCTTGACAACCCTCTTTTTTAATGCCTGTTATTATCCTTAAGTAAGAGTTATTTTTGGTAAGAAATTAATTCAGATTTTTAAATTATTGCATCAAATTTCTACAGATTCCTCACCACCAGTATGATGCCACAGCCCTTAGGATCCATGTATATCCCCGATCCTTCCTGGGACCTCCCTGCGGGCTGTGGGCTTTGACGGCGTTAGGAACCTGTCAGAAGGCCTCTTTGACTCTAAATGGAACCTCTGCTTTCCTTATTATATGGGATAATAAGTATTACTCAAAATTTATCTGGAAACAATTACAGGATTAAAGAACATTGGGTGGACCCAATATCTTTATCCACATCCGGCAAATGAAATGAGTAGTTAAGTATTTGCAGCCTCTTCCTATAGTAATGGCTAAAGTGATGTCATTGCTTGAATATTCAAGAAGAGAAAATGACCCGCGAACCCCCTTACTGACGTGTAGACTCATTAGCTGGAGGCTTGGTAATTTTGTGAAAATACATTTTCCCTCCGAGGCATGAAATCGAAAGAGAAATTCAGTGTGAACTGTGAACCTCCGTTGGGTGCTTCCCGGGTCCCAGGCAGTGGCCGGGCCACCGCACACCGCACGCATCCCGCTGGCAGGCTCAGGAACACAGGTGGCCCACGCGGTAGTGGCAGAAGGCTCCGGAAGGGAAGCCTGGTCTCGGGGTGTGGCTCCCCCACCAGGCATGCTGCTTCATTTTTCAATGTATTCATATTTTTAATAAAAAGGATCCTAATTCAGTTTTATATTCTAGGCTTCCTGCCCACAGTGGATGGAATCTACCGGAACAATTTACATACCCAACACCGAGGGCCCCCTCTTGGTGCACAGAGAACTGTAATCATTTCTCTAGGATTTGCCACAGGAGAAGAGAGCAAAGGACACGAAGCACTGATGTTACGTGGAAAAAGGATGTGCTGGAGTTTTTAAAGGAAAATGTAGCAATTTAACTCCCCAAATGTTACACAGCCCAACACCACCCCCCACAAGTTAACTGAGACGAACCCTGTAGGGTGGAAAGTGGGTTTCTGTCCGAAGTCAGTTGGTAAAATCTATGCAGCGGTTTGGTCTAAACAGCATGTCCCTCCGCTAATGCCCTCATTAGCCACAGTATGAGGAATGTTCTAGCTTTATGTCAGTTTGCTGCATGATCCTATTGCCCCCCCCAAATCCATGGGCATAGATGATAATCTTTAAACACACACCTGGAACCTGTCCTTGGCTTTTACTTCTATTTTCTGTACATACAGTATTCAATTATTATTATGATTTGAATAAAGGAAACCGTTCCCAGCATATAATACTTTGTATAATACTTCCCCCAAACCGAAACTACTTGAAGAGTTGACAAACAGGAGCTCCTTAAGTCTCCAGGAAGATCTTCCTACAATGGGCTTATCTGGTGATGATACTGGTGTAGGACATTTGCAGGAGAAAGGCCCAAAGTCCCGCCTGACGTCATGGGCAGCGTAAACGGAGCTGGTGGTCAACGGGATGACGACGTATGAGGTGTCGGACTCAGGCAGCGGGCGGCTGTGAGGGCCCGGAGCGAAGCTGGCCTGGAGAGGAGCCAGAGCACGTGTCCACCTCCCTGCTGGAGCCGCCGTGCCTCTGCGCTCCATGTCCTCTGCCCAAACCTGAGGGAACTTCGAACGGGGAAGTGCGGGCCTGTGACCCTGCTTTCGGATCGGTGTTCCCGAGGAACAAAGGCAAACAAATCAATAACTCCTGAACAAGTTGGATGTGCAAATACTTGAAGGGTGGTTATTAAAACCCGTAATTCAGTCTCTGCGGTCTGTCATGGTCTTTATTAAAGAAGTTTCTCAATTCCTCAGCCCGTGTATATATAATGTGAGATAGGAGGTAATGATATTCATTGAAAGCTCTGGGAACATTCCCCTTCATTTGAAGGATATAAACAATGAATATTTATATTTTAAAGAAAAGGGTGAGTTATGGTATATTACTTTTCAATAATTTTATATGAATTCAATAAACAGATTATGAATACCATAAATCTCAGTTTATTAAACTAATGATAGCTGCTGGGTAAAGGGACAGGTTATTCAATCAAACGAGGAAAATACCGGTGTTTGATAGAGAACACCTTTCTCATTGATCATGGCTTTCCATTTGCATTGGTGTCTGTGGACCTACGGTGACGACCGTCCCTTGCAGGCGCTGAGACAGAGGGAGAAAGCCGGGGCCGAACGGCCGGCTCCCGGGCAGAGCAGAGATTGCTGGGCCCTGTGGTATTCTTCTTTATAAATTTCTCAGGAGCTTCCACACTGTTTCCCACTGCGCCTTCACCAGCTGGCATTCAAGGGTTCTAATTCTTCACTTTCCCACCAACACTTGCTGTCTTTTGCTTTTTTTTTTTTTTAAAGATTTTATTTATTTATTTAACAGAGATAGAGACAGCCAGCGAGAGAGGGAACACAAGCAGGGGGAGTGGGAGAGGAAGAAGCAGGCTCATAGCGGAGGAGCCTGATGTGGGGCTCGATCCCATAATGCTGGGATCACGCCCTGAGCTGAAGGCAGACGCCCAACCGCTGTGCCACCCAGGCGCCCCTGTCTTTTGCTTTTTGTTACGCATCCTTCTCCCCGCTGTGAGGTGACCTCTCACTGGTTCTGAGCTGCATTCCCCCGATGACACGTGAGGTCGAGCGCCTTGTCATGTGCCTGTCGGCCATCTGTAGAGAGCTGTGCGTTGCAAAGGGCAAAATGGGCTCTGAAATACAACGTCCGTGACGGTCCTACTTCTGTAAGAGTACATGTGTATGAACATAGAGCCCGTGTGGGAGGAAACATGCTGGGTGCCGACAGACATTGCATCTGGTACTCTACCTTTTGATTTTCTTTTTACTTGCCTCTGCGTTTCCCGACGAGAATGCATTGTGTTTGTAATAAGAAAAAAGAGGCCTAACTGTATGCCGTCCTCCCACCTGTACCACTCTCCTCCGGGTCTGCATCTCAGGTGCAGTAAGATGGCCCTTAGCCCCCTCGCAACGTGGCAGCCAGAGCGCGTGTCCCCCCTGCCGTGTCGGGCCCGAGGTGCCTACAATGCTGTTTGCTTCACGTTTCTTGATTCTGCAAAGAATTATAGTATGTAGCTCGTGGCCTGGTAACTGGGTGGCCTGATGGTGTCGACACTGTGATGCTACCCCCGGGAGGTGGGAGTACGTGCTCTGTGGGCCGAATTCACTGTTTCATTCCTTTAAGGAAACGCCGCTTAGGTTGGCAGGCACGCTTCCTCGGCAAAGAGAACACGAGATAAGCGAGTGCTCTGGCTGCCTTGGGAAGGACATGACCCTTGTAAGTCTGATTGGATTGAGTAGACTTTGAAAGCATTAAACAAAGAGGGTAACGGAAGAGCGCATTAAGGAGGGGAGGACCCGTTGGCTCTACAGAACCCAATAGAACTATTATTTGTGATCGAGTGCCAGACGAGATGGCTGGAGTGCAGCCAAATGCCAGGTTGTAAAGGTCTGCGGATAGGAGTTCCAGAGACTGTCTCCACGGGACTGCTGGCTCGTTCCCTTCCAACCGCATGTCCGGACTCCTCTGTCCCTCCGTTCCTCACCTCCTTAGAAGCAACCAACCGGTCTCCTCTAGCTGACACCTTGAGAGGAACGTGCAGAACACTTCATTTAGAAGATGAAGGAGCCCTTTGCAGACTCGTTCTTCGGTTTCCTCTTTATCTGATTCCCGATCTCACTATGTGGCTTTCCAGAATACTCGGAGTACTCGCGCACCGGTCCTTCGCCACCAGAGGGCTAGACGTCAGGGGCCAGGTGTTGGCAGAAACCAAGCAGGGGCCGGTGGGGGGACACATTTCTTTCACTAACTCTGGTAAAAACGCACACCTCATCTTGCACTCAGAGAACATGTTGTGGGGTGTAGAAAAGGCCAGACTACATGCATTAGCCTTTGTCTGAAAACTCCCACATTTCCCACCACATCCTGTCAACGGTGAGTGACTATCATCATAGTTGCACAGATAATAGGTATTGATGGAGTGCTTCTAGTTTGCAAAATACATTTAGTGTATGGTTCCTGATTGAAGGCTGACAGCAACTCTTGTTTTATTACCTACCAGCCAGTTTTTCCATTCCCTAGTTTGGAAAATTAGACACATACTCTTAGGACGCTATAAAAAGTGCATTTTCAGCTCCCCAACTCCTGCAACTAATAGCCCTGGTTCTCCAAAACGGCTGGCTCTCCGTTCACGGTCTGGGAAGCTATAGTAAGACGGCCAAAGATCTCAGGGTTTAGGCTTGAACTCAAGCCTTCAAACTCTTATTTTCTGAGTGCTCTCAGCTATAGCAAGAACCATCTGTGGGCGAGGCTGAAGCCAAACGAGCAAGAATGTCTTAGCATAGGTGCGCAAACTGCATTTACTAATGATATCAGAAGCATAGCTTTCAGCAGCCAACTCCTTATTCATAACCACCATCTGTTGTTGCTTTCAGCTTTTAGGGACACGTATCATTCTTACTTAATCTTTCCCACTAACTGGGTCTAGTTATTCCTTAGGTAGAAATGAGAGAAATCAGCCCAAGTGGCAATCCTGTTTAAGAACCTCTGGGGTGGAGAGACCGTTGGTCTGGAAGCCCCTGGGGCAGGGGTGGGAGGTTAGACAGGCCCATTCTACGTAAGTCACTTCCTGGGGCTGAAAAATCGCATCAAGAGGCTGCACGCCATCCCCGACCGGCCAGGGAGATAAGAGAGGCCCCGGGGGTACTCTGCGCATTAAACCCTCGTCAACGACAGCCGTTTATTGATGTGTGTGAAATGTTTTGGAGCTGGAAAGGGCTGTTACAGTAAGTGTCAAGTCTTATTATTATAAAATTCCACGAGGGCTTTGCCAGAACATGTGCTTGTAACATTCCATTTTTTTTTCGGTGAATGATGTATTTTTAGAAAAAATTTTAACTCCCCTCCACAAGGATAATATTATTACTTAGTGAAAACATGGGAGAACCGCTTCCCTTGAGCCAGTTGTATGAGTTCAAGACCTTGAGAGATCCATAGCTTACATGGAGGGGTGCTCAGCTGGCCTTCTCTTCCTTTAGTCACTGAATAAGGCGAAAGCTTTACTTGTGAACTAAGCTATGACTTGGAGTTGGCCAGTATTTCACACAAAATGCAATGATCAGTCCACACTCCAGATAGAATTTGCTGTCTGAAAATGAAATATTCTTGGGTGGGTCACCTCCTTATTGACCAAGCCATGCACCTGTTTTCATGCAATGCTTAGCATTTTGTATTTTGTTGTCTACGTTGATTATGACTATCTTCAAAAGAAGTCACATGTAAAAGCTGTTAGAATAAGCACTGAGTTCCTCATCTTGAGATAAAATGGCATTGTCCATAAAAGCCCAGCCTTCAGAATATTTTATGGATTGAAGGCAGGTGGGTATAGAAGAATGGGTCAGAGAGATCTGCATTCGTGTCCACCGACAAGTGAGTTCTCACAGAGCTACAGAGTTTCACCAATTTCTAGGATGGTCACGGCTATGCTGGATTCCGAGTCAACCCAAGTGCATTGCTGAGGCCACGGCTGGGGGATGGATGAGTGAGGAAGGGAGCTGTTTCCCCTGTCATCTCTAGGAAACACAGGCGATATGCTGGTAGGGACCTTCTGGAGAGTTCGTTTTCAGTTCTCCAGCTCCTGGATTCACTCTCACTGGTCCACTGGTCATCAGCCCACATCCCCACACGCTTTCTAACGTGCAAAGTGGCACCTACATCTACTCCAAATGCTTGATGATAAAAACACACAACTTGGGAAGTGATCAAGTAGACAATGTTACTGGGTGCTTCTGTTATTTTATACAGTGCGCAGCTGGACACACAATCGTGGGTCCACGGTCCCAGGCTTGAGCAAAGATAAACTCCTTTTAACAAATCACAGAAATACTGTATTTTATTCACTTTATTGTTTTCCATTCTAGTCCACAAAGGGCCTAAGGGTGCTTTAAAAATACATATGCAGTTGGGTTATAGGAACACAAGGAGGGAATGAGCACCAGGAAGAAGAATTGCAGATAAGCCAACCGTAAGGGCAGCATCGATGTGACGGGTGCTTTCCAGCCCCAGGTTGTTAGTTAGCACTGTTTTTAAGTTGGTGTGTAGTCACACAGGAGGAAAATCATGGTCCCACATCTTATTAATGCCAGGTGGTGGGGTCAGATAGCCTAAAGAGAGTCCTGACAAGCGTTCTGGATGGCCTGCTTCTCTCTCCCCAGGAATTAGCTCCTGTGAACTGGTTCTCTTTTCCTATCATCTTCTTGATTTGACTTTTAGCAAGGCTGTCATCCAGTTGCACTCCCTTTCCAGTACAAGGGTGTCCATTCTGGACCATTCAGCTCTAAGGTGAGCTTGCTCCTTGCATGGGGGGCTCCTCTGTCGGTGATGTGGTGCCCCCAGTACGGGAGCTGGGCTGGAGGAGGGCTCTTCAACTCTTAGTGTTTTGATCTTTTCAACGCACCCATCTTTCTGATGTTGGTGGCCAGGGCTCCACCCTCAAGTAAGGACAGCGTACAGTAATGGTGAGTCTATGTCTAGCACATTCTGTTGACATCTGCTCACATCTAGGGTAGGCAAACAGTAGACTTGAAAATGTGTCGTGGCACCAATACAATAGAAGTTTACTTGTTGCTCACGAATGCCTCGTGCAGTCACCCAGGAGCCCCAGCGGACGGAGGGCCTGCCATCTTCAACGTGGGTCTGTTCACTTTGCTCTGGGGTCATCTTCCTTCCACCTTCTCTAGAGGACGAATGAGCACGGCAGAGGAGGGCACCTGGGCTGTTCTTAGAGGCCACACCCAGAAGAGGTGCGTGTGTATCGCTTCCACTCCCATTCTGTGGCTTGGAGTGAGTCGTGTGGTTTACCTAGCAGGTAGAGAGAGGGGGACGGAGCCCGTCCCGTGGCCAGAAAGAGGAGGAGGGTGTGGTCCTGCTGAGTGCTGGAGGTCTCTACCACGCTGCTTCCCAGGTTTGTGAGGAAGAGTAACTGAGTCAGCAGATGCAACACTAGAAACTCTGGTGAAAGCACGCACTCCGTAAGAGTTAGCTGTTAGCCTTTTTTAGTAGTGTAGTAATAAGCCCAGTGTTTGAAGCTGATGATTCTCTTCTGGCAGATGAGGAAACAGGCTCTGAGATATCAAAACCCATGATATCAGGCAACCGGTAAGAGATGAATTTGGGACTGAACCCATGATCTTTTTCACGAAGTGTCACTATTTTGGAGTTGATATTTCAGTAGTGTTTGCTGTGAAATCTACTCCTTTCAGAGCCCAGATGACCGTGAAGAAGAAAAAAATCAAACCACTAACTGATGTGAAAAGTAAATCTCCTTGAAATGTTCTTATTTACTTTCCAATAAAAAGGGAGAATGTTCACGTACGTGAAAACCAAAGGAGGTTTAGAAATCTGTTCTCTCAGAGTTTGAGGTCGCTAGCCGTGTTGTAACGTGCTCAGAGCATCCCGTGGACCCCGTGAGCGAGCGCTCGGTGACCATTTGGTCTCCACTCTTGTCTCTTTGTCATGTGTCTTGTGCTGACGTTACGCATATCAACAACAACACACGGAGCATTTGGTTCAAAGGTGGTGAACATGTCCCTGATTTTGAACACACGCCCCTTCTTCCTGCACACCACAGGTCAGTTTGGGGTGCGGTCAGGCTTCATGTGCGCGTGCCCCATGGCCGCGCTCCTCAGGACCCTGCGCCAGGTCTCCTCCCACTGCCAGTGGGAGTGCAGACAGTACCCGATGCGTGGGATTGGCTTCCTCCCTCAGTCCCTCAGATAGACTCCTCTGAATATTCTGTTTTTTCTAAGCCTTTTATGGAACAACTGGCTTTATTGCATTTTACATATGTATTATCACATCAGGTTCTTGGGGTGTATGCTTGTTGACAAGGAGATGTGTGTTACTTGATTACACTTGACAACTATGGGAAAGTGTGCTTTTCTTTGTCTTTTAGGCATGTCACGTTTTAAATGCTCTCTGCTTTGTAGGACTGCTTGCTTCTTGTCAGGCAAACATTGTCAGTGATGGGTTGATTTTTGGAAGCACATCAGTGTAACCAGATCTGTTGTGGCCAAGGGTCCCGGCTGCCCAGCGAGCTGAGGGGAACTCATTGGCCACCCATTTACGGGACACCAGGGTTCCCCAACACCGGTCAGAAGCTCTGTGTAGAGTCCTCATTTGTGCATTTCACCCTGGAGCTCAAGGAGGAGTTGGTGACCTAGATGTGACACCCTGCTGAGTTTGTTGGGGGTCATGGATTGATGGCGTCCCTCACATCGCTCTGTGAGATCAGAGGCTGGGCTCGTTTAGGCCAATTATTTATATTAGGTATGGTCATGATTACAGACCCTCCTAGAAAGCGTTGTTTTCTTTTCTAGAGTTAATTTTAAAGAAACATAACTATTGCTCAGGTCAGAGTGAATGGTGTAGGTTTGTTTTCTGTCGAAGTGGCGCAACCAACTTAGATGAGGTCCCTGGGGGAATGAGGAAGCCCTGCAAGCCATTCATTTTGCTAAGCCTTCAAGAGCATGCAGGCTCGTTACAGAGAGGATGGCGAGCCGTCTTCACTGAGATGGGAATGAACACACAACACGGTGTTCACCGTGGAGCATCTCGTCCCCCACGGGTGGACCGACTGCATGCACATTTTTATCTGACACTCAGACCTTCCAAGATGGGCAAGGCATGTCTCCATCACAACATATGAGGTCAGAAGAGGTCAAGTGCCAAGTGTGGTGCCGCTGGGCTGGCTTTCCTGTCTCTGCTTCACATCCAGGACCCTAATCAGACCACGCTTACCTGGCCCTAACAGCGATTACACTGCAGGGTGTTGGGCCAAAGGAGACTCCAGTATCCTGTGCCCTGAAGAGCACTGGTGATAACTCAGCCCTGTTTGAAAAAGTTGTGAAAACTCTGGCCTCTCCGTGTGTTTCTAATCCCATGACTCATTATCTGAACATCCACGTATCAAGGAGCGTTTATGTGATTCTCTGATTATACCCACAGATGTAGCGTATTTCTAAGTAGTGAATAGAATCATAATCTGTACTTCATAAATTTGATCAGAAAAAGAATCGGCTTTACCCTTAAGGATGCTTACGTAAAAAAGAAAGAGTGGCAGGGATTAAAAAAAAAATGAATTCCTACCACAGGCCAGCCAACTAAGCTGCTTTGTGGAGAAATTATACCCATTTTACAAATGAGGAAATTAAGGCTCAGTACAGTTTGGTGACCTGGCCACGATCACATAGTGAGAGGAGTCAGATCAAACACGTGTTTGTCTGAACCCTGGTTTGTCCCCCGCCCCCCCATCCCTCTTGCTCCCGGACCCATGGTGATTCCCTATTGACTCTGCCCCCCACTCAGCAGCCGCTCCTCTTTCTCAGGCTTGTTCTTTGGGGACAAGACAGGGACTCATTTAGTGGACTGTTTCGTCAGTGGTATAACTACCTTTTGATGCCAGAGGGCTACCCGCAAGCCAGAGATGTTGATGGCTCAAAGATGTGGATTTTCGGCCAGTATATATCATGAGACTTTTTTCCCTGTAGGGTGTTGTACGATAGTAGGTATGCCCAGTAGGTAGTACATAGCACATAAACATACATAACGTTTATGTGGACAGCCTTCTGATTTCAGGCTTTGTCCAACATAGTACCAACAACTATTGTCTGTATTGTCCCCACATCTAAACGCACCCAGGCAAGTGTGTGTGTGTTCCTTCACCATCCATCTTTCTGTTTCTTTCTCCTTTCTAGCTGCCTCTCTACCTGTGTGTCTCTGTCTGTCTGGCTGCCTGTCTGTCTAATCATGTATCTATCTATCCGTCCATCTATCTATCATCATCTACCCATCCGTCTGTCTATCCTTCTGTGTGTCTATCATCTCTGAGATGGGGTTTATGAGTCCTAAGCAGAGCATTGTCAAGAGAGATGGGATAAACCTGTTGTCACTGCCACTGCCCCCTTCGCTCGGGCTGTTTTCTCCTGGCTTTTCACAAGCTCCAGCATCGTCTGGACTGAATTTACCATTGGTTGGACCATAAGTGCTTAAGGACCAGGATTTCACTCAACATTAAAATGCTTGGGTCCTGGGCCGCCTGGGTGGCTCAGTCAGTGAAGCGTCTGCGTTCGGCTCAGGTCATGATCTCGGGGTCCTGGGATCGAGTCCCGCATGAGGGTCCCTGCTCACGGGGTGTCTGCTTCTCCCTCTGCCTCTGCCCCTCCCCCTGCTTGTGCGTGCTCTCTCTCAAATAAATAAAGAAAGAAAATCTAAAAAAAGACGCCTGGGTGCCTCCTCCACACCCACACGGACAACAGCGAAGGAAAAAGAGTGTTGGGCCTTGAAAAAGCTTGTTTGAGGAGCTGCTCCAGTAACTTTGGGTCTCTGATGATTCGGAAAGAAGATCCAAATGGATCCCAATTCCAGCGGAACCCAACCTAACACATTCAGGCCAGACTCTTCTTACTGGTTTTCAAGGCCTTGAATTTTACGGTCTCCAGCTTCTGGTCCAACTTGATTTCGCAGCAATCTTGTTCTTTCAGCAGACGCTTACAGCACCTCCGCAAGAGCCTCGGCCGTGCTCATCCCTCCACCCAACGAGACAGCGCAGGTGCTCAGAGCCTCACCTCATTCACACGGTGTCCACACAGGCACACACCTTGTATCCAATTCAAGCGTGATCAGCGGCAGTCAGAAGCCCACCCTCAGACTCCTAGAGGCCCCCTATGCCTCAGGAGGAAGCCCCGGTGAAGAGTCAGAGAGGGAGATGGGCAATTACTGCTCTGTGACGAGCGCCTCACCAGATGGCGTGCACAGTCTCGAACGATCACAGAAAATGGAGCTCCTGACGCTGGCTTGCGGAGTCAGGCCTCAAGGAAGATTGCTTCTGAGTCGGGTCCTAAAGGATGGAAAAGAGCGTGTGAGATGGTGGGACAGCGAGTTGCACGCCGAGGAAGTAGGAGTCCAAGCTGAGCGAGACTGAGCAGTTCCAAGGCCCGGGGTGGGTGAAAGCGGGGGCGGGTGTGAGGGGCCCAGTGTCTCCCCCAGGACGAAGGAGTTTGGAGTTTGGGTGTTTTCTGTGTGTGATGGGGAATCTAGAGGTGTGAAGAAGCAACATGATAAAATGTATTTTGAAAGACATTTCTAGCATGAGTTTGAGGGTGAATTAAGAAACGAAACTCTGTAGGCAGTTCAAATGGGGAGAAAAGAGGTGAGATAATGAAGTGGTGATGAGCACAGAGTGGGGGCGACCAGGGGACGCCCCTGAAGGACAGTGACCAGGCGCTGATGCTCAGGGGGGTGCTGGGCTCCCTTCCTGGGTGAATGTGGGAGGCTGTTGCGCTTGGGCGTTAAGCAGGGATTCGGAGCCGGCAACCTGGGAGTACGTGGAGAGGTGGCCCTGTGTGCTACGTGTAGAGTTTGAGGCACCTGCAGGCCGTTCTCATAACGACGCCCTTAGCAGTGGGATGAGCATGACGAGAGCCAGGGAGAGCGTCAGCCTCCAGGCCGAGAGACTGGGCATCGTCCGTGTTAGACAGCAGTTGATGGAACTGGCGCTCTTTCTCCAGACGTGCCTTCCCATGGATGCCGTGGCTGCCCCACTCTGCCCCCTGCTCATGCCCCTGCCCCCCACTGCCCCTGGGCTCACCTCATCTTGCTCTGGCTGCCCTGCCCCACCTTGCCTGGCCAGGGATGCCCGAGCCTCTGCCCACAGCTCTGCCAGGTGTGTGAGGCTTCCTCTGGTCTCCGCTCCCCAGGACGCTGTCCCAGACTCCGGCCCCTCCCGAGGACTCCCCAACCTTCCTCACTGATAATGCTAATGTGTACTATTGTGATGGTCCCTTCATTCTCTCTTGAAAGCCTGGTGATTAGGATCGAACCTCGAACCTCGGAGTCAAAGCCTGGGTTTCTTTTCCTCTGTTTGTACCTGCGTTAGGACTTATCGGCCGGATGACTGTGGGCTGCTTCCTTGGCCTCTTTCACCCGTAGTTTGCTTCTCCGCAGAGACTAGCCATCCTTTCTCAGGGTTGTTATGGGAACTGAGGGGCACAATGGTCACACGCTTTGCACAATGCCAGGTATATGGTAAACGCTTAATTAATATTAGCTTTTACTATTTTCCCCAATACTTAGATGTTAGTATTCTCTAGGGTTAAAAAGAACACAGTCCAGATGATAACTGAAAATTTCCTGGTGACTTCTATGTTGTGATGTTTTCTTCGTACAGGTATTTCCTGAGTTCTTTCTGTGTGCTCCGGTCTTAATTGGGGATCTGAGGATATGTCGTCACATTGAGTATTTCCCCTAAAAGTTTACTGTCTTTGGGGATTTAGGGTATGCAGACCCAAAACTGCAACAGTGTAACAACCAAGGATTAAAATACCTTTAGCAGCGATGGGAGTGTGTCTCGTCCTCATGACTGTGCGTCTGAATTAGTTATCTTCCTGGGGGAGGGAGGAGCGATGCGATTGTACTGTGTGGTTGATTATAGCGGGCGCGACACAGGCTCGGCCGTGGTGATCTGTCCGGCCCCACTCTTACTTCCAGCTTTAGGAGAGTGGCGGGGTGCAGAAGGAACTATGTGGACCGTAATGATTTCACTCACGACTGTTGGGTTGAGGAGAATTCTTCGCATTCCTCACAATTTCAAGCCTCATCTTGCAGATAAATAAGGCTTCTTGTTGCTTTAGAAACGCTCTGGGAGACACATGTGGTCTCTTGCTCAGGGCCCAGCCCCACCCAATGAGGCCAGGCTCAGAGGGATGGTCAATCAGAGCGGGTGACAGGGGCACGGGGAGCCAGGACGCCTGGGATCCACATGGAGTGGCTGCCGCTGTGGTCATGGGTTATGAAAACTGTAACAGCAGCCGGCATAGTCCATTGTATTTAGAGGAGGCTGCGCTTTTACCCAGCGACATTAATGCAATTATGTCTTTACAAAAGAGCTGTTCACTTATGAGTTGTAGCAGCCCATGTTGCCAAGAAGGGGACTTCTTCTGACACTCAAGCTTGGGGTTATCTTGAACTGAATAAAAAAAAAATCAATGCAATTTGTGCTTAGGCTAGCTGATCTCTCCCGTTGTCATGGCTACACCTTAAGGTATCGATTTATCCCGAGAGATCCTCGGCTCTGAAGGGGCCTGGCAAAGGTGGGGATATTTTGTTCAGCAGAAAATAAGCAGTCCCCAGAACGTGGCCGACTCTAAGAACAGAGGAAATTCTACGAACACACAGTGCCCTGCCCAATGCTACTGCGCCCTTCCTGAGAGGTCTGGGGAGGACTTGGAGCAGGTGTCAGACCGTCTTCAGGCCCAGGGGAGCCTGTGACAGGTGTGGTCACGTGACAGCAGGACGAGGTGAAAGGCTTGGGGAACACTCTAGAAAAGAATCAGAGACAATACATAAATGGAATCGTATTCACTGTGAGTCAGGAAGGTCACGGGCCACCATGGAGTCTTAACCTCAACGGGGGGAGCCATCAGCTCAAAAGAAGATTAACTGACGAAAGGGAAAGGTTCTCAGAGTTTTTAAAAATACATGTGGGGGAATGGGATAGACCGGTGATGGGTAGTAAGGAGGGCACGTATTGCATGGTGCACTGGGTGTTATACGCAACTAATGAATCATCGAACTTTACATCAGAAACCGGGGATGTACTGTATGGTGACTAACATAATATAATAAAAAAAATTAAAAAAAAAATAAAAACACATGTGTAGACAAAGTGATAACTGTGGGGATCTGTGACTTCTGATTTATTTTTTAATGCATGTGTCCTCAAAAATGATGCTTCTTGCAGAAACGGTTTTCAGCTGGTTGAATGAAACGTAACGTCTAGATCAGCAAGGGCACTGCTAGGCCGATTGCCTAGATTTTAGGACGGCACCGACATTGGTTGTTTCTAATATGTTATTAGAAAGGATTCAGATGCGGGTGCAGACAGGAGACAGAAGGGAAAATGAACATAACTTCAGGGGAAACTGATCCTGACTGATAGGAACTGGAATAATGGGGAATCTCATGAAAAGCCGGCAGGAACCCTGTTTCCCATCTTGGCTCTGCAGCAAGGGCCTGGCACATCCCCGTCAAGGACCACGGCTTCTAGAGCATTCTGTGCCTTTCAGAACACAGCTCCTGCCCTGCGGTTTGAATAATACCACCGATATTTTAAAAGAAGAAAAATAAGTACAATTTTAAGAGAACAACAGAAAAGATGGAAGACAGACTCCCCGACCCCATCATTGAAAATAAAGAGTAGGGCTTATTTTGAGTTTTTAACAAATCTCACCTAACTATCGTCTCTCTAGGTTAGTTAACATAAACTTGGATTAGCGGTTTTGCTGGGTTCAGCTGGCAGCAGTGAGAAGTCTCAGTTTTCAATAAGAAATATTTGTGCAAGTCCCCTGCGTGGCCCAGTTGGTTAAGCGTCTGCCTTCGACTCAGGTCATGATCTCAGGGTCCTGGGATCGAGTCCTGCACTGGGCTCCCTGCTCAGCAGGGAGTCTGCTTCTCCCTCTCCCTCTGCTGCTCCCCTGCTCTTTCTTGCTCTATGCTCTCTCTCTCAAATAAATCAATAAAATCTTAAAAAAAGAGAAATATTTGTGCAAAAGCAGTTTCAGACTCAACACTGGACACCAATAGAAATTATAAAAGCTGGGACCTTTCTGTCTTCCTCACTATGCTTAGTGCTCTATGCCCAGTTTTTACTATGTGAGGAGGAAGGGGTTTTGTGTCCTTCTGACAGGTGTAGTGCTGTGGACAGAGTGTGTCTCCCCAAAACCCATATGTTGAAACTCTAACCCCCAATGGGATGATATTAGGAGGTGGGCCTTTGGGAGGTGGCCAGGTTTAGGTGGGGTCTGAGGGTGAAGCCCCAGGATGGGTTCGTGCTCTTGTAAGAAGTGACAGGACAGACAGATTTCTCTACACCGTGCAAGGACACAGTGAGAAAGTGGCCGTCTGTTCACCAAGAACTGAACTGGTCCGCACCTTGATCTTGGACTTCCAGCCTCCAGACCGTGGGAAAGAAGTGTCTGAAAGTCTCGCCCTTCTCGTAGGCTGCTTAGAAACCAACGTCCCGGAGACCTACTGGGATTCTGCCTGCTCACTGGCCTCCAGGGGCTAACTTGGCTCCTCTTGAATTCCGAGTCTGTAGTATTTCATAATTGCAGAAACCCTTGCAGATATAGGGGACCACCCCAGTTATTAATTGTGCAGCAAATTCTATTGCATCTCAACCCAAGTAGATACACAAGTAGTGAATAGAAGGTCCTATTTATTTTTCTGTGGCCCTGGAGAACAGGGCCGAGTCATAAATCTAGATAAATTGCCCTGTGGTTGAGTAATCTGTGCTCACTGAGAAATGTTGGCGGTTGGAATTCAACCGGTTGCAAAGATCCAGAGCGGAAGGTATTACTGGCATCACTAAGGCCATGTGCTTATAGGAGAGAGAGAGCTCAAGTCTCCTTTTAGAGAAATCTAAGCGGAGTCTAGAATATTAATGTAGCTGTTATGACCAAAGGATTGCTAGTTGATGGGCAAAATACAGACAGCTACTCTTTGTTTTTACTCCTGAATATAAATAAAAATCACTCTTGAAACCAGGTGGCTCACACAGTCTGGTTCCTAAAAGCAGACTGTTTTCTCCAGTGGCTCCAACAGTCTACGTCCTGCGAGTAAATATTTTATATTTGGTTTCAGTTTAAAAAAAAAAAAAAGGCTGCCTCGACATTTACGGGTAGCTTCCTTAAAATCCAGATAGCAAGCAAACAAAACTCAGAAGCCCAGCTCGGAATGCCTGCCCGTGTCCTGTGCATGGCACGCGCGGGGCGGCCGCCGCTCCGGGGCACTGCGGTTACAGGACGTGCGAGTCAAGGTGCTGCAAATTAGTTGGGAAACGCTAGGAGGGGAGTCTAAGTGCCAGTGTGGGAGCACACATTACATCTTCGTTACCCAAAGACAGTCCATCAGACGTTGCTGGGCTCTCTCTTTGTGCATTTTATTGTTTCCACGTCTCTAGACTCCTGCAGGGAAATTACGCTCCTTCTCGTTCCAGTGAGGCCCTGGCAGGCTCTTCAGGCTCTCAGGCAGGCCATCATCATCCTTCTTACCTTATAATAGCACCGGCCTTGCGGTTTTCCCAGATTCGTCCCATTCACTATCTTACCTGTTTCATTATTTCAAGAAGGGGCAGAATGAGTGGAATTATCACTGTTTCAGGGACCAAGCAGCCGGAGCTCAGAAAGTCCACAAGGACTCAGCCGACTTAATTTGGGTTAGTACAAGGCAGATGGAGAACCAGATCCAAGAGTCCTGCCTCGCACAGCGTTGTTCTTGCAGGTATGTGGCTGTTGCTGCTAAGAGAGGAGATCTCACGCTCTGGCCCAAGTTCTGCTGGGTCAGTAGAACCTTCCCCGATTGTAGGTGGTGCTGGTATAGAGGGGTCTACTGCACCGGCTGAGAAGTATGAGGCCTGGAGTGGGGTGCGTCAGGTTGGAAGTGGAGCTCTGTGTGACTCTCTCCTTTGGAGGTGGGGAGATGCCCTCAATTCCTGGAGCTTCATTTCATGATCCATAAGATGTGAATACTTACTTGTGTGCTTATAGTGAGGATCATAAATGAGGGAAATCCTGCAAAATACTCACCCTTGTGCTTGGGACATAACGAAGGCTCAGTGCATTGTCAAATGCACCTTGGAGCCTCAACTTGGGTCCTGAGGCTTCCTGAGTGTGATCGGCCCTTTCCCCGGACAGGGGGCAGGTAGAGAGCCCCAGGTCCCCTGGATCAGTTCAACACGCACAAAGGAAATAATTAACATGTTTTTATTTACCTCGTATAGAAATCTCTGGTGTGATTCCTTGGGGCTAACTTTTCATCTCTCTGTTCTAAATGGTGCCCTAATTAAGCCTGTCTGCAGAACTTTTGCACTTTTCAATGAAATTGGAATGAACGAATAAAAATGCAGCTTCTAATTAGCACTTCCTGCAAATTAAAGAGATTACTCTTCCCCTTGGTGAAAGGCTGAAAGAACGGTTGCTGGGAAGAAAGAAGGATCTTTGAAATATAATTTCTCTTTTCGAGAGGAGTGATAATTCTTGGTAAGCACGCTGCTGCAAACGACAGACCCATCCGCAGGCCAACGTGTTCTGCGACTGTCGGCATATCGGGGACCCCTCAGAGGAGTAGCTATAGTTACTGAAAGGGAAGAAAAAATTCTTGCAATAAACATTTTTTATAGGAAGCTATGCATGGATGCATTTGTTAAATCGTTTTAAATAACTCCAGCACCTCATAAAAATAGGATTTGAAGGAACGCTGAAGTTTCATTTCAGGAGACGGTAACATCTGCATTTGCTGAATGATTTATAGCTGTGACATTAACCGAGCATTATCCAGAAAACACTGTTTGACCTCAGGCAAGCTGGCGTGAGACACGGGCTTGTTCCCGGTTGAAATTTCCCTCTTAAATTTTTCATGAAGTTCTCCCGGCAGGGTCACTGTGGGGTTCTGAAAGAGCCTCGGCCTCAGATGGGCTCCAGCTCAGCCCTCCGAAAAGCATTTATTTTATTAACACCCCCTCCCCTGCACTTCAATGCCACATAATAATATAGAAGGGGTTTAGGTCCATCCATTGTAAAATTGTCATTTTTCCATCCAAGCAACATCATATGAAACACTTAATTACTCATTACTAACGCCTGTCATGGTGTCATACGGGCCTCACTCATTTTGAAGGCACCAGGCCCGGCTTCTTCTCCTTGAAGGCTAACGGCCGCTTTCATCCGATTTCCTATGTGCCGCGCAGCTCGCGTGTCACTGTGTCCCCGCTCCCCCAAATCTTTGGGCAAGTAAATTCCACGCCGTGCAGGACGGGCTCTCGTGTGGTCACCCTCTGTGAGGACGAGAAACCGTTCCAACGGCCGCGGAGGGAGGGCAGTCTTCGCGATGGGACGGTTTTGGGAAAGACAACCAACTCAGTGATGTCACAAGGCATGTATTTTTAAATGCGACACGCCTCTCGATTTTCAACACATCACGGACTTGTGCGCACACCTGCTTACGGACTCGGAATGATGGCGGTGGCAGCAGCAAGGTTCGCCTGCCTGCGCTGGGTCACCGCGCTCAAGGTGCCAGCCCTGCAGCCCCGAATATCACCCTTCAGATTCCCAGGGCAGAGCACCTGTGCTGGGGACGTGTCTAGGTGGCAGCCTGAGTCCCCGCCGGCGGCGAGGCATCCGGTATCACCTTCTGAACGCGACACGTGACTTTCATTCCGCTCACAGAGGAAAGTCTCATGCCCCTCTCTTCTTGGCCGTAGCTGGAAGCTGGAAGGGCGAGGACAGGAGGCCCCTGACCCCCACATTGAACAGGGGTCCGTAGAATGGCTTTCCTACCCCAGCGGAGGTCGTTCTCCCATCTGGGTGCAGAACCGCTGGAGGAAGCGTGTGGCCCGATGAGGGGAGAATTCGACATCCCCCATTTCCACGAGGTCCGTCATCCAGGGAGGTGGCTGCCTGGGAAGATCCACAGCGACCCTTCAGGATGACTCCGCGCTGGCCGGCCCCACTGCCCAGGCTTGCCTCTCTGCTGTGCCGAGCGCTCTGTCAGCTTCCAGGGTGGGAGCAGGTGTCCCCGTGGTCCTCGCCACACTTTATTACGTAACATCTTCTATTCTTTTCCTTTAAAAAGAAGTCAAATGTATACTCTGGTGAGTTTTGACAAATATCTACACACACTGTGTTCCTGTAATCAGATATAATTACAGAATATTCTCGTTACCTCAGAAAGTTCCCTCATGCCTCTGCCAGGACACTAGCATCCCCTCGGCTGACCGTGCGATCCTGCAACCACCCCGTCCGTCTTGAGCTTTGGCGTTTGCCAAAAGGAGGTGAAAACTTATATCCGTACAAACGCTGGCACGTGAATGTGTATAGCAGCTTTATTCATCGTCACCCCAACTCGGAAGCAGCCAAGATGTCCTTTGCTAGGTGATGGGTAAGTACACTGTGGGCCATCCAGACAAGGGAATATTATTTAGTGCTAAAAAGGAATGACGTACAAACCGTGAAAATACGCAGAGGAATCTTGAGTGCACATTGCTAAGGGAAAGAACCCAATCTGAAAAAGCTACAAAACGTAGGATTCTAACTCTATGACGTTCTGAAAAAGGAGGTTGTGGAGTCTACAAAACGTCAGTGGTTGCCAGGGTTTGGGGGTAACAGGGTGGGGGGAGTGGGGGAAGCAAGGGAACTGTTGCATGTGATGTTGTCATGGTGGACACATGTCACCGTTCATGTGCCCAAACCCCCAGAATGGGCAATGCCGGAAATGACCGCTATGGTCAGCTTGGAGTTCAGGTGATGAAGATGTGTCAAGCTAGGTTCACGATGTAACAAATGTCCCGCTTTGGGGGGGGGCGCTGTTGATGGGGGGAGGCTTGGACACGTGGGAGCAGAGGGTATATGGGAACCTTCCTCTCAATTTTGCTGTGATCCTAAAACTGTCTTAAAAACATAGATAGCATTTAAAAAAAATAAAAGTGTGTGGTCTTCTACGAAGTTTGACCAACCGTTGGAAATGAGGCACACTCCCTTCTCATATGCCTTTTTCCTCTCCTGCCTTTGATGTTATCCTTCATGCTGTTGACCTGGATCTCAACTTTTCTCCATCCCCCTCCCTGCTGTGTGTGTGTGTGTGTGTACTCTGCAGACAACAAAATGTTCTTTGCTCCAAGCTCCAATCCTGCAGAGAAGAGCACTCGCATTTATCGCGTTACTACTGCAGACCAGGCACTCAGTACTTTCAGACGTGACCCACGTAATCTTCACAATAACCTTGTAAAGTGGGTACATGAGCGAATTGGGACTCAGAAGACTTCAATACTTCCCCCAGGTACACAACAGGAGGCTGGTAGAGTGTGAATTAGAACCCAGTTCTGCAACATGCCAGAGCACATGCTGTTTCTAGTGCCCAAGGCTCTGGTCCCTGGGGGAGGCAGGACTGGCTTGGAGGAAAACGAAATAGCTTTCAGCTGTTTCTTGACAATATCCAACTGAATCAACCTGATTTAAAATTTGTCCTCATTCTTTACTTTTGGTGGTAAATTGGATATCAAATGTATGCATTATTGAATTTCATGTTCCAAATTAGCCATTTGTAACATAAATTCTTTTCATTAGTGCTTTAAGTTGGTGAGTGGCATTCGTATGTAATAAATACAAATCCTGCCACTGCAGGAGAAGTCGGTCAGAGCACAGAGCACAGAGCAGTCCCTGAGCTGAGCATTAGGACCTTAACAGCATTTCTCACGGGCTCCCAGGAGAGCACCTGCAGGCTGGGCGGGGAGGGGCCAGCGGGGCTCTCTGGTGGTCTCGGAGAGGAGCATAGCTACTACTACAGCACGACCATCACTTCCACGCCCGGCCAATCTAGAGATGCTCATCGGTTCTGTTTTGAGCACCTTCAGGAACTGGGGTACTTTATGCAGATTCTCTCATTTTCCTGTAACCTTATGATCCATCCATGAGGTGAAGGAGCCATCAAGTTACCTGGTAAAGTAAGGCACGCAGGTAGTGAGTGGCAGAGTCCAGACTCAAGCCCAGCCAGACGCGATGCCCAGCGTCAGACAACGGTTTTGTCATCATCAGGAGTGGGCCACCTGTTCCTGGCGTTTGTCCTGAGCAACTCTGCCCCGAGGTCCAGAGGGGATTCTTGTAACTGAACAGCCCCAGCTATGACACTTCAGAAAGCTCTGGGACGGCTTCTGCCATGACCTGCTGTAATCCAACAGTCAACGTGTGGGGATGTTTGGAGACACGTCCGCCGTATTAAAATACGTGCTGCTCAGATAGCACTGGGAGTGCAGGGCTGTGCTGGGAACATGGGGACCAGGAAAGAGGAAGGACAAGCCCCACCTCTGGTCAGGCCTCTGCAACTTCATCTGTTTGTCACACGGTTTGAAGAGAGAGGGAAGCCCTTGCTTCACAGGGGGGCCCCTGGGTTCAGAGCAACACCGCCCTCCCGCCCCGGCATTCAAGCCTCCATCAGCGGGAATTAAATGCGTGTCCTGGCCGTGTGCCCAGACTCCCTGGCAAGGCCTCGCTGTCTGCCCCTCCCCGTCCTCACGGACCTGCTGCACTCTCTGTTTGGGGTAAGTCAGGATCGTCTGATTGTACCCGTTGACCTGTTTACAAGCCACCAAGAAAGCTGTGGGCCCTGGGGTCATCTCTCGTCCCATAACCCAGGACCTCTGGGACCCAGGAACAGGCCTGGCTCATGGGCATGTGACCTGTGTGGTCCTCTTTTAGGGACAAGCACACAAAGCACTGCTTGGTTTAATGCCCCAAAGTTGCCATGTTGAGCTTCTTAATGATTCCTGGCAAGGGGTCCACACTGTCATTTTGTACCAGGACCCAGGTAGAGAGTTCTTTGCAGACTCTCAACTCTGAACCATGTCTTCCCCCCAACTCCCCACAGCTCTGCGATACGCCCTCTGGAACCCGTAACCATCTGCAGACTCTCTTATAGCTTCACCCTCTCTCTGAATGTTTTCTTCGCTTCCTTCCGTATGCCCAGCCTACTTCTTGAAGACCCTGCTTCCCTCCTTCTTCTTGCAGAGAACGGAGGGGGACTCCCTTCGTCCTACCCGCTAGAGCTGCACTCCCACCAGCACTGGTGTCCACGCTCCCTGCCTTCCCACAGAGGATGCCTCTGCTCTCAGCAACGACGCACCCTCTCCCCGGGCACCTCGCCCCCACCCTCTTGTCCTTCCAGGACTTTGCTCCAGCATGTTTTCCATCATTTGCATCATGGATGCCTCCCTCTGCTCGGATCTTCCCATCGGTGTGCCAACATGGTACTATTTCTCCCATCCTTGAACAGCTGTCTCTGCCCCCACTCTCCCGCTTGCCCTCCTCATCGCCCCCTTTCCTTCCATAACACCACACATCGACACTCCTGTCAGTGCTCTCCTCGTGCTCTGTCTCCATCTCTGAACCTCTGTGTCTGGACCACCAATGCCCTTCATGCTGCTGATTCTCGGGTCAGCCCCGAGCTCGACTTCGGTGGTTCTTCTGTCTTCCTTGAAACTGTCTCTTCCCCTGCTGTCAGGGGCCACCCCCTGCATTCTCTTTCAATGTCACTGACACTGCTTCTCAGACCCCACTGACTGTCATCTCCCAGAAGTCCCAGTGTGGGAGCCCCCAGGATCCCACCCGGGTGGTCTCTGCGCCTGCAAGTTTCCCAGGGTCTCAGCTTTCCATACTGCTTTTGCTGATATTTCTCCAGCCTGAACATGTGCCGGGATCCCACATCACAGATGTCCTGCTAGTTGATCCCTCCACCTGGACACAGGTCTACCTGCATGTCAGTAAATAACTACTCAGCTCTGCCAACGACCATGGCAAACTCTTGTGCTCTGTTCCCCTTTCTCTCCGACCCCACACTCAACATCCCAGCAGCCCCACTGGCTCCATCTTCAAAATATACTCAGGATCACACCATTTCCTGCCGCTGTGTGGGGGCCGACCCACACCCCTCCTCTGGGCCGCTGTCTAGATGTCTGCTCTTCCCCCAGGCGGCTTTCTACCCACAGCCAGAGGGGTCCTTTCAAACCATGAATTATCACGTCCCTCCTCTGCGCGAAGCTCTCTGAGAACTTCGCATGTCCTACACGTGAAAGCCCCTGGTTGGCATCGCCTGCAGCCCCTGAGCAGGTCCCTACCTCCATGGCCTCCTGCCCTGTGCGCTGGGGCTCCCTGTCTGCAAGCCGCGGGGCTCCCTGCTCTCCTCAAACAGGTGCTCCCTGGGGCCTGTGCTGGGCGTGTTTGCACACAGGTGTCTGCTGGCTTGCCCGTCCCTCTGTTCCTGCGGCTCTCGGTCGTGCTGTCACAATGTCCGTGCCTCTTGACAGTCCTCGCTTCCCGCCAGGTCTTTGTTTCCTCCGCTGTCCTTACCACTATCTCAGTCACTCTGTATTTTATTAATTCATGTGGTCCCTCCCCTCCCTAGAATGTGAGCCCTTCCTAAACGTGGGGGTCTTACCTGTTTTCTTCACTTCTTTATCCCTACTGTCTAGAATAGGGCCTGGTCTATCAATATTTATTAAATAAATGGGGAAAGAAGCACAAAGGCTCTTAGGTATGCAAAATCAATGCCAAATCTGTGTGCTAAAATTTACATGCTTAACTCCTAGGGAAGCTGCTTCTGGCCTGCTGCTCTAATCTGAAGACTTTCAATCTCAAACGAGCTTGATGATTTGAGTTTCCAGGCTACGACAGCCAGAAGCAAACTGGTTGAGCTGAGGGGGAGTGGGTGCGGGCGTGCTGGCGGGTGCCCCCCATGGCCTGGTGGAGAGGGGGCGCCAAGAGCTCCAGGAGCACTTGAGAGCCGAGCAGTGTCACAGCCTGGGCTGCGGCCGCACATGAACCGCCTGTGCAACCCGCCAGCGCCTGCGGAGATGACGCACTGTGCGGGTGATGGACAGCTCTGTAGAGCCGAGCAGGAGTCCGCAGAAAAGGAATACACGGATTCCAAATGTTCCCTTCGAGGAGGCAAGCACGTGCAGAAAACGTTCAGAGAGATGTCTGTCGCGGTTAATTTTTTAAAAAAGATTTTATTTATTTATTTGTGAGCAAGAGCGAGAGCACGAGTGGGGTGGAGCCGAGGGAGAGGGAGAAGCAGAGTCCCCGCTGAGCAGGGAGCCCGATGCGGGGCTTGATCCCAGGACCCTAAGATCGTGACCAGTGTTGAAGGCAGACGCTTCACCGACTGAGCCCGTGGTTAATTTTCTTAAAGCTTTGGTTCCTTTTTTTTTTTTTTTTGGTTTTAATAAGCCAGACTTTATTTTTTCAGGGACCCATGGTAGTGAGAATAAAAAGAAAGGATTCCACTTAACATTTAGTTATGAATTGTACTTTCAGAAGGATTTTCAGTCATCCATAAATCTAAGCATAATTGCCACCATTTTACACGTAAGAACAATGAGGCATAAAGGAACAAATTTTAGATTTCATAGGAGTGCATCTCAACCCTTGCCACTCTTTAGAATTATCTGGGGAACTTAACAAAAAATGTTCTTGGTTTCTACATTAGGCCACTTAAATCAGAATCTCTAGGGTGAAACCCAGGCATCAGGTAATTGTTTGTTTAAGAACCAAAGCTTTAATTACCTGATTACTTAAAGCTTTGGTTCTTAAACAAGTAAGCAGGCATAATTTGGACATTCCACTGATGGAGAATAGAGCTAACTCCCCCAAAGCCAGGTCAAGTCTTTACTGAATAGCACTCCAGCTTTATAGGAGTTTTCCAGCTAACTTGGGAAATAGATACAAACCACAAAAAGATACAGCCAAGGAACAGTTAAGCCTTCTCCGTGGCACCGACCCAGACTCATGGGAGTCCAGCAGCAGGGCACCGGCCTGGGCTGGGACAGGTGGAAGGGACCCGAGAAGCCATGGCCCAGCTGCACGTTCAGGCAGGCAGGGACCCTGTCTTACCCGTCTCTGCATCCTCGCCATGGATAGCAGCTGCCCTGTAGAGGTACTCTGGAAGTTATTGATTGAAACATGTTCAGTTGAGAGCTGGGAGAATGCTACAGCTGTGTGTGCGAGGGGAGGGTTCCTTGTGAGAGAGCCTCCATCCAGATGAGGTGGGGATGGTGTCAGAGAACATGGGGCACCCACACCAACACAGCTGTCCCCTGAAGACCTAAGACCCCTGCAGAGGCGCTTGGGCTCCCAGACATTAGGGAGCCAGCGTGAGCTCCCGAGGCACAGGCTGCAGAGCCCCCGGGGGATGTGACGGGTGCAGAGCATGTGGCATTCCAGGGGCGTGGGTTCAAATCACAGCTCTGTTGTTGTGCAATGGGTACGTCCCTGACCTGTCTGTAGCTCAGGGTCATCTTCCGCAAGAGCGTCCTTACGGACTTCCCAGAGGCTATGACAGCAATATTGTAACTACTGTGCACGGAATGCGAGTGTGTGTGCCCTTGGCCACCACACGGGAGCCCCGCCTGCTGCGTGGAAGACTGTGGGAACTTACGCTGGCTGCAGAGGGTCGACACGGAGGAAGGGATGGGAAGAAGGAAAAACAACAGCGGAAGGAAACCCCTAACAGCACCTGCTACACGAGACGTTTGGGTGTTGGGCAGGGCAAATTCCCTTCTCAGTTCTACCAACCTGAGCGTTAGTCAGTTCTGCTGAAATAAATCCTGAACGAGCCCTGCACACTGACGCTGGGGGAAGACCACAGAACGGAAGCGCATGAAGTCAGTGGGAACAGGGCTTCCCTAGCAGCGGGGACCCGCGGGGTCTGCTTCCAGCCCCCTGGGGAGCCCTGGCGATTATCCAGCCCTAACTGTGAAAGCGGGCTTTTACCTGCTGGATTCCTGGGGTCGTTACTGATCCAGGGCCGGACAATTCACGTTCACAGATGCCACTTCGAGTGCACAGCCCTGCTCTGTTTGATGCCCAGAGCGTTTCCTGGTGCTGCTGGCAGAGGGAGAGGGACCCCTCCGTTAACCCTCTCCTCCGCTTGCTCCCACTCGACCCTAGGAGGACACCACGGGCTTCCCCGGGCAGACGCGCTGTCTTCCCTCCGGGCTGTGGTGAAGAGTGGTTGTGCGGGGGCATTAAGGCATATGCTCCTTGGGGGGTGGAAGGGGAGCCTGCTGCTTACGTGATTCCCAGCAAATGTTAGGGTCAACAATCCGGGCAGAAGAAGTTGTGCGTCTTTAAAGACGGGGCCCCTGCGAGTGGGGTTGCTTCGCCACCATTTCTGTTGTGCTTTGTCTGCACCCCCTCCCAGCCCTGTTCCCTCGGATGCACCGAACCCCTGGCCTGCCTCAGCTATGGGCTCAGCGGTTGAGTTGGGGACCAAAAATATCTGATTATTTCAGCTCATTTCTTACTGAGATCTTAGGTTTAGGAAAAGGTGGAAATGTCCAATGATGTCCCTTTTGGGTTGGCTTCGTTCCTGCCTCAGGGAAAACACTCAGACATACCCGCTGAAGGCTGAG
This sequence comes from Ursus maritimus, assembly GCF_017311325.1. Lineage (NCBI taxonomy): Eukaryota > Metazoa > Chordata > Mammalia > Carnivora > Ursidae > Ursus > Ursus maritimus. The sequence continues at coordinate 7,068,533 of NW_024426774.1, read as the reverse complement.
AGAAACTCCCAGGCGACCCCGGATGGCACAGTCTCTGTGATCTGTCCTCCTTCCAGAGGCAGCCCGTCGAGCTGTCCTGCACCGATGCCATGGACATCGTGGTGGCTGTGACAGTAGGAGGGAAATTTCAATTTCAAAGCCTGAGTCCATCCTTCCCGCTGGTGTGTCCAACCCGAGTCCTGGCGGGGGACCGCCCGCACCACGCCGCGTGGGCTGCAAACAGCCACGGGTCTGACTGCAGTCACGGGTTCCCAGCCCAGCGCGGGCGCGGCTGGCGGAGTCGCCCTTCCCTGGGATTCCGTCAGGGTGGAAGGCAGAGAGTCATTCTGGGGAGAAGTAAATCAAGATGAAACCAAACCTCAGCGCATCCGCAGGGGCCCAGGTCCCTTCACACAAATGAGCCAGGAACTCACCTTTGTTGTTTCCACTGTGTTTGGGGTTCATGTTCCCTTTCTGGGGCTGAGGCATTGCCAGGATCAGTTTGGACAGTTGGGTGGGGAAGAAGGAGGGACAAAGAAGGGGATTTCATTTTATTTTTTTGAGATTTTACTTCTTTATTTCATAGAGAGAGCATAATTGCACAAGCAGGGGGAGGAGCAGACAGAGGGGGAAGCGGACTCCCCACTGAGCAGGGAGCCCGATGTGGGACTCGATCCCAGGACCCCGAGATCACGACCTGAGCAGAAGGCAGATCCTTCACCGATGGAGCCACCCACGTGTCCCAAGAAGGGGATTTTACAACTTGTTTTGCTTTTGTCAGATGCAAGCTGAATGGGAGTAAGCAAACTACTGGGGCACTACGATCTGCCCACTTCTGCAGCCCTCACCAACCTCAGGGCCTCCCAGGAGCCCCGCGGGCTGCTCCGCCATGTGGTCCACACGTTCTCCCTTCTCAAGCTTCCTCCTGGAGCCTGAGCCCCCTGCCCTCGTTCTCCTGTCTCACTGGCTGCTGCTGTTGGAAATGGGTCAGCTCTCAAGCCCAGGGCAGCTCAGCTCCCAGACATCAAGGCTATAGCTATTTCCATTCCTCTGTTCCAGCCATTTCCTTTCTCCATTGCCAGGGGCCGAGCCTGGGGAGCTTCCAGACCCAACGTCAGGGTGAGCCGGAGTCCACCCAAGCCCTCCCTTCTGGTACTTGCCTGTGTTAGCAGCACGAACACTAGGAAGGGAAACAGTGCAGGGCAAGCACGGAGCCCCTTTCCATGGGGCCAGTGTTCCACACAACAGACTTTTCCAGAAATACTGATCTATTTAACGTCTGTTCTTTAGCTTAAATTGTTCATCGTTCCTTCAGATATGTATTATCTGCCTCTTCTTCGCGGGCAAGCTGTCTGAGGGCAGAAGCTTCACGAGCAGACACGTGGGGCGGAGCCAGGCAGGGAAGTCGGTGGTGATACTTCCCGGGGAGGAAAGAGGCACGCAGGGCTGCGAGTGCGGGAGGCTGGGACCCACTTGGAAGGAGTGGATGTAGGACACGGCTCGTGGGGTTTGCTCCCATCTGCGGAATCTGGGGCGCTCGTCCCGTTAGGGTGCAGCATCAGCTTTTCCTCCCTTTGCATACGGACAGGTTGCTGTGCATTAGAACATGGTGAGGATTATCCTGCCTCACCCCACGGGGGCATCAGAAGGTGGTGAAGGCCCTGCCTTGTTTTCCAGATCACTCACTTGCATTTGGAGCCCTGAACCACCATGTCAAAAGTTCAGCCTCCCCAAGGTTGCCATGCCGTGAGGGAGCGTGGGCCAAGTGGAGGGGCCTCGTGCAGGGGCTCTGGTCCACGACGTGGCTGATGTCCCTGCCGACAGCAGCATTCACGGCCTCTGGGTTATCCTGGCTCCCAGATGTGGACGTCCCTCCAGGCCTGAGTGTCCCCAGCCGAGGCCCCAGGCATCGCAGAGCAGACAGCAGCCCTCCTCCTGTGGCCTCCTGTGACCCTTGACCGCACGAGTAGGAGACAATGCTGGTTGTAAGTTCTGACATCTGGGGGGTGCTGTCGTACAGGAATGGTAACCTGGTAACTCTGGTGGGGGAGGAGATAAGGATGAAGCTGGAGAAAGAGGCTGAGCTCACTTAGGAGGTCTCTTGGGTGCCAAGACCAGGAATTTGGATTTTATTCTGTAGACCAGCGGTTGGCAAACTTTTTCTGTAAAGGGCCATATGGTAAATATTTTAAGCTTTGTGGGCCATATCCAGTCTCTGTTGCATTTTCTTCTTCTTCTTTTTATTTATTTTTTTACAATCCTATAAAAATGTAAAACCATTTTTAGCTCAGGATCATATAAACACAGGCAGCTGGCCAGATCTGGGCTTCAGACTGGAGTCTGCCAGCCCTGCCACGGGCAATGTGCAGCCAAAGGGGTTTTCACATGAACGAGTAAACGGATCTGACTTTAAACATAACATCAACCACCGTGGACGTACTAATTCCAGATGTTATAAGAGAACTACATTGATACATCATGTGGGTTTTCAAATGCAAGAGATGGATACAAACCGATCTTTGCTGTGTTCAGATATGAGGCACTAACGCATCCCAAGGAAGCAGGTGAACGATTCTGGGCGCGAACCACTATTTCTTGTGGCAAGAGGACCCGGGACGTGTATTGTGAAGATTTTTGAAATCTTACTGTCTGAATAACTGATGTGTTTATAATGATTTCTCAAATGTCCTTTATCAAAAGTTTTATGTGAGATTAAGAATCTTGGATGCTGTTGTTCTCTTTCTGCTCTAGGACATTCTGAAAATGGAGATGTGTTGTCTCTCTGTTTTTTCAACTGGAATATTTTGAAATAAATAATGATCCTAACAGTTTTATATCGTGCCATCTGTGCGAGAGAAAACTTTGTCAGGAACTGCGAGCTGCAGAGTGGAGCCGTTGTCACGTCCTGCGGTGGCCACCGAGCATGCTTCGCAGAATTCAACAGAAGTGCACATGTGAAGTTTCTTTCAGTCGGTGCGAAAATTATATCATCTACCCACTTGTCGATGCAAAGCGCATGTCAAGGCCTCCGAAACGCACTCATTTCCATTCTGGAAAGGCGTTCTTGCGTCATGCACGTTTAGCTCACATAACTTTACCTCCGCCCACCTGAGAGAGAATAACCCAGTTCCCTCAAACGTGAGGCAGGAATTTCCGGCCACATGGTCGCTCCAGGGAGGTACAGGGAAACACGATTGAAAACTGCAGATGGAGGCTTCAGCAAGTGGTTCACCTAGCTGAGTGTGAGTTGCCCCATCTGTAATCTGGGAGCGAACGAACGAGCCCGTAAATGCACAGCGAGTGGGTAGCAGATTAATCCATGTCCGGCTCCTCCATTAGCATTGCTCTCTTTCCTGTTTCCAAGAGTTTTGTGACACAGGATGCTATCTACATGTTGTCGATGGTAACACTGCATCTCAGCTTCCCGGCTCTGTGTAGTGGTGAACTATAAAATAAGGTAAAGCAGGTGGGAACGGTGACAGATACCAAGAAAAATATCCTTTACAACTGTACGAAAAGTATTCATTTCACAGCTCGTGAGAAGGAGTTGTTAATTTCTTGTACAAGTTAAACGTCTTTGGGCCAAGTCAATTACAATAATACTTTTCTTGGTAGCATTTTCTGGTTATAATTATAAGTTTCCTTAAGCACCTTCTTCTGAACTGAGCCAAAGCCAAGCAGATCCCAATTCTCACAAGACATTTCACTTGGTTTTGTAAAGCCATATTATTTACTGACGGGAGGATTTGGGATGCTTGTTTTCAGCCTTAACTGTAGCTGAAGCCACTGTGGTTCCTTCTGTAAACCTCTGTTCCTCGTATTCTTTCCCTTTTTATTCCAACTTCTCCCCAACGATGTACTATCCCACTGCCTCCTGACAGCACAGAGATTTTAGTCTCACGCCTGGCTTTCTCCCTTGCTGTTGGTCCTTCCATAAGACCAGAGGACCCGCGATGGAGCCAACAGATACAATCAGGCTCATCTCTTAAATTATTTATAATTCTTATTAATTCTCTGTCTCTGTCTCTCTCTCAAATGAATGATACAGTTAAAAGACTCGATCGGATAGAGCAGATCCAGCAGGCATCAGAGTGTGGAAGTCAACACGTCGACTTCCATTCCGGTTTGCGAGGCTCCAGAGCTCACCCTACCAGTCGTTATCTGTGTGCGAGCTGAGTTACCCAGCCTCCCCGTGGTTCTGTTTCCTCACCAGTACCATGGGGATGTCGGTAGTAGTCCATAATCCCATAGTGCTGTGTCCAGAGTCAAGTGAGGGAGAATACTATAGCCTCAGAGCAGTGCCCGACCCGTGAAATATGCTTGCCATGTTTATTACAATTTTACAAAGGATTCTAGTAAGTGGCATTCAAGGCATTATGAGCCTTAGTGGATAACATTTCTAGATCCATCAGAGGAGAAACAGCATGCAAGTGTCCTTTATACATTCTTAAAATTGCAGAAAATTCAGGTGGCTATTTTTCTTTGCTTCAAATTAGAACTGTATTAACCTGTAATGACTGGAGATCTGGTACATATTTGGCTTGTAAATCTAGATATCTATGTTGACCTGCTAGACAGTTGAAGAGAGTGATCTCTATGAGTTAGGAGCACAAAGTGGCTATTAACATTGTACATTCTTCACAATAACATGGCCCAGCGACTGACTTTCCAAGACAGTGGTAGAATCCTTGATACCTATTTTGTTTTGCCCATTCTAAACCATACTGTGTTTTCTTTAATAAGAATTACGTTTTTCACTGTAAAAGGCACGTTGAGAAAGTTCAGAAGTATCGAGCGTCCGGTCCCAGCGGCCTGATTGTGAGGGTCTGGCGTAGCGCTAACGCGAACCAGCCAGCACGGCTTTGGGTGAAGAAGTCCTACTTGCTCGCGAGCTGTTACAGTCGCAGAGAATGGGTAACAACAGTTTACAGGAAGGTCCGTGCTTGTGTCCAGACCGTGTGTGTGTGTGTGTGTGTGTGTGTGTGTGTGTACAAGGAATGGTACAAAGATGAGAAAGAGCTATAGAATAGTGAAGACACAGAGCAGAGAAAGAGAAGTGTTTTAACTCCAGACCCTGATCTGACCATGGAGGGGTTAGCAGGTAAAAGGGCCATCCTCCGTCACCCTCTGCGAGAGGGATCCAGGCAGCTCAGGACCCAGAGGGGCGCAGGCTGGTAGTACGAAGCACGAAGCCCGAAGCATTTATACAAGCCAGGACAACTGCCACGGCGACAAGCACAGTGAGAAAGCAGGAATCCTCTGTGGGATAGAGGAAGAGGGGCTGGCATTTCACGGGCATCACTGAAGAGAAGCAAATCTTCCTTGGGAATTCCACTGGCATAGACTCAGCACACACAATGAGACTTTTTTCTGGAAACAAAAGTCGGTCCAGACACAGGAAAGGGATGCAAGAAAAGCCTGGGGTGGTGGTGATGGCCATGCCGAGCTGCAGCAGCACGGAGAGAAAGGGATTCCGAGAGGACCAGAGCAGAGACTGCTATAATCACACCTGAGGTTTTTGGTTTGTTTTTTTTTTAATTCCCTATTGGGGATGGAATTGAAAGTTCATTTTGAAACCCAGCTGAGTACCACTTGTCAATGTGTTGCATGTAATTGTGCTGAAATTAGCTGAGTATACTTCTTATGCGGGTTCAGTCATTTTTAATCCTTCGAATTTCTTCATGAAATCCCAATTGACATCACATCTCAAGGAATCTGAGTCAGGTCAGCTGATAGCTATCTCCTGCTGTGTAACAAAGGACCGCCAAATTGAGCAGCTTAAGGCAGCAAACAGTTTGTCCCAGTTCCTTTGCTTTACACTCATGGGCAAGGCTACCATCAGGGCGTTGCCCAGGGACTCACTGGGACCATGGATCAGGGAAGGATCTGTATATGCCCCATTCATCACTTTACTGATGGCTGTGGGACCAGGCCGCAGCTGCTTGCTGGCTGTGTTTCTTGTCGTGCGCACCTCCCCAGCATGGCAGGTGCCTCCTGAAAGCCAGCGTGGGGGAGGGGAGAGAGAGGTCCGCTGGCAAGGCAGAAGTCCCAGTCTCTGTAACCTTGGCAAGGGACTATGCCCCCTCAACACTGCCTGTTCTCTCGGTAGCAGTGGCTGTTTGAGGGTGAATACCAGGAGGTGGGCATCATGGGGCCATCACGGGGCCAGCACCGGGCCATCGGAGCCACACCATGTTTTTCCTTTCGCAGCCAAGGAGTCATGGGACAGAGTGCATAGAACTAGGGAAGCGGCACCCTTCGCAAACGGTATCTACAGGCTAAGCCCTTGCCGGTGTGCAGACGATCCGGGCCCGCCTTCTTGGGCTCCTGGTTCCGGGAAGCAGAGAAACCTAGTGGAGAGTGTGATGGTGTCTCAGGAGGGCTCCCTAAATCATAGACCCTTCCTGCTTCAGTGATTTTCGTGACGGTGGCAGCCACCCTTGACAAAAGCCCGGTACCGTGGCTGCAAAGTCCACGGAGGCCGGCTCGCCCTCTCCACCCTCCCCTGACTCCCGAGATGCTCCCTGGGGGCGGCCACTCTGGTGGCTATTAGGCTTCCTGCGGCTTCCCTCCTCTCTCACGACGCCCCTACTGCGCGGCAAATCCTACTCACCTGTCAGCGGTCGGCTTCAAGGTTGCTTCGTCTGCGAGTTCGTCCCTAACCACCCACAACCCGGAGTCTGTCGTCCCCTCGGCAGGGGCCCATTGCATTTTGCACTCGCCTTTATGATTCGGCTTTTCCTGCCTCCCTCCCCCTCCCCCCTCCTGCTGCTGAGCTGCTGCTATTGCTACTACTCTTATTACCGCTGTTGCTGCTCCTACCACAACAGTACTACATCCCTGAACCGAATTATCTCCACCTATGAGAAAGCAGCCGGGAGGCACACGGGAAGTATGGGGGGAAGAAGGAGGTGGGGCAGAGAAGACGGAGATGAGGCGGACCCTGCAGAATTCAGCAGACCGCACCCTTCAGGTCCGGTGCCCAGCAACTCCAGCGGTGGCCACTAGAGGGCAGTGACAGCCCACATTCTGCTGCTGCGGGTGCTGCGGTACTCCTGCTCCTGTTACTACTATGCTACTGCTGCTCTGTTCCTGCGACCACTGCTGTTCCTAGTGCTGCTACTCCTGCATTAGCACTGCTGCTGCTGCTGCTACTACCATTGCTACTCCTGCCTTACCACTGCTGCTTCTACTGTCACTGTGGCCGCCATGCCTACTACCAGGCTGCTATTACTATCGTTATTGCTACTCAACTAGTATTACCACTGCCGCTACTATCCCTATTGCCACTACTACCATTACCACTGCTACTAATATTACTATTGCTACTACTCCTATTACCACTGATGCTATTACTACTACTACTACTACTACTACTACTACTACTACTACTACTACCACCACTGCTGTGCTACTATTACTATTGCCACTACTACTATTACCGCTGTTACTAATATTACTATTGCTACTACTCCTATTACCACTGCTGCTACTACTACTACTACTACCACCACTGCTGTGCTACTATTACTATTGCCATTACTACTCTTACTACTGCCAGTGCTACTATCACTCTTGCTACTACTCCTGTTACCACTGCTGCTACGACTATTACTTTTATCAGTGCTACTACTACTATTTCTTCTACTGTTATCACAACTACTTTGCACCTGCTACTGCTACTGCTTTGGCCACAAGTACTGCTCACTCCGCCACCACTATTACCACTATCTTCTAGTATTTATTGAATGTCAAAGGAAGGTGCTATGTTGGTACTTTACATATTAGCTTATTTTATCTTCTTTCAAATTTAAAAGGTAGTTATTAATATTTAAAATTTTTTTTCTTTCCAGAGAGGAAGGAAAGAGGCACAGAGACACTAAAAAGCGGTCCTGAGTCCTGGAGCCAGTGTTTGTTTACTTCTATGCTCTCTTCTGGGTTGGAAGTTCCAGCAGTTCAGGCACCTCATTTGTTGGTTTGGGTAGATCTAGAATCGAACCCCGTGCTCGACATAGACACGGTGACTATTGAATAAATCAGAGTAAAAAATCGGAATCCCTTGTGCGCAAGTACTCACCACTTGGTGGCTCACTTTCTGGTTTTCTAGAGGTAGTAACACCACCTGCGCGGACTGCATGACCCATGAACCGAGTAGCCGTGTGAGGTCCTGATGCCTGGGACGTGCGCAGTGAAGGCTGCCGTCTTTGCATACAAAACAAAGAACTGAACTCGGGCAGTGGATTTCGCGGGTTACAGAGGCTTGCCTTGCAGATGGTCCCAAGCATAGCAACACAGTGACCACAGAGAAATGGAGGCGGAAGGTCTCACGTATCTGCATGCCGAGTGGACGCAGCACCCAGCAACATGTGACTGTGCCTTCAATGCAATTAATTGGGCTGAAGAGGAAAAGCTGACGGATGACCCCATGTCTAGTCAAGTGCAAGACTGAGTGAAGCTCGTTGTGCTGGTGCGAGGGCGAGAGGAGATCGTAGGTGTAGGGGTGGTGGAAACCTGGAGAGCCCTCTATGGAAGACACCGTGGTGTGAGAGGCTCGGGGACAGACTGATCTCCAGGCTCCTTACTACTGGCCTGGAGTACACAACCTTCCCTGGGCAGTTACCAGCACCTGCCGAACCAGGTTTTACTTTAATGCAGAAGCACTTGGTGGTGTTGGTGGCCTTTTCTCTGCATTAAGTGATCTTTATCTTGAACGAGTAATATTAGGTCACCAGGAAATGCTTCTGGCTACCAGCTATGTTTCTGGCTTTACAATAAACTTGAAAATTACCTATGTTCCCCCAAATTCAAGCTATGGGGACTTGAAGCATGTTTCCCGTGGTTACCCTTTAGACCCTGGCACTCCGTCATCTGTCTGATCTCGTATTGCTCACCTTGGGGTCAGTGAAGTAGGACGTTGTCAAGTGGTGCTTGGAAAGGCAGTGTTTCCATTCTTTGCAGCAATAATGGCTTCAAAGGCTCCTCCAGGCTCTCTCAGCACGACCCTCCTGCCCCACAGCCTGAATCCAACTTTGCTTTGCAAGGGTTCCCCCACCGCCTCCTGTCACAGACGTCCCCAGGTTCTCTGCCATCTATTGTTGAACTTGCTGGCTGGAAGCCCTTGGTTGGTGGCTTTGCCCTTTTACAAATAATGGAGCCGTGTTTTCCGCTGTTCAGTCCCTCATGAGTCTACTGAACTTTTCAAAATGTCAGAGAGAGAGAGGGAGGGAAAGCCAGTCACTGGCTAACTGTTCCTGTTCTCTAACGTTCCGATGCACGTTATTAACACCAAAAGTTTGTCTTCTCCACACTGACTACTCTTTACGATTCCAGAACTTGTCTCATGGTGAGTCTGCCTTTTTCTGGGTCTTCTTTCTCCCCCCTGAAGATGGGTAACAGCCTTTCTGGTTTAATGAGAGGTCAGTAACCCTGGAGGGTGCAGGGTGGATCCCTGTCACCGTGGTTACACCGACTCCACGCTCCGGAGGCTGGCTGGGCACCGGCCCCACCTACACCCAGGATTTACGATTGCGGGTGAAGTGGGAGACGGCAAACCCTTTCTATGCTGTGTTGTCAGTAAGCAATGGACTGAACCCCCAATGAAGACCCTGAATGTTTACCTGGGATTTGAAAGTTCTGTGTTATTTTTGCTGTTTAGTAAAACAGCCGTGTTGATGCCACACAAAGTAATTTTGGCGCATGAGATTCGGTGTTGACTCCTTTCCTTACAAAGTGGGTTAATTTGGGGACCTGATTTAATCGTAAACTTAGTTCCATCCACTTCTATCCTCCTTTGACCCCACTGAGGGATTGTACATCTCCATCTGATGTGATCATTGATACGGCTTGATTTGTTCGGTCATATTATCACTTGTTTTTTATTTTAAGGGGGGAGGTCTATCTGATTTCTGTCCCCCTGCTAGTTTTTCTCCTACTATCTTTAGGGTTAATCAAATATGTTTTGCATTCCATTTAAAATTCATTTAAATTTGTGTTTATTTATTTTTTGCATTATTTTAGTGTTTGCTTTATGGGTTACTCTATATCTTTAACAAGTCTCCTTAGATTTAATATTCATTTACTTGATTTAAATTTAGAAAACTTGCTCGTTTTTGTCAAATTTATATTTAAGAATTTTATTATTTTGTCTACTGTAAATGAATTATTTTATTTTATTTTTCCTTTTTGTTAATAGAATGAGAAATAATTCTTCCTTTTGTACAGTGACTTCATATCTGTCGTCTTATTCCTTCTTGTAGTTGTTCTGAAGGTTCTTTTTCTACACAGACGATCACAGCAGTTGTGAATAAAGACTGTGTGAGTTCTCTCTTCCCATGGGTTATTTCTTTTTCTTGCCTTATTTCACTGGCCAGGAATCTCCAATACAACTTCTGTGTTAGTGTTAGAATAGTGTGGCTACAAACATTATTACCCTCAAAACACTGTTTTAATTTTTGCCTTAAGCAGTAATATGCCTTCTAAATAAATTACGAGAAAAGAAAACATATTTACAGTCTTTTATATATGTTGAAATAGCTGCCAGTTCTGGTTGGAGCTCTTTATTCCTTTGTGTGGGTCCATCTGGCCGTCGATCTGGCATTATTTCCTTTAGGCTTGAAGAACTTCCCTTTAGCATTTTTATAGTTTCGGTCTGTTGGTGAAAAATCTCAGTTTTCTTTTTATCTGATATGTCTTTTTAAAATTCTCATTTTTCAAGGATATTTTCTACTGGGTATAGATTTCTCGGTTGCCTTTTTTCCTTTTAGCACCTAAAAAACATAGTTTTTATTGTCTCCTTGGTTTCTGTCATTTCTGATGAGATGGCAGCTGTCATCACTGTCATTTTTTTCCACCCCTCTGTGTATGATGTGTTGTTTTCATCTAGGTCCATACGAGATTTTCTCTTTAACTTTGCATTTTTGCAAGTTTATGGTTTAGTAGGATTTATGATGGGCTGAATTGTGGTTTTCTTCTTGTTTATCTTGCTTGGCTTTCATTGAGTTTCTTGGATCTGTTACTGATATTTATCACCATATTTGGAAATTCTCAGCCATTATTTCTTTAAATACTTTGTTATCTGCCCCATTCTCTTCCCTTCTCATTCCTGGACTGCGGTTACACATGTTAGTCTGCTTGGCATTCTCCCACAGTCTACGAAGGCTGCACTAATTTTGTATTAGTTTTGCTTCTCTCTCTTTCATTCAGATTCTATTTTTCCAGCTGTCTCTTGTCTGCTGTTAAGCCTACTCATTAAGATCTCATTGCAGATATTCTGTTCTTCACTTTAGAGTTTCTATTTTGTTCCCCATTCATTCATTTCCTATGAGCATATTTTCCTTTAAGTCCTTCACTATATTTATAAGAGCAGCTCCGGGGTTCCTGTCTGCTCTTCTCAACATCTCGGACATCTTGGGTTTAGTTTCTGTTGAACTTTTTTTTTGATCTTGATTTTTGGGTCTCATTTTTCTGTTTGCTTTTTGCAAACAAAAACAAGAAATTTGGTTATTGCAATCTGAATGTTAAGAAAGACATGACATGGAGACTGTATTTATGTTCATGGAAGCATTATGAATTTGTGGCCGGGTCTGAGTTCAAGCTAAGTGTGTCTCCTCCGTAGTCAGCAGCAGCCGAGGGTCATACTCAGTTCCTCCTGCTTTTAGCTGCTGTGTGTTCTGGGGGGCTCTGGGGGGCATCCTCCTGCATCTGTGAATCTAGCAGTCCCCTGATAATTTGGGCAGAATTTATGTGCAGATTTTGGTGTTTACTGCCCAGTGGCTCCCTCTCTTTCAGGATTCACTTTAACGTTCCAGATGTTCTGCCCCGGGCCACATGTTGATGGGAGAGCGCCCCTTAGAAAAAAGCTGCAAATTCATGAATGTCACCATTGCTTTCCTGTGTTTCAAGAGTAGACCTCCTCCAGTTCTGCCCGCTTGTGAAATATTTTGTCTAGGTTTTATAATTGTTCTCTGTGGGTTAGTCCAACGAATCTTCTCTTCACTGCTACTGGAGGCTGGACCTTCGTTCTGAAATGGTTTGAAGATTAAGTTCTTTGTATTACATTATTCATATTACACTATTCTAAAGGTGCAACTATCATTACCATCACCGTCATCATCAACATTTATTATTTAATTAAACTTGAAAAGTATTATGTGATGCTTCTACATTTAATACATCAATGAGCTGTAGCAATCACAGCATCACTTCCTTGACACATTGCGGTCAGCTGAATGAGGCCTTCCAAAGATGTCCATGTCTAAATCCCCAGAGCCTAAGAGTGTGTCACCTTACATGGGGGGGGGGCACTTTCCAGCTGTGATTTAGTTAGGGATGTTGAGATGGGGAGATTTTCTTGGATTATGCAGGTAGGTCCAATGTGGTTACAAGAGAGGCAGGAGGGTTCGAGCGGGGAGGAGGCCATGTGACAGTTAAGCCAAGGGAAACAGACTTGAAAACAGACCATGCTCTTTCTGGCTCTGGAGATGGGGGAGGAGCCATGAGCCAAGGAATGCAGGTAGCCTTCAGAAGCTAGAAAATGCAAGGTGGCAGATCTCTCCTGGAGCCTCCAGAAGGAACACAGCCTTGCAGACACTTCGATTATAGCCAAGTGAGGCCCATTTTGAACTTCTGACTCCCTGAACTGTAAGATAACAAATTTGTGTTGTTTTAAGCCACCAAGTATGACTTAATTTGTTATGACGGTTCTAGCAAACTAGAGACGTGAGATGGAGCCCTGCGTTGGGTTCCACGCTGGGTGTAGAATCTGCTTGAGCTTCTCCCTCTCCCCCCTCCCTCTGCCCCTCCCCTCCACTCATGTGCCTGTCCTCCCCCCCACTCTCCCTTTATCTCCCCCCTTCCCTAACAAAAAAACCCTTTCAGAACTAGGGACTGCTATAATAATTTGGTTCAACCTCTTCTTTTTATAGAAGACCATGGAAAGCAAATAGCAGCAAAAAATTTTTAATCTTGTGCACTAGTGTAATTCTTCATGGGGAGAGGAGGCATTTGGTAAGGTCTGGAGATGTTTTTGGTTGTCACTATGGAAGAGGTGTTGCTGGTCTAGTGGTGGAGGCCAGGGATGCTGCTGAATGTCCAACCATGCACAAGACGGCCTGCATAAGAAGGAACGATCCACCGCAGATGTCCTAGAGTTGAGGCTGCTCTTATGGGCTGTCTGTCCACTAAGCGGCAGGGAGACGACTAGAATCCATGGTAGCATCACTGAATAACGTCTTTCTAAAGAGGTTAATTACCACTGGCTGGGGAACATGGGTTCAGTGCTTTAAGTGACCGCTTGGGAAGCCCAAGAGATACGTAATGGAATCACCTAACACTTTGATCTTTCCCGGGCTGTGAGCTCTGGGAGTGCGCGGTCAAAGCCACATGGTACTGGTTTTCCAACGCCTAGCACCCAGCACATCACACAGCAGGTCCTTCACTCACTGTTTATTGAGTTGATACGTGAGTCATTAAGTGATTTCTCTGTGCCCCTAAAGTTGGTACTAAGGACAGCCCCTGGTAAAATAACCGGAGGAAACTCCTTGATCAAGCACACAGCTTCTGGATGACCAAAAGTGCAGCCCTCCTCCGTCCTCTGTGGAACCAGGGCCTTAAGATTAATTGCACCGCTCAGTTCTTTGCAGAGCAGGCCCCGTGTGCCCTTCAGCCTGGAGGGGTGTTTTCGCCCGTGCTGCACACTTACAGCTGCCTCCTCATGTCTTCTGAGTCTTGTAATTCCTGGCAGCTGTTTCAAAGAGAGCCACCGCGCCAGTGGTCGTGTTTCTGTGCACTGGGCCTTTTTGATTACCTTCCCCGCCGCTCGCAGCGGGGTCTGACTTGTTATTATGCTTATTTCCATTTGGTAAAGAATCTCTTGTGCAGAGGTGTTTTCTTAATTGGCATTTTTGCACTGGGGGTGCACAGTGGTGCCCCCCCCGCCCCTCATTCACTATTGTTTCCACCTGACCCCTGGCTGCCCGTCCAAGGCCTTTCTCTTCACTCCTCTGCTGTTGGGGTTTATCTGTAATTCGGAACCCTTGGAGCTCACCGTCTTCTGAAAAACAATTTTCACCACCTGGGAGCTCACATATTATCCGAGCCATAGCTAAGGTATTTTAGCCCATTAGAAAAATAAATGACTTTGTGGAAAAGTAGGAGAAAGATATCATACACGAGGGCTCCCAAGCCCCCAAAGATGCTCTCTGATTAGGGAAAAAACCCTCTGCAGTGTGGAGCTCCGCACTGGCCTGGTAATAGCTGGCCATGAAGTTGGACAGAAAATGATTTTCTTGCTGGGCTCTGAGTTCGTTCAGCTGTTGATATCCATTCCCGTGTAGACCCTGATGAGAACCCGTGTCCTCGAGCTGGTGAAGTGACGGAAGTTGTAAACTGCACGGTTCCCTTCGTAGAAACATCTTTGTTCTTTAGATCCTTATTGTTTCCTTAAGAACCACGGAAACTCCCACTCCTGTAGCACAGGTCCCATGTTACAAACGGATGCTCGGACAGCCAGGCCCCACACTCCCACGGGGGCAGCGGGAAGCTCTCCTGCACCAACCCCGCCCAGCCTGGCGGGGTTGGACTCGGCTACCTGGGCCGTCCCCGTGAAGGGAGCGGGGCAGGGGACGCGCTTGCTTTGGAAGGGCCCAGGGGGCAGGAAAGTTTCGGGGTGCTGTGAGCTGCTTCCTTTTGGAATGAGCCCCGCGCACCACCCCTCCCACCCCAGACGGGCACCGCAGGCCTTCCTGTGGGGAGCACTACCGGGCAGGGAGCTCGCTCACCTGCACCCCTGTCTGAGCCCTCCCTTACGGGGCTTCCGCTCTGCCCGGTGCGGGCTGCTCCCTGCTGCAGCATGACCCAGTCGCAACCTCGGGGCCAGCCCGTTTTGGGGGCAACGAGTTAAGATTTAATATAGAAACGATAGATGTAGATACAGGTATAATTCCAGCTACGTAAGTCTTCACTTCTTGGAAAGCACTGAGGAGCCTGTGATGCGCGCACCCTGTAAGCGGACAGACGTGGGGACTCCACGAACACAGAGGTGATGATGCGAGGCGACCAGACTCGCACCTGTTCACTTGGGAACGATCCACCGCTGACGTTTCCCCGTGGGAGTTTCTGACCTGCTCCCGGCGTGGGCGAGGCGGGAGCGCTCCGCAGCCACACGACGGTGCGGGTGGGGAGACTGTGCGCGCAAGCAGGTGCCGACCGAGCAGAGAAGCACCGGGAGGACAGGGGCGGTTCGGGGAGGAGGGTGACCCCGTGGGGCGGGTCAGAGGTGCTTCGGGAGTTTTATGTCTTGGTAACGAAGATAACTTGGAACGGTTGGCAGAGCTCATGGCATAGAGTCTGTGCTCGATACTATTTGCCGAATCAGGAATGGAAAATACATAATTTGTGCACTGCGCGTCTGTGTCTCGGTACTGCTAAAGCATTTGTTTCTGAATTTCTTATTTTTAAATGACAACACTTTTTCCATATCCTTTTTAGTGTATGTTCGTCTTCCGGGTCATTTATTGTACGATGACAGGTCGTGTCATCTTCCCAGAGGAATTTTAAAAGCTGTTCTCTACCGGAGTGGTCATGCAATGGATTCTGGAAGCAAAATCCATGGACAGACTGCAGGCCAGGACTCCAGTTTCGAGATACACTCTTACCAGGAATATTACCGACCCCAGCATCACCCTCTGGGGGGGCCCGTCCAGGCAGAGAGTCTGACGTGAGATCCATTATTGGTTTAGTAATTTTTGTTGAGATCTAAGGCACCTCGGGCATTCTGGAAAGGAGAGGAAGATTCTTTTGGATAAAAGGAGCTTTGAAGAGACTGTAGGAGAAAAGGATTGCCCTCAAAGGAAATGTTGGACATATGAAAGTGGAAGTTAGTGTCAGTAAGAAAATGTAAAAAAAAAAAAATTGGTGTATAATCAAAATTAAGGCAAAGCGCAAGGAAGAGAAGAATAGAAAATGCAAAAGAAATTGCTGGAGGTGATATGGGACAGAAGTCTTGGGCTGTGTTCTCATAGGAAGAGTGGAAACATCGTACATGACCTCACGAGAGTCTCTGCCTGCAGAGATGCCGAAAGGCTCTCCTGTTCGGGAAGCATATTCTCCAGGAAGCAGAAATCATTCATTCCTTCTTCTCTTCCATTCCCTCCTTCACTCGAGAGCCCTGTTACCCTGCTCTCATTTTTGCCCATAGAGCCTTTCTTTTTTCTTTTCTTTTCTTTTCTTTTCTTTTCTTTTCTTTTCTTTTCTTTTCTTTTCTTTCCTTTCCTTTCCTTTCCTTTCCTTTCTTTTTTTTTTTTTAAGATTTATTTATTTATTTGAAAAAGAGAGAGAGAGCGCGCACAGAGGGGGCAGGGACTCCGGGAGAGAATCCCAAGAGACTCCCCGCTGAGCGTGCCCCCCGACGCGGGGTTCCATCCCACAACCCTGAGATCATGACCTGAGCCAAAACCAGGAGTCAGATGCTGAACCAATTGAGCCACCCAGACCCCCTAAGCTTTTCACTTCTCAGATGACTTAGGACCCATTTACTACGGCTGCGGTCAGGCTCTCCCCAAGCAGAGACAAGAGGAAAGTTTTTCCCCTCCTGTCTTATGAATGAGCATACCTGTCTCTTCTAGGACAGGCACATAGTAGGCATTCGGAAATACTGAATGAATGAATGAGCGCCTCTTCTATGCCTCACCTCCAGGGAAGAACTAGAAACACAGCTGTAGATCTCTGACCTGGAGCTTCTCTGCATTCGGGCATCAAGTAAACATGTCAGTGTAAACAATAGTGGGAGTATCCACAGGGTCACAGTCTAGAAAAATACAGCAATGTGTTTATTGGAGCTTGCCTTTGCGTGGTGGGATTGAGAGTCTAATTTTTATTCTTTATATTTTTATATCTTTAAATACATCTTTTTTACAGCGAGAAAATATCAGTTTTGGAAACTAGGGGTGGGGTAATTCCTTGGCGAAAGATCTTTAAATATTTGTTAGGACTGGGTTTTCAAAAAGTATTTCCCTTCTGTAGAGCTCCTTCAATGGGACCGCGGTGATGGGTAGGACCAGAATGGTAATTTTACGATGACTGCCTGATATCAATTCAAGTAGCAGATGAGGGTGTTATGTACCCCCGGGTCCAGGGCACTTGCCCGTGCACGCTATGATGGAAATTTAATAATTTATTAAGCTCAGAGACTGGCACACACACGCTCAGTAAATATTTATTAAATAAATGAGTAATTGTATTAAACATGAGATTTGTCATTGAAATGAGGTGTAAGACCCAGAATGTTATCCGAGACTGTAAGAGAAAAGATGCCCACACCTTGGCTGTTTGAGCACAGAGAGCATGGGTCAGAACCCGGCAGCCTGGATCCTGCGAACCGGTGAGACCACGTGCTCTGCTGCTCCGTTTCCCACATGTATGGTGACTTGTGTGCAGCCAATGTTTCATTATGTCTTCTCGCTCTGTGGAATTCTAAGCAATATGCGTAAATGATAGTGACGGTTCACACGAGCCGAATGTAAGCGTACAGGTAGTTAGTACTTTATTGGTAAAGATTTATGTATTTATTTGAGACGCACACACACATACACACACACACACACACACACACACACACACAGAGTGCAAGCAGAGGGAGGGACAGAGGGAGAATCACAAACAGGTTCTGTGCTGAGCCCAGAACCCCACAGGGCTCTATCTCACGACCCTGAGATAGCGACCTGAGCCGAAATCAGGAGTCGGACACTTAACCGACTGAGCCCCCCAGGCGCCCCTTAATGAACTAGAACTTAAAGAAAAACTTGAAACATACAAACAAAAGAATGAACTCTTTACTTGAAAACAAACAATTCAGCCAGACGGCGTCCTGCCCCCTCCTGCTGCACCTGTGGGCACATCCAGGTCCCTCTGTGTGACCGCCCTCTCCCCACACCCACCCCTGTCCCCCCAGCCTGCTCCTTCGATGACCACACCCACACTCAGCTCAGGTGTTCCTTTCTCAGGGTCGAGGCCACGTTTCCTGGTCTGGGCCTGCTTCCTTTCTGCTCTTGGAGAACGGGGTGGTCTTCCTGTTGGAATGTTCATCTCATTTTGTAGCGAAGCCTCCACGAGAGTGATATTTGGAAGAACGCCTTTGTCGCCCACTGTGGTCTGTCCCTCTGTGGGAGCCAATGGAGTCATTGATTCGTGGGGCCTTGAACGCCGTGGATGCTCGCTGTGTATTTGTTGAATGAATGAAGAGCTGCTGAAAATCGATTCAAGAGCAAACGTGCATTTCTTCACCAGCAGAAGAGAAGAATGTGAAGTTTGTGTCAAACTTAAAGCTTTTGTTCACGGAGCTCTTACTCCCCGGGATAAGTAAGGAGTAGCGGCGATGATGACTTAAGGTCTGATGGCGGAGGCAGGATAAAGCAGGGAGGGTGAGTAACTTTTCCAGGGCCCTTCAGTGACGGAGCTCATCGGAGACCCTAGAGCTGCGGCCTGGGAGAAGAGGAAGCGTGTCTGAGAGAGCAGGGTTAGGGCCTTGTGTGGGCCTCGCACGCAGGCAGTCACGCTGGTTAGGGGGCCCTCTTTTATTTTCTTCCACCCCACACAGCTTAAGCTGTGAATTCTCTGGCACTGTCTTACTTCTGGTCTCTTCCTACTAGGAGACCAGCCAAAAGTTGGAGGAAGATAAAGGCTTGGACCTCAGAGAGAGGTGACCCCCTCCAGGGGCCCATACTCCGTGGGCTCCAGCAAACCAGAATGCGACATGGTTCTTCATCAAAGACCCCATCTAGTCATAAAATAGTATTTTGCTTTCTATCATCATGTCTTTTGTGGGTGCTTCTTTCTTTCGGAGTCGTAGGTAGAGACAGTTGTCCTCTTAGGTGAGATTGGGATGTTCCTATCTGAAGGTGACTGTCTCTCCAGGCGGTTACGACAGAGCTCTCTGTTCTGTGGTTACTTCCAACACGAGCTCTTCACAGTGATAATCTCATCCACGTGTACGGGACTTCCCAGTCTCCTCAGGACTTTTCCTTAGGGCTCCAGGTCGTATCTCTAGCTCCCTGAAGAGGGACTGACATACACGGCGGGTGTTTGCTGAGTGGACGATTATCCGACTAACTTAGTGAAGGGACCCGCAATCCTTTGTGACAGGCTTGTGGTTCTATGTCTAATTTACAAGCAGCGGGGGAAACAAAAGATTTAAAATATCAAGTGACTTTCTCGAAGATACATTCTAGGTAATGGAAAGACTTCTGTTTCCTGGTTTAATGCTATTTACATGAGTGTGTTGTTATGAGATTCAAATATGAGTAGCTTTTTTGGTAATGATGACTTACATTAATTTTTTAAGCAGCTTTGAGGTATAATTTACACGCACAATCTTACCAACCGTAAGTGTACAATTCAACGATTTTCTGTGAATTTCTGTGAATTTATGTGAATTCAATGATTTTCTGTGAATGATGGTGCAACCAGCACCATCACCACCCGGTTTTGGGACATTTCTGTGGCACCAGAACTGTCACCTCTCCTGCTACACTACTCCCCACTCCCAGTCCAGGCAATCCTTCAGACTTGCTTTGCAAAAAAATTTCATACGCAAGAAACTGTACACTACGTAGCACTTTGTGTCTGGCTTCTTCTTAGGCTCATCCGTGTCATTGTTTGTTCCTCTTCGTTGGCCAGTAGTTTCCACGGACGTGCTGCACTGAGTTCACTACTCACAGGTGCTGGTGTTCAGTAGGATTCCAGGTTTTGGCTATGCAGACATGCTGCTATGAACATTTGCATACGTACCATTTTGCGGACCTGTGTTGTCATGTCTCTTGGGTAAGTACCTGGGAGTGAATTGCTGTGTTATGATTAATTTATGCTTATTTTGTTAAGAAATTGGTGAAGTGTTTTTCAAAGTTGTTGTACCATTTTGTACTCCTAGTAGTGGTGGTGAAAGCCATTCTGGTGGGTGTGTTGTGGTACTCGTTCTGTGTGTGTGTGTGTGCTTCTTTCTGTCATCTTTTGCTTCTTTGGAAGAAGACAGAACAATTATTTAAATATTTATTTATGTGTTTATTATGTATTTGTTTGTTCAGTTACTTTCTTCACTTACTGTCATTCACAATTTTATAGACAGTAATAAATTTATACGATGTTTGGATTTAACTACAGTTAAATCTGTTAAGTCCTGTGAAAGGCTATTTTTTTTTTAAGATTTTATTTATTTATTTGACAGAGATAGAGACAGCCAGCGAGAGAGGGAACACAAGCAAGGGGAGTGGGAGAGGAAGAAGCAGGCTCATAGCAGAGGAGCCTGATGTGGGGCTCGATCCCATAACGCCGGGATCACGCCCTGAGCCGAAGGCAGACACTTAACCGCTGTGCCACCCAGGCGCCCCTTCTGTGAAAGGCTATTTAACAGATTTTCAAGAAATTAAACCTTAGGCTTTTGAAAATAAGCCTGGTTTAATATACTCAATTCTCATGAGTAGATTTTTTTAATGGAACTACAATTAATATGCAGTGTTACGTTAGTTTCAGGTCTACAATAAAATGATTCAGCCTTCTGTACATCTCTCAGTGCTTATCACGGGAAGTGTACTCCTAGTCCCCTCTATCTATTTCCTCCATCCCCCAGCCTCCTGCCCTCTGGCAAACACCCGTTCGTTCTCTGTATTTAAGAGCTGCTTTTTGTTTTTTTTCTTCGTTTTGTTTCTTAAATTCTTAAATTTGAGAGAAATTTCAATGGTATTTGGCTTTCTCTGACTTGTTTCACTGCACATTTTGCACTCTCACTCTATCCATGTTGTTGCAAATGGCAAGAGCTCATTCTTTTTTATGGCTGAGTAATATTCCATGACATATATATGTATAATATATATCTTTCTAAGCCTTTGCAATATGAATATAGATTTCTAAGCATTGAGATCTATATCTATATACCTATATCCATATCTGCATCTATCTCTATCACATCTCTATCCACGCATCTATCGGTGGACACTTGGGCTGCTTCCGTAATTCGGCTCTTGTACATAATGCTGCTGTAAACATAGGGGTGCGTGTACCTTTTTGGTTTAGTGTTTTTGTTTTCTTTGGGTAAATATCCAGTAGTGCAATTGCGGTATCATGTGGTGTTTCTACGTTTAACTGTTCGAGGCATCTCCATACTGTTTCCACAGTCACGGCACCAGTTTGCATTCCCACCAACACCGCACAAGTGTTCCTTTTTCTCTGCATTCTTGTCAACACTTGTTGGTTCTAGTCATTCTGACAGGCGTGAGGTGATATCTCGTTGTGCTTTTGATTTGCATTCCCCTCATGATGAGCGATGTCGAGCATCTTTGATGTGAATATCTGGCGGCCATTTGTATGTCTTCACTGTGGTTTTAATGTGTTTCCCTCATGACTAAATATGTTGATCCTCTTTTTATGTACTTATTTTCCACTCTTTTGTTGTCTTTGCTGAAATGTTTACCCAAATATTTTGCCTTTTTAAATTGGGTTGTCTTATTATTGACTTAAAGTGTTCTTTATATATTCTGGGTACAAATATTTTTTAAAAAATTTTTATTTTTTATTTGAGAGTGAGTGAGAGAGAGCAGGAGCGCAGGGGGTGGGGGCAGAGGGAGAGCGCAGGGGTTGGGGGCAGAGGGAGAGGGAGAAACACTCCTTGCTGATCAGGGAGCCCGACCTAGGGCTCGATCCCAGGACCTCAGGACCATGACCCGACCTGAAGGCAGATGCTTAACCAACTGAGCCACCCAGGCGTCCCTGGGTACAAATCTTTTATTAGATATATGATTTGCAGCTACTTTCTCCCAGTCTTTGTTTCACCTTTAATTTTTTAAATTGTGTCTTTAAAAGTGGTTAGCCTAGTTAAAGCTTTATATATTTTACTTTTTCCTAAAAGCCATTTTTTCAGTTTATTTTATTTATTGTTTTCCTCTTTTTTACTGCATAGATTTTCACTTTGCCCTTTTTAATTTGTCTTTTGCTTGATTTGGGTTTAATTTTCTCTTATTTTGCTAGTTTCTCAAGGTTGAAGCTTAGAATATTGATTTGACAACAGATGACTGGATTAAGAAGATGTGTTCCATATATACAATGGAATATTACTCAGCCATCAGAAAGGATGATTACACAACATTTGCAGCAACATGGACGGGACTGGAGGAGATAATGCTAAGTGAAATAAGTCAAGCAGAGAAAGACAATTATCATATGGTTTCACTCATTTATGGAACATAAGAAATAGGAAGATAGGTAGGAGAAGGAAGGGAAGAATGAAGGGGGTAAACAGAAGGGGGAATGAACCATGAGAGACTGTGGACTCTGGGAAACAAACTGAGGGCTTCAGAGGGGAGGGGGGTGGGGGAATGGGATAGGCTGGTGATGGGTATTAAGGAGGGCACGTATTGCATGGAGCACTGGGTGTTATATGTAAATAATGAATCATGGAACATTGCATCAAAACATTGCATCAAAAACTGGGGATGTACTGTATGGTGACTAATATAACAAAATAAAAATTATAAAAAAAGTATATTGATTTGAGACCTTATTTTCTAAATAGGTGTTTAAAGACATGAATCTCCCTTCAATTACTGCTTTAAAATTATCTCATAGATTTTGATATATTGGTTGATAGTGTAAGTCACCCTCTGTCTCCTTGCTAATTTTCTGTATAGTTGTTCTATCAGTTATTTAGAATGAGGTATAAACTCCAATTGTTGAGTTGCTTAATTCTTCATTCAGTTCTGCCAATTTTGGTTTAATGTATTTTGGTGTTGTATTGTTAGGTGCATACACATTGATAATTTTTATATCTTAATATACTGACTCTATCATTAAGAAATTTCCTTTTTTAATTCTAGTGATCTTTCTGGTCTTAAATTCTGTTTTGTCTGATATTATCTCTTATGATTAAGGTTTACATGGCATATATTTTCCATCTTTTTACTTTCAATCTCTTTGTGTCTTTGAAGCTAACATCTGCCTCTTGTAGATAGCATATTGTTGCATTTTGTTTTTTAAACCAGTCTGCCAATCTCTATCTTTTGGTTGAAGTGTTTAGTCCATTCATATTTTGTGTAACCATTGACAGAGTTATATTTACAACTGCCATTTGCTATTTGTTTTCTGTATTTGTTCTTTTTGTTTTGGCCTCTGATCTTCATTCACTGCCATCTTATTTTGTGTTAAGAACATATTTTTTAGTTTACCATTTTGATTCATATCTTTGCTATGTTTTAAAGTTGTATTTTTAATGATTGCTTTAGGATTACAGTATATGTCATATAATAGGACAATTCTGATTAATGGCACCTTAAATATAGAATTCTGCTTTAATGTAGCTGCATTCTCTGTCCCTCCTTTGTGCTATTATTGTCATATATATTATACCTGCATACATTATAATAACTAATACTACACTGTTAAAAGTATGCGACCAATCTTATGTCTTTTAAAGAAATTAATAGAAGGTATGTATTTATAGAGTCTTTTATATGAAACCTCTTATTTATCATTTCCAGTTCTTTAATTTTTTCCCCCAGTGGATTCAAGTTACCATTTTATGTCATTTCTTTTCAGCCTAGAAGGCCACCTTTAATGTTTCCTACAAGGCATGTCTGTTGTTACATGTTCTCAGTCTTTAATTGGGAATGTGTTTATTTCATTTGGATTTTTGAAAGATAGTTTCACTCAATATAGAATTCTTGGTTAATATTTGTCTTTAAGCACTTCGAAGATGTCCCCCCATCATGTCCTGCCCTCCCTTGTCTCGGTCGAGCAATCAGTCATTCATCATATCAGTATTTCTGTGGACGTGATGAAGCATTTCTCCCTTTATGCTTTTGAGATTTTTCTCTTTGTTTTGGCTTTCCATTGTTAGCAATGCGTCTAGATGTGGCTCTCTCTGTGTTTTACAGCTAGGGATTCAACGAACCTCTCGGATCTGCCTGTTAGTGTTTGCCACCAAATATGGGAAGATTCCAGCCCTGTTTCATTATTTTTCTTCCTTTTTCTCACTGTTGACTCCTACTGGAACTCTCATTACATGTGCTGGTTGGCTTGATGTTGCCCCACAGTCATCGTTCTTCATTTTCTTCAAACTTTTACTTTCACTCCATTGTTCAGATTGGATTCTTTCTATTGATCCTGCTTCACTTTCATAGATTCTTTCTTTTACCAACTCATGTCCACTTATTGAGCCGCAAGTAAAGTTTCTATTTCAGTTGTGGTGTTTTATGATTTCAGAATTTCCATTGGTTATTTTTTGTTGTTCCTGTATCTTTATTGAGATTCCCTATTTGTGGATCCATTTTTGTCATATTTTTATTTAAGTCTTCAAACACAGTTTCCATCATTCTTTGGGTATTTTTAGCCACTTTGAATTTGTGGCTACATTCAACATCTGGGCCCACTCACAGTTTCTGTTGACTGCTTCTCCCTCTCCTCCTGAATATAGGTTGTGCTTCCTTGTTTTTGCAAGCCTTGTAATTTTTTATTGAATACTGCCCATTGTAGATGATAAATTGTTGCAACTCTGAATTTGTCCCCCAAGGGTTATTGTTGTTGTTGTTCTTTTTGGTTTTGTTTGGTTTATAGTAACTTGCCTCCACTCTCTCTCTGGTATCTGTCTCCCCTGTGCTGGGGAACTGGTGAGACCTTTGCTCATTTTGTTTTCTGTTCTTATCTTTATTTTTGGTCTGGTTTACTAGGACTCACTCCTGAGTCTCCATAGTTTATTTTTCAGCTGGTGATTGCTTCAAGTTTGTGCTCAAACTCTTTCGTCAGTAAAGTTTCTTCCTTCTGCTGATGGATCTGTGCTCACAGGCTGAGGTGCATGTGTAATGATCAGGTGAGCTTTTGCTTTCTGAGCTCTCCTGAGCTGGCAGGTGGGGTGAAAGCAGCCCCAGGTAGGAAAAACAGGCTCCCATGGCTGTAATCCAAAATTCAATCATTTTTTATGAGTAAACACTTCTCCCTGTGTTATTTGTTCTTGGTCAGTATTCAGAGATCCTAAAATGGTTGGTTTTGATATTTTTGTCCAGTTTAATATTTGTTTTGCTGGGAAGAGGATTTGCCAACCTTTTCACTTTGACAGAACTTCAAGTCCATTCCCAAATTTTATCTATTTTTACAAAGTATATTAGTATGGATATTATAGATAGAAAAAAGTCAAAATGAAGAAGTTACTCTAGAGAGAAGAATGATATAAGAATGCTATTATACATTTCATCTGGCGTCTTCTAAATGTCTCTCGCTTCACTCTATGTCATTTTTCTTTTTATGGGGGGGCACTCAGGTGCAGATGCTCCTTTCTTAGGAACGCTGTGAGTCCCGGAACATGGGTGATGAGGGAGGAGCTGAACTAATGTTCTGTGGGAGCTCCTTACATTCCATCAGGATCAGCCAATCCTAATTTCCTTTAGGTGTGAACCAGAAATCAGCAGGAATTTGAGACAAAAGGAACCTTATTATACGTTCTGCTTCAGTGTCATCTGAACTCTGATGGCGAAACCAATGCTGCGAGTACCTTTTCCCTCAGTTTTAATCCTAATTTACACAGCTATGTGAGAGGCCTATGAGCACATGATCTTAAAGGGCTTGGAAAATGTAGAAGGCTAAACATTCTAAGATACAGACTTTTCTCTCTCTGTCCCCCTTCCCCATCTCAGCTCATGATAGGTGTTCACACTGGAGAAGCCCGGGGAGAAGAGTGTGGATGTGGGACCACAGACACGTGCACACAAAATGAATGACATTTCACAAATGGGGGTCTCGTTAAGTAGTCATCTTCGCAACACTCATTTTCTATGGTAATCTAATTTTCTGATGGAAGGGGATCATTTAAATTGACCTGATCTCTTTCAACTCCTTGTCGGAATCCATCCTGGGGACCCAATTTCCTGGTTCAGCAGGGAGCATTTGTGCATGGCCAAAGCCACAGTGGCCCTGGAGAAAGGACAGCGATAACAGACTCACAGGTGGTCATAATAACTTCAATTATAGCAAACAGAGGCAGCTGGGCAGTTCGCAAGCACACACATCAGCTCAGCCAAGTTCTGGCCGGTGGCTATCAGTTTCTTTTACTTGACAGTAAGAATGTTGAGATCTCATGTAGGTGCCCTATAGGCAAAGGGAAGTTTATGCCAACTGCTGAGGTTTTCAACATCTGAACCGTGCTGGCATTTGCTCCTGGGGGGAAGCATAGGGTCTGAATGCATGTTCTAATCAAATAAACATTGGTTCTTTCTCTCTCTCTCTACCTAACCCCTTTCCTTCCTCCCTTCCTTCCTTCCT
>NW_024426774.1:6997259-7042255 GCF_017311325.1 Ursus maritimus | reverse complement strand
GGTATTTTTAGCCACTTTGAATTTGTGGCTACATTCAACATCTGGGCCCACTCACAGTTTCTGTTGACTGCTTCTCCCTCTCCTCCTGAATATAGGTTGTGCTTCCTTGTTTTTGCAAGCCTTGTAATTTTTTATTGAATACTGCCCATTGTAGATGATAAATTGTTGCAACTCTGAATTTGTCCCCCAAGGGTTATTGTTGTTGTTGTTCTTTTTGGTTTTGTTTGGTTTATAGTAACTTGCCTCCACTCTCTCTCTGGTATCTGTCTCCCCTGTGCTGGGGAACTGGTGAGACCTTTGCTCATTTTGTTTTCTGTTCTTATCTTTATTTTTGGTCTGGTTTACTAGGACTCACTCCTGAGTCTCCATAGTTTATTTTTCAGCTGGTGATTGCTTCAAGTTTGTGCTCAAACTCTTTCGTCAGTAAAGTTTCTTCCTTCTGCTGATGGATCTGTGCTCACAGGCTGAGGTGCATGTGTAATGATCAGGTGAGCTTTTGCTTTCTGAGCTCTCCTGAGCTGGCAGGTGGGGTGAAAGCAGCCCCAGGTAGGAAAAACAGGCTCCCATGGCTGTAATCCAAAATTCAATCATTTTTTATGAGTAAACACTTCTCCCTGTGTTATTTGTTCTTGGTCAGTATTCAGAGATCCTAAAATGGTTGGTTTTGATATTTTTGTCCAGTTTAATATTTGTTTTGCTGGGAAGAGGATTTGCCAACCTTTTCACTTTGACAGAACTTCAAGTCCATTCCCAAATTTTATCTATTTTTACAAAGTATATTAGTATGGATATTATAGATAGAAAAAAGTCAAAATGAAGAAGTTACTCTAGAGAGAAGAATGATATAAGAATGCTATTATACATTTCATCTGGCGTCTTCTAAATGTCTCTCGCTTCACTCTATGTCATTTTTCTTTTTATGGGGGGGCACTCAGGTGCAGATGCTCCTTTCTTAGGAACGCTGTGAGTCCCGGAACATGGGTGATGAGGGAGGAGCTGAACTAATGTTCTGTGGGAGCTCCTTACATTCCATCAGGATCAGCCAATCCTAATTTCCTTTAGGTGTGAACCAGAAATCAGCAGGAATTTGAGACAAAAGGAACCTTATTATACGTTCTGCTTCAGTGTCATCTGAACTCTGATGGCGAAACCAATGCTGCGAGTACCTTTTCCCTCAGTTTTAATCCTAATTTACACAGCTATGTGAGAGGCCTATGAGCACATGATCTTAAAGGGCTTGGAAAATGTAGAAGGCTAAACATTCTAAGATACAGACTTTTCTCTCTCTGTCCCCCTTCCCCATCTCAGCTCATGATAGGTGTTCACACTGGAGAAGCCCGGGGAGAAGAGTGTGGATGTGGGACCACAGACACGTGCACACAAAATGAATGACATTTCACAAATGGGGGTCTCGTTAAGTAGTCATCTTCGCAACACTCATTTTCTATGGTAATCTAATTTTCTGATGGAAGGGGATCATTTAAATTGACCTGATCTCTTTCAACTCCTTGTCGGAATCCATCCTGGGGACCCAATTTCCTGGTTCAGCAGGGAGCATTTGTGCATGGCCAAAGCCACAGTGGCCCTGGAGAAAGGACAGCGATAACAGACTCACAGGTGGTCATAATAACTTCAATTATAGCAAACAGAGGCAGCTGGGCAGTTCGCAAGCACACACATCAGCTCAGCCAAGTTCTGGCCGGTGGCTATCAGTTTCTTTTACTTGACAGTAAGAATGTTGAGATCTCATGTAGGTGCCCTATAGGCAAAGGGAAGTTTATGCCAACTGCTGAGGTTTTCAACATCTGAACCGTGCTGGCATTTGCTCCTGGGGGGAAGCATAGGGTCTGAATGCATGTTCTAATCAAATAAACATTGGTTCTTTCTCTCTCTCTCTACCTAACCCCTTTCCTTCCTCCCTTCCTTCCTTCCTTCCTTCCTTCCTTCCTTCCTTCCTTCCTTCCTTCCTTCCGATTAGAATGTGCTTTTCACTACAAACAATTTAGCTTTTGATGATTTCAATTGCAGACTGCCTTTTGTCACTTACACACTCTCGCCATTAGGTGACATTTTTATTCCCTTGTTGAGAAAAATTGGGGAAAAAGCAGTTCCTTTCTGCTGTACAAATCTTTGTAGCATAGTGTATTAAAAATAAAAAGAGACGAGAAAGGAACTGTGGTGAGCAGGAGGCTAGGGATTCTGTCTAATCCACAAGAATTGCAGCAGCCATTTGCCAATTAAAGTCAAATGTAAGTTTCAGATATATAAAATATTGAGCAATGGGGAAAGAACGTTTTATTTCAAACAGCTTTTATTCCATTCTTAATGTTTTTTCCACATTTAAGCTGTCTTTTTTTTTTTTTTTAAACTTGTAGGGAGGCCATTTATTTCAGCATGTTTAATAAGGAAGAAAAGAGCCTGAGAATGATGCATTCATTCATGGAGGTTTAGCTAATTAAGCAGAGCAGAGAAATCACAGTTGGTGGGGGAAGAAAGGGCTTAATGGGTAAACTAGCCATGCGTGCACAAGAGCACTGCATACAAAGTCAGAGATAAAGGTACCGCTACACAAACTAGATGATAGGAAATGCATCTTGTGTGTGCATAGATGTAAACAGGTAAGCTGGGTTTGTAGCAGGCACTTTATACATTGAGTCTTGTTAATCTTGACAATACTCTGGGGGAGGCAGGTAGTTGGTAAATACCCTTATCCCTTCTTCTGATAGTGGGAGGACCACACGTGGGGAGGGGTCAAGAGATTTGCCCAAGGTCACACAGCAAGTTAATTAGTGAGTTCGAAATAACGTGTGTGTCCCAGTCCAGCTTTCTTTCCAGCAGACCTTGTTGTTCGGTCTCTTCTCTTGGGTGTCTCAGCTTTTAACTGCATTCCCAATGCTTGCTGCTAATTAGTAATTTCAGGAGCCTCTTCTTTACAGGAGGCTTAGAAACTGAGTAGGCATGGGAACCAGTTAGGGTGTTTATTACCTCTGAAGACTCCTAGCCTCTGAACAGGTATATAGAAAGTGATTTGGAAGCCTGATGAAGATACATTGGTTTGCATTGCTTTTCAGAAATGTCTTTGACGCAAATGCTTCCCTCCAAGCAAGGGGGTGGGTGGCGGGGGTGTTGATAAAGGACAGGTGCAGAAGGATCAACAATCACCAGGTTTTAAAGCGAGGGCTGCAGACGCCCTGATTATTTCAAACAGCTTTTTCTGGTATCCTGGGGACCGACACAGGATTTATTCATTCTCATGCACCTGGCATTCGAGGTGTGGTGATGGGTGCCAGAGCCCTTTCGGATGAAGACGAGGTGTGAGTGAAGGTAAAGATGCGGGCACAAAACCTAACTCAAATCCTTTGCAAACCATTTCCTCACTTTGATTTCTGTCAATGGCACCTTATTTCTCTCAATCACCCAGGCCTGAAACCAAGAATCACCCTGGGGCTCTTTCCCGTTCCTTCCCACATGCAGCTACGAAGGCCCAGCTGTCCTGCACCTACAACAGGGCTGCACAGTGTCTTTCCTGGTCTCCTCGGTCGCCCCAGCAGAGGCCAGATGTTGTGGCCTCCTGTCCGGCCTGCTGCCTGCTCTGCTCCTCCAGGCGTCCTGCTGGGCCCTGACCCACGTGTCTGGGAGCACAGTGCGCTTATGCCCCAGCCCCGCTCAGAAACGGGGCGTGCCGCCCCTTGGTGACTAACTCTAGAACAATGCATTCAACAGACAGTCAAGACCTTGAACGTGCCCCCACCTGCTTTTCTGTGTCTGTACCCTAATTACAGGACACTTGGTCCCCAAACATCATTGTCATCACCAGTATCCTTGTAACAACTATGTTTTTTTTTTTTAAAGCTATTCATTTGTGCAAATCACTGTTTTTAGCTCTAAAGTATATAATCTTATTTAATCTTTGCAATGGGCACCATCTGAGACTCCACTTCCTTGATCAAACCTTGGGTTGTAACTAGCCATTAGTAACCTTGTCTCTTTCATGCCATCGTGACACTTTCTGGTAACTCTAACGACGCAATTATAATCTCTGTTATAACTTTTTGTATTTTTATCTATTTCCTGCTTATGAGCTATGAGCACCCTCATTCACTGAGAAAGAAAATATTGCAAAGTAGAGGCTAACACGGATACAGCTGTAAGTGCGGATATTGTGTAAAGAGTCATACCTTTACCGCATTTTCAGTGTTGATTTTCTTTCCATGAGCAGCTCAGCCAAAAGCTTTGCTAAAGTCAAAAAGATTATATCTGTTGATCTTTATGTGTTAATCCAATTGTTTTTACACAGGAGATTAAATTAGTATGAGAAGTCTTGTTAAACAACTCAATTTTGTTGAATTGGGAGTTTCTGATTTTTCCAGAAGCAGAATTTAAAATAATATATTCTTACTATCCCTCATTTCCTTTTTAAAGCAGATAAAATTTATATCATATGACCTGTTTTTGCAATACTGGTTGATGTCCTTTGTCATGATGTTGAAGTTTTGCAAGATTTTAAAATAAATTGACAAAGTTATATGCAGTAGAGTTGAAGACACATTTTGTATTATTTTTCCTTGATAAACATCTAAAGTAACTTTTTTTTTTTTGAGAGAGAGAGAGAGAGTACAAGCAGGGAGGAGGGAGTGGGAGAGAATCCCAAGCAGATTCCATGCTGAGCATGGAGCCTGAGGTGTGGCTCGACCTCACAACCCTGAGATCATGACCTGAACTGAAATCAAGAGTCAGTCGCTTCATGGACTAAGCCCCCCAGGCGGCCCCTAAAATAACTTTTTTGTGCCTAGGCCCCGCATGGAATGACCAAAGATCGAGGACCTGCCCTCATGGAACGGAGGATCTCATGGGATATTATATTTACCTACATTTACTACTACCCCAGAACAGGTGAGTAGAGAATGTTGAGACTTTTCAAAGAATCTACCAAGACTGAATCAACCATGTCTTGTGCTTATAATTTCATCAGTCAAAAGCCAACAGGGGAGCCCCAAGGTAACCAATCCCTTCACCTAATGCTCTCTACCTCATCCCCTGGCCCTGTAAAGGGCTCCCTAGTACCAACTGGTCCCTCTGCCATCTGGAAATGCTTCTCAATCAGCAAACTCCTTGTCATCTTCAACCTCTTTCCCCAAAGGCCCTTCACTTTCTTGCCTTAAATGAAACCCAGTCTCCCCTTAGGAGTCCCTCTGTGCCTCCCAGATACTAACTGTTGTCTCATACCTGCATACCTCAGGATGGGAGGTGGGGGTTACACGGTCTTTGCTCCCCATTATAGAATTTCTTGGTAGACCTGCTTTCCACTCTATGCAATGACTGTGTTGACAGTCTCTTCAAAAGCCCCATCCTCCCGGCAACCTATACTTTCAGCATGTAATTTGCAATGTCTCAGAGAACTTAGGTATTCAGATATGGAGACCAGGGACAAGTTATCTAATCTCTCTCTCATCTCTCCATCTGTCTGTCTCTCTCATCTATTCATCTATCCATCCATCTCAATCTCTCTCTCTCTCTCATTCATTCATCTATTGATCTTGTCATATGACCATGAGACTTTAGGGAATAGTGGGCCTTATGGTATATTGAGGTGCATTTCCTGCCTCAGAGAGTTTAAATATGAACATTTAGAAGCACTGTTTCAGTACCTTGATTGTATCTTGGGAGGAAACTCATACGTTCTCCTTAGGCCAATAGTTTGTGACCCTAGTTCCAGACCTGTCTGCTCAATCTCTTCCCCAACCAACCCTTACCTGTAAATGAGGGAGCAAGTGCAGCTGGGGTTTTGACTTAGATTTCTAAGGATCCCTTCTATCTCAAAGTAGGCTTGCTCTTGAGTATGTGTGTGTATGCATGTGTGTGTGTGTGTGTGTGTGTGTGTGTTTGTGTGTCTGTGTGTTGTGTGTGTAGGGCAATTCATTTTGATGTTTGAAATTTTATGTACATTAATTCAACTACCTGTGGATTGTAATAATTGTCTCGAAATGGAGCTCTCCCTTGCCATTTTATGATTTATTAACTACACAAGAAAGAGAGTGATCCTTTAAAACATGAGATATGTCACATTGCTGCTTGGGACCCTGCATTGGCTTCATGTCTCATTCTGAGTGAAACACGAAGCCCTTCTCTTGGCGAATGAGGTCCTCTATGATCATGTACCCCAGCTTCCACCTCCACCCCTTTGCTGACTGTCTTCTTCACCCACATAGCTCTAACCCCATGGGTCTGCTTGTTCCTCAAGCATGCCAAGCACAGATGACCCCACACCCTCCCTCATCCTGTGACTCTTTTTCCTAAGGACCTTTAGTGTCATGTTAGTGTCCCCATATCTGAGAGGGCTTTCCCAGACAAGAAGGGAGGAAGGAAAAGGCAGGTACAAGAGTCTAGCTTTCTCATGGCTCCCAGAGTCTCACTCAATGGCTTCTGCTTCCATCTCATTGTCCTGCTTCAGCTGTAAGAGCAGCATGGAAATGTCGTCTTTTAGCTGGCCAGATTACATACACCCCAAGTACAGTCTGTGCCTTTGAAATGGAGAAGAGAGAATGTGGACGGGCAGCCAGCATTATCTGCCATGGATGTGCTTTAGCGGGTCGGTGAGTTCCCATATGTTGCTTGTAAAATATTTTAAATATGTGCAGAAACGTTCATTTTTCTGGTTAGCGTCCCTATTTTCCATGAGGTGCTCAAGGTGGTCCATGACACAAACTATGTTACTAAACAGTGTTCTAGCATTATTTGTGCTGCTCACCAGGGTTTTCTAGATCTGATTTGCTATCCAGGTCACCAGGGCAGAAGGAGGTCATCTAGTCAAGTACCTGTTTCAGTACCACTACCTCTTCTTTGGGTTTCTCATGTCAAAAGGACTGTGGTGATGTCCGTGGAGTCGTAGGGCATTTACCTGGGCCGCACGCACACAGAGCCGTGCACAAAGCACTGGAAGGAGCGAAGCGAGATATATGTGCTCATGGGGGTTTTGTGGTCTTCTAGGCGGTCTTTCCTTCATTGGCCATGCTGCCCCCAGACCACAGTAGGCTGGGCTCCGGGGAGTAAAGAGTTTTCGGTTTATGGAATTTCATTGCTAGCTATCTTGCAGGCTCCTGGCATCAAGCAGAACAGCGTTGGGAGCTCACTAATGGACCCGAGGTCTTCAAATCTTTGAAAAAGCCATGAAAAAGGAGGAAACTTGGAGCATTACATTAGTCAGATGATGAAATGTTAGGTGCCCGGGACAGCACTGCCTATTAGAACTCAATGAATGTCAATTTCTTCCCGATTTGCTTTTGGTGTTTGTGCATATTTCCGTCCTCCTGATACCTTACCTCTTTTTCTTCATTTTTTTCACCAGGAGCTCAATTCTTTCATCAGTAGATTTTGAGATGTATGCAGATGTAAGGTGTTTCAACCAATTCTATTTATTACAGAAAAAAGCAAGTATATTTACTAGCTTCGTTTAAAAGTTTAAATACTGTAGGGTCACTTTTCTTATTAATAATGGTCTTCCTTCTCTAGGTCGTTGTTCGTTTGTTTTTTTTTTAAATGCTGCTGGTTTGCAAAGTTGAGTAGCATGTTGAAGCCAGAATAGTGTGAAGTAATGTAGTGGTGGCCCAGTACATGACAACGATCCTAATTCTAGTTGTTAATAATTTTCTTGTAGAGTGCTTTGTGCCTGTAAAATGCTGTCCTTTCCCTTTCCTTAATCATTTTTCATATATTCCTGAGAGATAGAAATGGTTGATTTGATAATTTCCTTACACTGATGAGAAATCAAAGAATCAGTGTTTATGGAATGGCCCCAGGTCACATGGCTAATTTGTCACAGAGTGTTAGAGAAGCACATTTCATTGCCACCAAATATTTTTCTCTTATGAAAAAAAGGAATGGCAGTGTGCTTAGCATGGAACTTGACATGTAAGATATGCTTAGTAATTAAATTTTCCTCCCTCAGTGGATAGTAGTTTTTATTCATGAATGTCATGGATTTTTTTTTTTTTTTTTGGCAATTCTTCATATTCATTCTGAAACAAATCCCTCACAATTCTTACTAACACTACAGTGCTATCAATCCTGCCTGAATATGAGAATCACCTAAGGAGTTTAAAAAACCATCTGGTCTCCAAGGGTTCTGGGCATTGGTGAGTTTGAAATGGTCTGTAGATAATTCCCATGAGCAGCTCAAGATGACCATCACAGGGTCAAAAGAACAATTGAAATGAAATCTTTAAGTCATTTCCCACTCAGATGTCCTCTACTTCAGGAAGTCCATTTAGGGTCTCTGTGGTTCTAGCGGATGGTGTGTGCCTGCATGCGTGTATGTGCGTGTGTGCGTGTGTGCATGTGTGTGTGTATGTGCGCGTGTGTGCATGCATGTGTGTGCGTGTGTATGTGCGTGTATGCACATGTGTTTCCCAAGTAAAGAAGGCTTTTTCCAGTGGAAGGTTGTCATGATTGAGAAGCTGGTCTTTATTGGGTATTTTAAGTTTGCTTCTCCACTTAAACTAACCCTAAATTTTCTGGATAAAATGCTCTGATTCATCAATTCCTTCATCTAGTGAATGTTAAGACTTATCTTTAAGATTGATCTGAGGATTAAAAGACATTTGTTATAGGCTAATTGTGTCCCACGTAAAAGGTCAAAGTCCTAACCCTCCATAACCTCAAAATGTGACCTTATTTGGAGATTACGTAATCAAGTTAAGACGAGGCCATCGGGGGCCCTAATCCAATATGACTTATATAAAGTTTATATAATCCAATGTGTCCTATAAAAAGGGGGAGTTTGGACACAGAAACAGCCATGCATGAGGGGAAGATGATGTGAAGAGAGGGAGAAGATGGTCATCTACACTCTGAGGACGGAGGTGGGAGCAGATTCTCCCTCACAGTCTCAGGAAGACCCAACCCTGAGACACCTTGATCTGGGGCATCCAGTCTCCAGAGCTGTGAGAGTAAAATTCAGTTATTTCAGCTACCTGGGCTGCGGTGCTTTGTTACGACAATCTTAGCAAACTAATATGACATTATCTAGCGTACTTAACACGGCGCCCAGCACATAGTAAAAGCTCAAAAAACCCCACAAAAACCACACCAAACAAACCCTACAGTAAAGGAAATAAAAAGCAGAACATACGACCAATGCTACTAAAAACAAATAATAGATTAATTGAGAAGGTCATAAATCATGATTTCCATGGGAACTCATAAAATCCATAGAAACAATATATGTGTTGAACATTTTATTCCATTTTAAATCCTATAAGTCATTAGCTCATCCCTTGATACAGAGCCGAAGCCACGTTTTTAAAGCATGGATCTAATAGTTGACCACTTTGGCTCCTTTTCCCCCTTTAACTACACTCATATATGTTGTTTGTGATATCCAATGATTTTCCTTTAAAGTGGAATGAGAAATTACAGAGTTTTGGGGAAAAAAATCTGAGTTTTTCCTTTGGATGTCCCAATTTACAGTGGATTTATTTTTTCACTTGCTTTTCCAAATTGGGGCTTTAGGAAACATTCACTAATTTTTCATGCAAATGACTGTTTTTGTGGTTCTAGTTCTTTGGGTTGTTGCAATCTTATCAATTATATAATTAGAATAAGAAAGACAATGGACATAAACAGATGGAGAACGGAAACAGCTGACCACATAGACCGAAGCTAAGTTGGTGTGAGTTGGAGGCAGGACAGAGGGACAAGGTGGATGGGTGGTAGGCGTGGGCCCTTCCTTGGTGCGTGGGGAGTAAGTGAAGGGTGGAGGTGTAGCAGCTGTTAGGTTAGCAGGCAGGTGAATGAGAGAGTCACTGACTTGGTTATTACTAGGTTATCCATGCAAACTGGCATATTTCAGGTGTTTCACTTGCACTTGGGGTTGTGTTGGTGTATCCGTGCATTTTTTCAGGCATTAACTTCTTCCTTTAGTGGATATTTTATCTGCTGGGTATTTAAAAATTACTTTCCTTATGAACGTGAATGAGTTTTTAAGAAACACCTCACATATGTAAATCTTCATTCTATTTGACATTAGTTCATTCCAGAGTTTTGTGGTTACTTTGTCTTTTTGTGCAGAAATACCTGTTTTCTTTGTTAACTTCCATCATTTTCGGTGGATCTAAAACTGAGGAATGTCCCTCTTCTCGAATTTGTTGGGCACATAAGTTACACTTTCTAGAATACTTGCGATTATCCTCATGCTAGTTTGGATGATGTAGTCAACATATGTATTAATTATTCACGTGTGCACAACGCATGCCTATGTGTACATGTGTATATATGTACACACATTAGAATTAGAAATAATATTGCAAACATCCTGACATGTAATAGACATTAAAGAAATAATTTTCTTTGTTGAATTTAGTGTCACATTGGTTGAAGCAAAAAGGTTGTAACTATCTTCGTTACAAATCATTTTCACCATTAAAAAATATTCAATTTTTCACTTATCGCTCTATATTTTAGAATTATTATTGTTAATTCCCTCTAAAACAGCAGATAAATGAAATAAAAATTTTGGTGGGAACCTCATTAGTAATATTTTGCATATATCATTTAATTTGGAAAAATGCATATGATTTTATAGAAGCCATTCTATTGAGAAACATGTAACTCTCAGTATTCATCATCTTATTATGAATCTACTAATATGTACACACATGTTTATACATAAATGTCCATTTATAACTTTATTCTAATATACATGCATGTGCATATATATCTCTATACAAATACTTCCCATATACATACATATTTGACCATGTATGCATATATTAATAAATAGCACAAATGGCACGAATTCAAATATTTTCCCTTGAGTATAGCTGAAACAAAGAAAAAAGTGTGCATGCGTCTTGTAACTGATTGTTTTATCAAACTCTATGCTTATTTAGGTATTTTTAAGTTTTTAAAAAAATCTATTTTAGAGAGAGAGCGGCAGAAGGAGAGAGAGAGGCAGACTCCCCACTGAGCAGGGAGCCTGATGAGGAGCTTGATCCCAGGACCCTGAGAGCATGACCTGAGCTGAAGGCAGACAATCAACCGACTGAATCACCCAGGTGCCCCTATGCTTATTTAGTTTTTAGCAGCTTTTTGTTTTTTAGATGTTGAGCTTATAACTTCAAAATTACATTCTATTGTTTATTTCCCTTATTTCTTATCACATTAGGAGGAATATACACAAGAAGATTGGGAAGTGTGGCATTATGGAAAACATTTACTTTAAAGAACATCATGAGGGGCACCCGGGTGGCTCAGCTGGTTGAGCGTCTGCCTTCCGCTCAGGTCATGATCTCAGGGTCCTGGGATTGAGCCCTGCTTCCGGCTCCCTGCTCAACAGGAAGTCTGCTTCTCCCTCTCCCTCTGTTCCTCCCCTTACTCATGCTCTCTCTCTCTCTCTCTCTCAAATAAATAAATCTGAAGAAAAAAAAGAAAATAAAGAACAGGGTTTGTGTACATCTTTGATTTAAACTTAGGTTTGCATTTATATTAAGACTGCAGGATGAAACAACAATTTAATCTTCATGTAAATTCTCAGTTTGGGAATCATCACAAAATGCCACAATTGTTATTACTATTTTACCTGCTTGAGTTTCCCCCCCTATTTGCTTTGGTTTAGATTAACATTTTATTGCCATTTTAAATGGCCTGTTCTAGACATGAATACAATTCTATGTAATCAGTGTTCTCTATTATGCAAAAAGTTGTCTACAAATTGGATGTATAACTATATTTTTTAAAACATTTTTTTCTATTAATCTGTATCTAGTTCTACTTGAAATACTCAGTATCTTTCCCCACATCATTTGAAGTGTCTTTCGTAATTCTAAGATGTAAGTTTACCCTTAGAGAATTGATTTCTTTTTCTTTTTATGATTTTACTTTGCAAGTAAGTTAATCCTCAATGGTACTTTAGTTTAAAATCTAATTATATAATTAAATATCTGTATTATTAAGTGATTCATAGTGACATACAAAGAGCATCCTTCGTAATCAATTCTACATTAAGTATCAGAGTTTGGGGCTATTGTGTAAGTAAGGGGAAGAGGTTCTTGATTTATACTCTATTAATTTTGACTGGATTTATGTTGAAGAAATTTTTATTCATATATTTGGCCACTATAGGCTCCTCCAGTGGCTTTTTTCTACCCCTTTTCTGTCTTTTTTCTGTATGCATTTACCACTTAGATATATGTGCATTTTTTCCCCAAATAATATCTTTAAATAATGCCCTTATGTATCACTCTTGGTCCCTCTCAATAGTCTATTTTTTTTATTTGCTTGTAACTGTGAACAATAATGCAGTTATTTCCCTCTCTGCTTGTATCCACCATCTACCAACCCCTAACATCTCCCCTTTCTTCCCTAATGTCTACTTTACCATCTATCCTCTGTCACCCAGTTAACTTATACAGTGCTCTCTGTGATGGAAGTTAATTTTTATTTATTTTTTCTCTTTCAGTTTTTGATAGTTGCATTGTATCTGTCTTGTCGGAGAATGAAACCCTCAAATACTCTCCCCTGTAATGAAAATCATCATTTAATCTCCGTACAACAGGTAATTGCAGTGACTACTCACTGTGAGTCCTCATCTGATTACAGATCTTCCCTTGTGTTGCTTCCAACCCATCCTCTAGAAGATTACACACAGGAAGCTCATGGAAATAGTAGTTTTTGAGTTTGTGTGTGTTCATGACAGTTTCTCTACCTCTTTTATATGTGAAGTCCATTTGACTGGATATAAACTCTGGCTCCTAAATTCTTTTCTTGGGTTTGTTGATGATCTTACTCCATTGCATTCTGTCATTAAGTGTTTCTGTTGAAAAGTCTGATTAAAATTTTATTTTTCCTCTTACAGATGAGTTTGATGTCCTGAGGATTTCTTTTTCATTAAAACAAAGTAGTTTTACTGGAATATTGTTCTGTGATATCCCTTGTGGCTTGATTTTCCCAGGTCCACGAGAATGGCCTTTTAATATGTAGTTTTGACCTGAAAATAACCCTTTAGGAACAATTGATCTTATTTCTTCTGTTCCATTGCTTTGGTTTCCTTTACTGACTCCCCTTGCAAGTGTGTTGTACCTTCTTTGCTTCTATTCTATAGCTGTCACTTCCTGTCAACTTAAAAAATAACCTTAACTTCTTTAGACCATAGCTTTTCCCCTTATCTTCCAAATTTTAATGCATATCAGATATGTTTATTTATTCTTGTGTTATTTCTATTTTAGCCTTTATA
This sequence comes from Ursus maritimus, assembly GCF_017311325.1. Lineage (NCBI taxonomy): Eukaryota > Metazoa > Chordata > Mammalia > Carnivora > Ursidae > Ursus > Ursus maritimus. The sequence continues at coordinate 7,029,027 of NW_024426774.1, read as the reverse complement.
TCTGAAGAAATCCTATTTTATTCTTTCCTCATGCTCTACTTTTCTTCTCAAACACTTTTCCCCCAATCATCTCATTTTTGTTTTTTCTAAATATCATTAATGACATTTTTATAGATTCTGTTTTAAAAACGTCTTTTAGTTCATTTAGATACATGAAGTTAGTATTTTCATCTATTTGTGGGTGTGACTTTATAGTGTGTTATAGGGATTTTCTTCTACTCCCTTTTCTATATTTTTGCATCATTAAGTTGCTGAAAGTGAATTATGTCATTTTAAGAGGGAGTAGTGGGTCAAAGATGCCTTGTCTAGCTTCATAGTGCTGGAGCTCCCTCTTCTTCTTTGTTTTTGTGAGGTGACAAGAGTATGTAACCATTTTGGGTTGCTTCCATTTTTTAGCTGTTGGGAATAATGCTGTTATGCACATGGGTGTACAAATATCTGTTTAAGATCCTGCTTGCAATTCTTTTGGGTTAAGTACCCAGAAATGGAATTGCTGGAGCTTATGGTTTGACTGAATGGGTAAACAAAATGTGGTGTATACATACAAAGTGTTATTATTTAGCCTTAAAAAAGGAAGGAAATTCTGACACCTGATAACACAGTGAATGGACCTTGAGGACATTAGGCTACTTGAAAGAAGCCAGCCACAGAAGAACATATACTGTACGATTCCATTCTTGTGAGTTATGTAAAGTAGTCAAATTCATAGACAGAGAAAGAATAATGGCAGGTGTCAGGGGCTGGGGGAGGGAGGGACATAAGTTCATATTTAATGGGGACAGAGCCAGTTTTGCAAGATGAAAAATGTTCTGTGAATGGATGGTGGTGATGGTTGTACAGCAACGTGAAAGTACTTACTGCAACTGAACTGCATTTTAAAAAAATGGTGAAAATGGTAAATTTTAGGTACATTTTACAACTTACAAAAATAAATGTAGAAAGTGTGGTGGCATATATTCTGAAATCTGCCCCTTCTGACTTCAACTTTCTTTCATTTGACTTGCTGCTTTGTACTGTCTTTGTTCTGCTAAGTTTGGATTCCACACTCAGGAATGTCTTCACAGAGCAGGCTTTTCTCCCATGAAATAGAGTCTGCAAAGCCCACTCTTGGTCCCCTCTGCTGTTCTTGGTGGACCGATGACTTTGCCCTCCTCCACTTCCCACTGCAGCGCCTGACTGCACTGTTGAGGACGCTGTTGTGATTTGCCCCACCTGCTGCTACTTATGGTTTCACTGGAGTACCTTGTTACCCAATTTTAATGTACATGTTATCTTGGATTTTATTATCCTGGTACTTGTCTGCATTTGCATGGTGATTTGGGGAGATTGAGAAATATTCCATGACTATTATCTTCTGAGAATTCCTAACTAAGCTTTTGATTTCTTTTATTTCTCATTTTTTTCCTTCCTTTCACTTTCTTCCATTCTATTCTCTTTCTTAAAACAAAACAGAACAGATACAACACTTACAAATCAGAGAAACAAATCCTAACGTAATGTATTGATAACATGGTTTTTCTCAAAGCTCTCCTTAGAGGATCCGCGCTAGACGTGTTTAATCGCTAATACTTTCTATATTCTAGAATAAAAACATCTGATGTTTGAGACGATGATATTCAATTATCAGATATAAATGAATTTTTAAAATTAGATTTGGTCAGGAAAGCTGATCAATGCACATCTTTCCTTCATTAGTATGAGTTAAAACAATATTTTAAGATGTCTCTATTTAATTAGAAAAAATCGCGTCAATGTTCCAATTGAGATTTTACTGTATGTTTTTCTGATGATAGTGAACAGCTCTTCTATACTGTTGATGCATAGTTAAATTTAAAACTCCATTCCTCTGTCATTTATAGTCTTGCCTCCTTCACTGGACTCTGCTCAGCCCCCATCCATGTTCAGAACTCTTCCCCCCTCCCTCCGCACTCTCATGTTGCATGCCACGGTCACTGGCTCACTTAGGTGCACAAGACAGTTTTGTTTTGTTTTAGAAATGAAATCACTTTTTATTTTCCAGTGCTTTTTCTAATAAATGGATGAGGACACTGGCCTGATAAAATGTCAGTTCTCTTACCGAAGAAATTCTAATGATGAAAACCACATTTAACAATTATGGAAGATTTTTGTCTTTTCAGTGTTTCCAGCTGGCTCAACTTTATTCACTGTGAAATCATAATGTAAATTAAATGTCTGTTCCTCTTTGTTTTAGTGGAGTTAATGCTATTCACAATTGTCTTCAGATATTCAGAAATAATAGCACTTTTGCACATCATTTATGGAAGCATTTAATGCAAACTAATGTAGCTATTATCAGTAGCTGTAGGCTACTGACTTCTGTGGATCTTTTAAAAAAAGGACTGGCAAATCTTTCTTATTAATGTAGAAGGACTTAGAGCAAAGTGACAGACATTAAGATTCATAGGATTCCTGCCCCTATTTCACTGAACCTAGTCCACATCCCATCCAAAAATTAAATTATTTAGACACACGTTAAAGAACAGGCTTCAGGAACAAAAGGGACAGCAAAATGATGTTATTAGCCTAATTGCTCCGTCGTCTGGAGGCAGCTCAGAATTGCTATGAATACAGCCAAGAATATTCAGAAGGACCTTTTCAAAGAATACTCTCTTGCTTTTGATTTTCTCTACTTGAAAACATACACACACACATTTTCTCTTCTCTCTCTCTCTCTCTCACACATGCAAACCCCTACTTCCCACTGCATTTCAAAACATTCTGAAAGATAGTTGAGTGTCTTCTGTTCTAAAAACAGCTGACTTTTGGGGGAAAATAATGAAGAGGAAAAAAATAGGGAAGGTGTACATAGTGTAAAAGTTTACTAGACAGATCTTACGAAACCAAATATTGCCTGTTTCTTTTTGACACATTTAAATGTCTTTAGCTTCATGGCAAAAAGTCACATAATCAAGATCTATAGTTTTTCTACCAACAAATCAACACTGAATTATCTTGATTATGGTCTTTGGGGTGTTATTGCCTGAGAAAGCCTGCTGTATCTTCTTTGTTTTTACTCCCCTTTTTGGCACCAGGATTTACATCATAAATTCAGGAGTAGCTCTGGACAGTGATTGATGAAGACATCGTTTATGCTGCTATCTTTTTTTTTTTTTACCTGTAACGAATATCGTGATGTTGACTAATTAGAGTTCCCTCTCATCCATAAAATCAGGAAATCCATGGAAAATAGCTTATTTTTCTATGTGTTTCACTACATAAATCAATATTTTAAATATTTTTTTCTAAAGTATATTTCTAGGAATAGACCTTTTATTTCACCTAGGAAATGCCTTTTCCTGGTCACCAATAACTTCCTTGATTTTGTACTCAGTCATGAGCAGACGGGGCACCAGTGACCCTCTATCCATACTTGTACTCATTCCCACAAACACAGGGCTTCAGAAGAGGGAAGAAATGTCCTATTAAAAACCATGATTATCTATGTGTGGAATAAGCTGGTGCCCGTGGTAGTTAAAGGAGTCTAGTCAAATCGCGTCTTCTGTCAGCTTCCCAAAGTGGCCAGACTTCCCAATATTAATCATTCCTTTTGGTTCAGGCATAATATTAGTCCACAACGGGGACAAAGAAACCCTGCGTACATAGATACATCTGTAGCGTGTTTCCCAAATATAGGAGACAGTTAGCCCAGCTCATACAGGGCAGATGCTGCTAACAAAAGGTCCAAGGACCATCCAACTCCTCTCAGACTCCCCAGTCTCTGATTCCCTCCCTGTGATGTGGCCTTGGAGTCCCTCTGGGCGGGCTGTGGGTAGTGAGGTCCTGCGAGAATCGCACAGCTCTGTGCCTGCAGTAGACATTGTCTCTAGGAGGACAGAGTCTTGTCCCTGTGTCTTCTACTTCCTTTATAATTTTTATAATTTTATAGTTTTTATAATTAAAAACTGTAAAGCCGTGCAACATTTTTACTTAATTCTTACTAACACTTTATCATTTATTTTCTTGGTCCATAAGTGGCAATAATGTAGGTCTTATGTAGAAGTTGTGACAATTTTTGATGCTTCGACGGTGCCGTCTTGTTGAGAAAGTTTCCTAATTTGGGTCTAAGATAGGAGCACTGAGAACTGCTGGGAGCCTGGTGTCCCATTGGGCCCCAGGGTCCCCGTAGCATTCTGACCGGCTCTTGGAGGGGCGGGGGGAGAGGCTCGTTCAGGCTGGCTGAGCATAGCCAGAGGTATGTTTCCAGGTGTGACTTGCTTCTTCCTGGCTAGCAAGAACGCGTAGGGAGCGATTTCTGAAGCAAGTACTCCTGTTGGTGTGCTTGGAATCGTGTATTGCTGGAAGCAAGTTAACGGTCCAGGGCAGTGGGAGATTTGTAAAAATCCCTTTTTCTTACTTGAAAGAGATGAAAATGTCCTCTTACCTTGAGGTGAAATTAGTGAATAGTAATATATCACAATTTCCTTTTAAAAGATAGTTTAATGTCTGTACATAACAATTGACAAAACTATTTCCTGTGTGGAAATGAATGATATCTTTACAATGGCTTGATTTGTACACACCTGAACTTACAATGCCCTAATTAAATACGGACTTTTGCCCTAATTAAATACGGGCTTTACAAATCCATACCGGATATTTCAGCTGTTTTTCATAAATTAACTCTATTCAAATAATAACAAAACTTCCTCTCTTTTTAATAGAAAAAATATGTATGCTTTCGGGGAGCTCTGGAAAGTGCCTCCGGCTTGAATATGTTTTGTATTTCCTATCTGTGCGATGGAATCCATAGAAGGATACTGACCCACATGCCACACTGTCTTTCCGCTAAAGGACGTGAGCACTTCTAGTTTGAAACAATACAGGCTACAGAAAGTCATCACGTTAATTTAGAAAGACGAGAACTATCCACTTTTGTTTATGTTCCATTAAACCGCATCGTGCTATTTGTTTGGCTCATTCAGGAGGCCGCCTTGATATTTTTCTTCTTATTTTTTTCAAGGCCGTAGACAGGTACTTCTGTGTGCCGTGATCCTGGGGTCTCCACCTCTGGCCGGTTGCCTGTGGGCTGTAACCTGCTCGTCCGTGGAGACGGCGGGATCAGGCCCCGGCCCGCGCTGTACACACTCAGCCTGTGCTCAGTGCACCCAGTAGCTCTGCGGCCTCGCTCAGCGAGTGCACTGAAGCTAAGAGACCGACGCTTTGTTAAATGTATTTTGATGAAATCATTAAGAGAGGAGTCAGAGGAAGCCTGAATTCCCGCTCTCCGGCAAATCGCTGCTCCGCTGCTCTCCCCAGAGCGCTAGGCCAGGGTGGAAGCGCTTTCTGGCCCCCTAGGCGCACAGACCCTCTTCTGTCCTCCTTTCTGTTTTGTTACCGAGTAGCCATGGGTTTGTGGTGGCAACATCTTCCACGCTCTGGGTTCCGCTTTTGCTTCTCCAAAATGTGCACTCTGGTTGTGCCTATCTCATTAGGCCGTGTAAGAATTCAGGGGCTAATTCATGCCAAGTACTTTTATTTATTTACTCAGCAACTATTTATTGTGTACCTGTTGTATGGAGATGCACTTGGAATACATCAGTGAAGCAAATGTGCATTTTCTCTGGAGAAACGGGATGGGAAGGAAAAGAAAGTAAACAATACATACAAGTATAACAAACATGCAAATTTTCTGGAAAGTCATGAACATTAGGGGAAAGAAAAGGAAAGTAGAACAGACTAGATGGATTGGGAATACTGGGGGGAGCCCATAGCAATTTCAAATGAAGGTGCTGGTTAGAGCTCCTCAGGCTGACATCTGAGCTTAGACTGCAGGGAGGTGAGATCGTTGGCAAAGACAGGTGGGTATTAGCAGGGAGTTGGAGAGATGTGGCTGCCTTTTGGAAGGAGTTTGGGGCGGAGCCAGAAAGAGTTCATGACAGAATGGAGGAAGAAGGGGCACTGTAGGGGGGAGGAAGTGAGGGCATGTTTGGGCTGGGCCCCTGGAAGGGACGGAGTGGCCCACCTGTGCACCTCCTGCCAGGACAGAGACTGTGGGTAGGGCGGGCTTGGGGATGGAGAGAGCAGCTCGGCTTCGGGAACGTGCGGGCGGACTTCACACAGATCCTGAGATGGGGCTAGAATTCAAAACACGGTATAAAATCCATAGTTTGTCTCTGTTACGTAATGATTGGCGTGTAGACGGCTCGCACTGGGCAGCGAGGCTGGGGCCAGTGGGGAAGGTGCCGGCATCGTCTCTGCGGACACACAGAACCGCTTCCAGAGCTCCTGACCGTCGGAGGGAGGTGCTTGCAGCCCGTCTGCCTGCCTGGCTTCCCCGGGCTTCCCCGGGCTTGCCTGGGACCTCCAGACCATCCACAAAACTAGACAGTGCTCTTTTCCTTCGTGTCAAGTGCTTGCCGCCTGGTGAGCCGAGAACTCAGCTCGGCCCTGCTCGGCCTTCAGGCCTGGGGAAGCCGTGACAAGGTCACTGTTGTCTGGGGCCCCGAGTCTGTGGTAGTTGATGGCACAGCCAGCAGACCGCACAACAGCCGTCCCACGGGCCTCTCCACCTGCCTGGCTCCCCTTCTTCTGCGTCCCCTTCCCTGTCCATGCCGCTGAGCTGGGTCAGCCACCCCTCCCTCTGTGTCCTCCACCCCGTGGGCCACAGAACTCCGTGTCCCTTGCAGTATTTCTCTGTTTTCTCCCTTCTTCTGCACCCCTGTAGCTGCCACGTCAGCCCTTCTTCTTCTCATCCATATTTGTTACTTATGGAGCGTTCTGGCTGATTTTCCATTTCTGGGCTTTCCTCTTATTCTAGGTCTGCATACCACCAGGCAAGTCTTTCCAAAACCGACAGAAAGATGGAAATTCTCTTTTTAAGTGTTAAGAGCTTGTTTATCCTCTCATTATTCTGTTAGGTAAATAGTTTTTTGAGAGCCCACCAGGGACCAGGTATTAGGGTGGAATTTGTGTGGGGTGGACGGGCTTCGGATGGTATCTGGCAACAGTGTAAAAACAGTCTGGAAAGAAATGACGCAGAGCCCACTAGGAAGGAGTCTTGTAGAAGCAGATGGAAGAGACGGGCCGTTTATTTCCGAGTGTTGGAGGGCCTGACAGACTGTCCCTCGTTGGTGGCATTTCCAGATGTGCCTGTCCCGGCTGGTGCTGGGTTTGCTCTCTCCCAGGTGTGTTCCCTCCTGTCCAACCCCTTCCTCTCCCTCCAGCTTCCGCTCCTTGGGGGCACTTCCCTTTTCCCACCTTGCAGCCTCTCCTGTCCTTGGACGCAACTGTCTTTTTTTTTTTTTTCCCAGTTAAGTTCCTATTGTTCTGAGTATTGGTGCTTTTTTGTCATTAAAAAAGCCCTTAAAACCCCCCTTTTTCTTCTTAACATTCTGAGCACCCGCAGGAGCAAGGGTTGTGCCCCTGTGCCCCTGTGCACCTTTCCCAGCTCTGGGGTGCTTCACCTGGGGCAGCTGCGAGGAAATGCTGGGGGGGGGGGGAAGGGGGCTGATCTAAGGTTTTTTTACTATAGTAAAAACTATGTTATTTTATGAAAGTCTGAAGGCAAAAGAAATTTTAATTGAATAAATTCATTATTTCAAATGAAGTAAAAGTATCTTTTACAGTTTTGAGGAAATGTCAATCATCAACAGCCCTTCTGAGCCCTGGGGTGGAGGGGTCCATGCTCGCACACGAATGTGTGGGTTTCTCAGGGAAATGGCTGTGTGTTTGTCCCTTTATTTCACACAGACCAACAACATCATGTTGAGGATATCTCTGAAATGTGCACGCATTTCCTGACACGAATATTTCTGGTTTCACGTAGCCAAATACTGCTTTAGTAGTTGTTTCCTGCTGCTGCTGCTGCTTTTTTTTAAAATCAAACCTCTTACTGAAAGAATTAGAAATTAGAAATGTGCAGGACTTAAGGGTGCCCCAGAGGTCATCAGTTTTACTGAAGGGCTGAAAAATTATACCTACAAAGAAAACTTATAGAATTTTACATTTTTCTAGAAATTCCAGAATGATTAGACCTTACAGATTTGTTTATATGTTTATTATTTTCAAAACATTCACTTAACAAGCTTTTAATAAAAAGAAACTTTTCTAACAGATCATCTCTATTCATTTTTTTAAAGCCTGTACCAAACTTCATAATTAATGGTGGCAGTTTAGATCTAGTCAATTAAAGTCAGAAATAACACAACAGTGACCATTACCAACCACCGTGTTTCCTGAAGTTTAAGGAAAATAGAAAAAAAAAAAAGAATTATAAAAATCAGAGATGGAGAGATTACAATGTCTTTATCTGCAGGAGATCGGATTGCCATGGACAAATCCAAAATATTTGTAACAAGGATCCCATTCACAATTTCAACAATGTTTCTAGAGCTCTGGTAATAAACCCACTCAATACATGTAAAATCTTTACAGGGAAAATCATGAAGCATTGCTGAATATTTGAATAAATGGAGGTCCAACTCACTTTCATGGCTAGAAAATCCTTTATCTCAAGTATATGAATACTTCCCAAATTAGTCGTCCAATTTCACTAAAGTCCAATCAAAAACTAAAGCAGGTTTTTCACAGATCTGCCTTAACTTCTCCTGAAATTCGTATGGAAGAGCAGAAGGCCAGGGGTAGCTAGAAAAGTCTGACGAATTACAAGGGTGAGGAATTTGTCCTTCCAAATATCATGATTTATTATAAATCCATAGTAATTAAGGAAGTGTTATGTTATTACAGAAATAGATGCATAAAGAAGTGAGTAGAACGAAGAGCTCAGAGTCAGGCTGTATTGGTTTCCCAAGACCGCTGCAACACAGCAGCACAGACGAGGTGGGTTAAACAAAGAAATGTGTTCTCTCACGGGTCTGGGCTCTAGAAGTCCATGATCAAGGTGTCTGCAGGCCTGTGCTTTCTCTCAAGGCTCTGGGGATGAGTACGCCTCGCCTCCCCTAGCTTCTGGTGTTGCCCGCAATCCTGGGGTCCTTGGCTTGCAGGTGTATCTCTCTAACCTTGGCTTCATCATCGCATGACCTTCCCCCATGTGTCTCTGTGACCACATGTCCCTCTTCTTGGATTAGGTTGCACCCTAATCCAGTATGATATCATCTTAATGTGGTGATACCCGTAAAGACCCTATTTCCAGACAAGTCACACACAGCTTCGGGGATTAGGAGTGGGACATATTTGGGGGGCGACACACAATTCAGCCTACAACACAGACCAGCTCATACACAGAATGTTGATACTACAAAGGTCACATGACACAACCAAGCAGAAAGACCGCCATATGCAATAGAATAAATGCTGCTGGAAAAGTCAGCTGCTTATGTGCCTCGAGAAAATGAGGATCCGTTACCTGGAAAACAAGTCTGTGTAAATAGAAAGTAGGATGCCTTGGGGCATCTGTGGTCATTTGTTTGTGGCTTGGCTCTGAGGAAATTATCCACGCTTCTGGAACTCGGGTTTCCTAGTCTCAGACGAGGACCGCAGCACCAGTGCCCCTGTGGTTTTGGGAGGGTGGTGTTGGACACCCCAAGAAACAGTGTGTTTAGTGCTTGCGGCCGCCCAGGCCCACAGCCCGGGTGAGCTTTCCAACCTTTTCCAATGTCCATGTTTCCAGCTCCAACTGTGATACTGAGCAGAGACCATAACTTACAGAGTGGTTTTGGTTTAACGGGTAGATTTCCAAAAGCTTTTCTTAGTAAGGAAAACGTTTCTTGCGTTGTATGAAAGGAGAGAAGGTGAGCAGTCCCCTTGGCAAGGATGGAAGGGGTCACTGGGCCAGACAATGTGCACACGGGCAAGGCACTGCTGCATGCCTGGTGGTGCCCGAGCACCGTGTTTGCTTCTGTAAGAGTGTGTGGGGACAGACGGGAACTTCATGTGTGGTGAGCACAGGGGACAGTCCAGGGAAACGGAATCGCTATGTCGTAGGCCAGAAACTAATGTAACAGTGTGTGTCAACTCTCCCCTTACCCCCCCGCCCCAGAAAAAACTTTCCTTCCTGTTTGTATGGGCGAATCACTTTCTGAAAGTCTCACAGGCCTCAAATAGTATTTAGTTATCATCGAACTCATACCTGCAACGTTTCAAGAGACCAGTCTCCTTTACTTTGATGTGTCCCCATGTTTGGATTTTAGTATTGGAAAATTTGCCTGCAGTATTCCTTTTTGCCTTCAAATGGGGGCTGACCACCCAATAAATTAAACTACACACACCAGAAACCAAGCCAACCAAACCAAAGAAACCAAAAAAGGTTATTCCTAATACAGAAGAGAATACTGCCGTTCAAACTGGCAGAGCTGGACTTACGGTTCCAGATGACAAATTTGATTTTGGTTCTAGACCTAGCTGGATGACTCCTCATTACCAGCTGCCTCTTGTAAAAGCTTCAGATAAATGTTTATTGGTGAATATGTCTGAGTTGTGTTAGCATGCAAATTCCGTTACATACCAGTTTATAAAAGTTCTGTATCACAGATAAAGCCAAGATAAAATATTTTTTTTCTCCCTGTCTTATAGTAGAAAAATGAACTAATACCTCTGAATGGCTTTTATTTAGAGATAAATAGTATACATTTTCTCCTTTAGTTGGAAATTTATAAATAAAGTTAGTGATTGCCACATATGGAATTCTGGTTTCATTACCATAGGATTGTGTTCAGTTTATGTTGCTAGATAAGATAATAGTAAAAGAGTGTAATTGGTATTAAATAATTTAAAAAAAGATCTTTATTGCATTCTTTATTGCAATTAGGTATTTTAAAAAGCCTATGAAGCCATGAGGCTGTACGAAATTGTTTGCTCCTTGCAGATGTGTGTGTGGATAACTTATGACTTTGACTGATGGAGAACCACACACTGACCACCCATGCTATGCCTCGGGACTGCGGTTTCCTTAGACTGGTCTTTGCATGAGTTTATTTTCACCAAGGAAATAAGTGTCCTCTAGCATGATGGTAACTGACTACTCTTCAGACTTTATTAGGCTTTTCTTTTATAAAACTAGGTCCAAAAATGTAGCTCTAAGCAGCTATCAATGCTAACCACGTCTAGCTTGACCGAAATGCTGAGCTCATAGTCCAAACTTATGGGGAAATAAAATTTTAGAAGCTCCTTGTGCAGACCTTGCCAGATTGTGACTTTGGTCATTAGTAGACACCATATGAAGCACTCAACAGTATTTAACACATGCATATCAAATCTTCATGAAATGATTTTTGAAATTATCCATCTAAAAATTATTTTAAGGCTATTTCTCCTTCTCCGCCTTCTCTCATGCATTTATAGAGAAGTTACTACTGTCTCTATACTTACTACTGGGGGGGGGGGGTTAATACACTCTATTTCATTTTCATCCAAGCTCTGTGAGATAGGGGTATTATCATGGTCATTGTCCTGGCCATTGTTGTTGGTATCTTTCGTTTTACAAATGAGAAAACTAAAGATTGAAAGCAGCTAAGTAATTGTTTCAGGATCCCCCAAATGGTAAGTGTTGAGTGAAGGGAGCGTAAGACAAACCAAAAAAATCTTGGAAAAAATTTGTGGGGGTTTCTTAATGATTCAGAGAATGTGATTTATTAAAACAGTAAAAGGAACAAAAGAAAAGAAGGAGAAAGAAAGAGAAACGAAAAAGAAAAGAAAGAAAGAGGGGGGGGGAAGGAAGAGAGGGAGAATATTTGGAAGCTGTTGATAGGTAAGGGTAATGTTACAGAGATTAAATACTGTCAGGGTTGATTTTCCTATCTTGTTACAAACTTGTGGCCTCATCAGGAATTCTGATCTGAGAGAGACACCATTTTCATTTCCCCCCCTTCCTAAATGACATCACAGATGCAGCACTTACTGCCTTATTTTTCTCGAATTGGAACATTTTCATTTTCTTTTCCTTCTTTTCTCTTTTGGTTTGTTCACTTGTCACAAAGAAATTTTCACTGAAATACTATAATTTTCCTGATAGTCAGTGATGATTACTGTAGAGCCCCAGAGACCATGGAGAGTATCAGGCTGAGTGGTCTGGGTGGCGGTGGGGGCTCATCCTGACTTGTCTGCAGCAGCCTGTCTTCCTGGAGACCAGCGGGAGTGGAAAAGCCACAGGACCATACTGATGGGGAGCCTTCCCAACTGTTCCATTTTCTCACCACATTTCCACTGTGCTTTCTAGGCTGCCCTCCCACCCTCCCTCCATCCCCCCCCTTCTCCCTCCCTCTCTCCTCCTTCTCCCTCCCTCTCTCCTCCTTCTCCCTTAACCCCTCTCTCCTCCTTCTCCCTCCCTCCTTCCCTCCCTCCCTCCCTCTCTCCTCCTCCTCCTTCCCTCTTCTCTCTCTCTCTCCTCCTCTGTCTTCCCTCTCTCTCCTCCTCTTCTCTCTCCCTCCTATCTCTCTTCTCCTTCTCCCTCCCTTTCTCTCCCTCTCTCTCTTTTTCTATAACTGCACATTGGGAAACAGGTTTCTGTGGTGAAAAGAAATACGGGTGTTGGAATCAGAATTCGCAGGATCTGCCAGAGGCCTGCGGCCTTGGACAAAGCATTTACCATTTTGAACTTTAGTCTCCTGTATGTAGAAGGGAGATCGTATTACATACTGTCAATTTTCTAATAAAGACTCTATGATACAGCATAGGCACAGATTTGTTACAGTGTTTGGGATGTAAACTAGACACTAAATGCTATTTTCATTTCTTTCTCAATATAATTTTATTACTTGTCTCTGACAAAGCATTTTATTTGACATATACACACCAGTTTTAAAATATGAGTCCATAAGCACAGTCTGAAGCAAAAGTGTAAATGATTTTCAATGAAGTTAAGTCCATTAAATAAAAATGCCTGTTATTTTTGAGGTGCCGTATTTGGCACAACAGAGGATGAGGCTGAGTGAAGCATGATTTCTATTTCTAAGGTATTACATTCTACTTGAATGTTAAGGAGAAAAGTTAAAAAATTACTAGGTTAGTTGGTAGGTGGGATCTTACATAATGATGAATAATCTAGATGGTTAATAGTGGCTTAAATTATTAAAGCAATGATCAGAGACGTAAGGATTCCATAAAAAATATTGTGGTCCTGAGGGCTATCAGGGACACTCATGAGATACCAAATAAGGCAAAGAAGCATATTGGTGAACTATTTAAAGATGAAACAAGATAAATACAGACATCCCTCAATTTAATTATGGACTAGAATCTGGCAGCAAAATTTAAATTGTATTATTTTCAGAATGTCCCACTTAAAGGCTTATTGCTAGTGTTCCTAACATTTGGCGCCTTTGTGGCTTTTCTGGGTTTATCACTATCAGACCTTTTACTGTTGTAATAATTTATGTAGTCATCTCTCATCAATATATAAAGTCCTTTCTTTCACAGGAAGAGATTTTTCCTTTTTGGATCTCAAATGCTGTTCTTTTCATAGAATCGGCATTGATAATGTCGGGACCCTTCAAGAGCACAGTAGGACTCACAAAATGTACAACATGTGGTGGTCATTAAAAAGCAAAAATGGAATCCAAGACGAGACCTGAGAAAGAATTAGTCTTTGAGCATAATTAAATGCCAGCCAAGATTAGATGCATTTGTAAGAATATCCGCAACAAGAAGTTTGAAAATTTTTGCAGATAACTACAGACGTAGATAACTTTGAAACTTAGAACTCATTTCTCATCATTAACTTAGAAGTGTAGAAATGCATCTTTTATAATTGGATGACAAGAGAAATAATTTATTAACATGTAGAAGAGAGTCCCAAGCTTCCAGAGCAGGGATGGTCAATTAGAGCAGTCATCAAGCCGGAGTCGCACTGCTTCCCATTACAGCAGTCATCAAGCCGGAGTCGCACTGCTTCCCATTCTTTACTGAGTGGGTCACTTGCTTTCTTAAATGATTTCCTGTATCGTTTGGAGGAGGAAATAATTTTCCTGACTTTAAGCCTGAACCACCTTTGGGATAGCATTTTTGTTTTAAGCTTATGATCCATTCTTTAAAGAGACGGTTTTTTTTTAAGCCACTGTTCCAAGGTGCCAGTATGGGGTAAGCAAAGCTGTGGTAAGCTGATTTATACGTGCTGCAAACATCACTTTAGCACCTGGGTGCTTGCTGGTTAAAACGACTCTCTCCCTCTGAAGATTATTATAATAATCTTAGCTATCAGCATAAGCAGTGAATATTCTCAATGCATCTTCCTTGAAATTCTCCACCATCAGCAGATTATCACGGGATCCTGTCCTGCCTCCCATGCAGGAAAAAAATACTTAAAGGTAACACCAGACAGGAAGAGCTTCCTTAAGTGGCAAATGATTAAAATACCATAATCCTCTCCAATTGTTTTTGTTACTTGAAGATATTTTCTGTGCATGATCATAGCTTTGTGAAATGCTGGCTGGAGTTTATAACAACTCCATTACTTAGATGCCTGACAGGTAAGACAAAAAGAGGTCTACGGTGTCTTCAGGTATTTAATTTATAATAGTAATTCTTGTTGAGAATCCATGATAAACATCACTATGTTGCTGCAGCTGGAGAAAAGGTCACAGTATTGAATGTGTCCCATGTTTTCGTTACGGCCTCTTCCCTGTGCTTTCTTTGTCATCTGCGATGTCATTGTGAGCCAGCTGGGGCACTTGCTACTTACCTGCCTTCTAGGTCACCTTGCTTCTCTTACTGCATTTCCTATACTTTCACCTTCATTCACTGAGGTGAATTTCATGACTTACATATTTTAGATTTAGATTATCATTTAGATACTTTTTTATAGATTCTAATTATATGGTAATGATTTAGTGTCTATTACATCCTTGGTTCATCTTTTGCAATATTTTGGAACATATTACTCACGGTTCTTCCTTTATATTAATTCCAGTATCTTGATCATGTTGGGGACTATTGTTTCCTTCCTCCCTCCCTCCCTCCCTTCCTCCCTTCCTTCCTTAAAAGGGGGGGATAGGGAGGGTAGAGGGAGAGAGAGAAAGAGAGAGGGTCCCAAGCAGGCTCCACTCAGTGCAGAGCCTGACTTGGGGCTCGATCTCATGACCTTGAGATCATGACGTGAACAAAAATCAAGAGATGGACGCTTAACTGATGGAGCCACCCCGGCGCCCCTGGGGCCTATCGTTTCTTTTTACTTTCCTTTCTCATTTTTATTTGTCACATAGTCTTGCCTCTTCGCACACTTAGTCATTTCTAGTTATATTCTGGACAATGTGTCAAAGATTCACCGAGACTCTAGTGACGCTTGTCTTTAGACAGTTTCTGATTTGATGTCTTGCCAGGAAGACATGTCTATTTTCAAAGGAATTCCAAATTTTTGCCTGTTTTCTCTGTCCTCCAGAAGTGGCCTTTTCCAGGAGCCAGACCTGAGTCCCCATCAGCTGCGTATCCATCTTCAACAGGTGCCCCAGCTCAGTGTTCCGTGTTGATCGTTAGTGTTACCTGGCTCCCTCGAGAGATTCTACCTCATGCGTGATTTGTTTTCAGGACTGTTTTCCCGGGATGTCATAGGGTCCCGAGTAGGTGAGAGAGCAGGAAATTTCAGGCTGAGTTTTAGAACCTCTCAGCCAGCCTCAGGATTTTGCAAATGTCTTTAGTGAAAACCAGATGAATATTCGAGGCCTTTCAATTTGTCGATCTAGTCTTGCAACTGTTCACTGGTTTCTCTTTCAACCAGTGACAAACTTCTGTCTGGGCCCAACCCAAAGCCATGCTCAAAATTGGCAAATATCGCCTAGAGAAAGAGCTGGTTACCATGAGCTCCTCTGTGAATGGGTCTCCCTCCCTGGAAATGTTAATCCAGCAATTCCTCATTGGTTTCATCGTCCTCTAAGTGATTTGAAAATGTTATTGCGTAAAATTTAATTTACCATCTTTTTCTCTGGGAATATTTGTCTACTTTTGCTTCTCATCGTCCAACAAGAAAGCATGCATTCCGGGTCATTATTTTCTAAGTGAGATATAAAAAAACCGTTCAGAGCGAGATGACCAAGGGGTACAAAGGATTCATCTGAGACGATTAAGGAGATGCTTGTAGGCAGCAGTGGTACCGGCTGTGAACAGAGGTCATCCAGGGACTGTGACCGTCCGCTTGCGAATAGTTGAAAGGTTTTCATGTGGCAGAGAGATGAGATGTTCGTGCGTGTGTTGCCTCAGATGATTGGAAGATGCTAAAAGGAGAGAGATTTGAGGTCTAAGGAGGAGGTATGTTCTCTGACGTCTCGGATCTATGAGAAGACAAGCTAGCATCTCAGGGGAGGATGTGTGTTCTCTTGTTGGAATTGCGCAAGAAGTTTGGGGGGTTTTTGGTGAGTGTGAAGAGGATAGTGGGTGGCTAGGCCCTTATGGGTCCTTCCGATCCTGCGGGCCTATGAATTACTTCTGTTTTCTCTCCCACTCTCACAGCTCACTTGTGTTTACATGGCAGCAATGACAATTGTTACGCACCTCACAAGGGATATTGCAAGCCTTTCTGGACTCCATACCTTCGGCTACTCAAAGTTATTTATGTCAAAGTTCTGAGTTCTTTCTCTGGCAAATTACTTCTGTAGTTCTCTTTCCATCTAGGTCTCAAATTGAAAAGAATCATGACTGCCTGAACAAAAGCTGGTAGCAATACATCATGTGAACATTCTTCTTATTCTGTGAAAACATGCGTTTAGAACCAAAGCCCACTCTCCATAGTTAAGTACCTATTCAGAGGAGAGAAAAGTGGTGATACATTTTCACACAAATTAAAGTCCTTGATACGGCAAGTATGCTGCTTCCCGTGTAGGCCATGGGGTCTGTCATAATCACTACATGCTCCATGCAGATTTCATCAGTGTTAGAATAACGTGCCTGGTAAAACTGCTCACTGGTCGACTTTTAGAAAAACACACATGTGACCTCAGTGCAGCTGTAAGAGCCGATGTGTGCACTGTATTTGACTGCGATCTCCATGGAATACTGTAACATGCACTCATTGATTAAAGATACAACAACGATAGCAGTGACAGTGGTAACAACGGCACTTTTATACTTGTCAAAAGTTTTTTCATGTATATTATTAGGTCCTCAGCACACAAGTCTCTGCAGCAGACAGGGCCGTCACCAGAATTCCAAGTTCATATATGAGGAACTGAGGTCCACAGTTGTTAGTGGGCTTGCTCAGTGTCACACAGCTGCGGGGGCTGAAGTGTCAGGATTTGGGTGCCTCTGCCCCCCACTTTCCGTCTTTAACAGTAGGATGTCTCCTACGAGCCCTGCACCCCAATGTGAAGTCTTCCTGATGGAGTTGGCTTTTTGTGGATTGATCCTTCTGCAGGATGATGCCACCCCTGGGACCCCAAATAAGCATCCTGAGCCCTGTTTCAGACTCCCCTTGAAGAGGAAGAGGTCCTCTTGAAAGAGTGGCTCCTGCTAGTGAAGAAAGTGTGACCAGAGCAGGACAGTGGCAGCTTCGGCAGGATGGCTCCTGAGCTCACTTTCATGGGAAGTGGAAATATTTAGGGAGTTTTGATGACCAGTGAAAGACACTCTTACTCCTTTCCTGGAAAATTTGGTCTTTTAGGAATGTTATGACCCAAATGTGAGAATTCTTTATACACAAGAGCTCTCCATCCTTGTCTTTCTTAGGTCTGTCTACCTTCTCTGCTAGGAACTTTGAACCTGGCGAGGGGCTAATGGTACAGAAGCTATTTGTGTAGTTGCTGTAAAAATAGCCTGATGTCCCATTCTGGGGGGCATTCCACGACAACACTGAGACACTTCTCCAGGGAAGAAGTGAAGGGCTAAGAGATACTCCTCTTTTGTCTCTGGGAGCCCGCCTGATTCTGCCCCTCCATCCCGTGCCGTCTACACTCTATGTGGCCCGTGTTTTCCGCCTGTATTCAGCCTGACTGGTCCCGACAGCATGGCGAAGACTGGAAAGTTATCTTCAAAGATGGTATTACCAAGTTCTTAGATTCTAAGATAATGAAGTGATTCAAATCTCTTTGCAGAACTCTAGTCATGCAAATAGTAACCAATTTATTCTCAGATAAAGATGAAATGTCTTTTTTTTTAGCATCTAATAAATGAATCTTAAGTACATATTGGAGATGTTTTTCAAAAAAAAGCAGATTCGATTTGTGGCATTCACTACTTTATTGAGGGCTCTTCCCAAGATCTTAGAGACTGGTCTGTAAGATGGGTATCTTTATGACTACCATGGTAGACACTCAAACTTGGGTATGTACAGAAGTTGGGTGGGAGAAAAACGAGGGAGTAGAGAGATAATGTGTGAGCCCGGAGCTCTAAGGCCAACAAAAGGTTGCCAAGGGGAGAAGCCACGAGTAGAAGCAAGAGCAGCTGGAGGTACGGGCCCAAGAGCAGATGTCATTCTGACGGTTAGGGTGATTGTTAGTGCCACGCACTCCGCTATTCACTTTACACGTTATTTCATTTTCACGTGAGTTATGCCTAGTTGTTATCTCAATTCACAGACGATAGCGTTAGCTCCAGAATAATTCACATCGGTAGCACAGCCAGTGAAGTCGAGGAGCGCCAGTCTGAATAGAGGTGTGTCTTCCAAATAGTCAAGTACTTCAATACGCTGCATTTCAAACATATTCCACCACAAAGGCCTACCAATTAATATCATCAGAAATAGGATCTTATCCAACCTCTAGGGTCTGGTAGCCAGCAGGACATCTGTGTCCAGAGACAAAGGACAGAATGGTTTCCATTAAGTTTATACTTCCAAGATGTACCTGTGCTAGGAGCAGCCTAGTCCTGAGCGTGGCGCCCTGGAACCTCTTACCAGA
Organism: Ursus maritimus; assembly: GCF_017311325.1. Lineage (NCBI taxonomy): Eukaryota > Metazoa > Chordata > Mammalia > Carnivora > Ursidae > Ursus > Ursus maritimus. The sequence continues at coordinate 7,010,293 of NW_024426774.1, read as the reverse complement.
ACCCTTTGCAAACGGCAGTATTATGGAGCCAGGGCAAGTGTCGACCTCGCCGCCTTCCAGCGCTCCTTATAGTTCATCCACACACCTTTGCCACTCTCAGGGGTATCAAGGGAATGCTTTGTCTGGGAGAAGCAGCCACCATAGTAGTATTTTAGGTATCTTGGTGGTGTAAAAGTAGGAACCACGCTTCTTTTATTGTTACTGGAAATTCTGCAAGGGTTATTTTACTAATAGAAAACACATAGACATTTTTTAAGATTTTATTTATTTATGTGACAGAGAGACAGCCAGCGAGAGAGGGAACACAGCAGGGGAGTGGGAGAGGAAGAAGCAGGCTCCCAGTGGAGGAGCCTGATGTGGGGCTCGATCCTGGAATGCCGGGATCACGCCCTGAGCCAAAGGCAGACGCTTACCGACTGCGCTACCCAGGCGCCCCAACACATAGACAATTTTAACTTGAATGGCTTAGATCTGAACGCAAGCCTGTCACTCACCATGACTGTGTGACCTGAGGCCAGGTTGATGACTTCTCCAAGCCAGTTCTCTCCTGTGTAAAATGAGATTAAAATTGAAGGTAAAATTGACCTCTGACCTCAAAACCCAATGTATATTAATACTCCTACTAATAATGATAGTCTATGCAAAAGGATAGGATTGTATTTCTAGAATTTAGTAAATAGTTATAAGTGCAATTTCTCCATTGTCCCAATATGACCAAACCTGAAGGGTTTTTTGTAAACTGTACTTGTTTGCAGACTGAATGAGAGAACAATGGTTAAATCGGAGACCCTCAAGGAGTCTTTTGTGCATGACCTTGATTACCAACACAGAGAAGGACAATTCGGTGCATGCTTCCCTTCAGTCCTGTACGATCTGGGGAGACAGAGAACTAAATATTGGTGTTAGCTCGGGCCATCATGAGGGACAAGCCTTGTCCTGTGGTTTAGAAGCTGTTTCTGTCAGACGCCACTGAACAGTGATTTATGAAATCCCCTCTAGTCTGGACCATCGTTCTGGGTTGTGTTTTGATACTTCACTTTGCTGGGTAATGGATGATTTTTTTTTTCTTCCTGGCCTTTAAAAAACGCAAGTCAGTTCTTCACAGAACAATTTGACACATACTTTGCAAAACAATTAATACCAAGTCATATGTACTTCAAGAATATTTTATATCTGCTGTTTTGGATTTTTTTTTCTTCAGGGTTTTCTTGCTGAAAGTTTTTCTTGACATCAAAAGCCAGCCTGTGGGTGACTCCTATGTCTTCTTGGTTCATTATGTTATCATGTTCTGGACAACATTCCTCAGCACAGGGATTAACTAGTACAATCGGGCTATGTTTGAACACGTGCTTATTTTAATTACATAGTATGAGATGTAGCTGGCTCCTCACTGAGAAAGAAGAAGGTTGTTTGCTAAGGGTTTTGGAAAAAAATGGCATATTCTGTAATTTTTACCTCCCCTGAACCTGGTTAGCTCTGCAAGAGTTTGAAATGATAATGCTAGATGTATTTATTTTTTGTTTATGAATAATTTTTATGTCTTTGTGGAATTTGGAATTTCTACACCCGTCTTTTTTTTTTTTCCTCTGCATTTTAAACTGGAGAGAATCAAAGGCATTTTTTTCTTTATACCTGCGCCTTGCAGAGTACAAACACCAAATAAATACCCTGTTGATCTGAAATAAAGGTAAGCTTTCTGCTCGGAATTACATGCAATGCCTATCAAGACAAAATGTTGGGCCTTTAAAAAGATAGGTCTTTACAACATTTTGAATCTTGACCTTCTATTTTTTGAAGCAAGAAGAAATCTTTGAGATCCTGAATGGTTTCCAACATTTTCTGTCTAGTGTGGACTCCTTGTGACGTCCACACCCCCGGAGAAAGGGGAGTGGTTCTGAATGCCTATGACGGGGCACAGGGCTCCGAGGGAGGGTGAACCTCGCGTGTTGCCTGGTGGTGCGCACTTTGGAATCCCCTGCCGTGGTCCCACCCCCTGGCTTCCCAGGCGAGGACGCGCTAGACGGCCAGGACAGGAGGCATTCCCCATCACGCACCGCCCAGTCTCACAGGTGCTGAGGCCTTTTCACCCAGTTGTGCAATGTGGTTCTCAAGTACCCTGACCTGGATGTGCTCTTTTGGCCTAATTCCTAGCACATTCTCAAATCTGCACCAGGGATCACTGATCCTTTAGAGAAGGTTGGTGCTAATACTTATAGAAAGAAAATTCAGGAGCTGGAGAATGCTTTCGCGCTTCTGTGAATTTTACCATTCACCAGCAAATGTGATACTGAGAAGAGTTTTGCAGAAAATAACAGTAATTAGAAAAAATGTCTTGCTTGACTTCTGACATGATATTATTAGGAGTCCCTTACCATCAAATGCCGTGATTCTTTCTTTCTTTCTTTCTTTCTTTCTTTCTTTCTTTCTTTCTTTCTTTCTTTCTTTCTTTCTTTCTTTCTTTCTTTCTTTCTCTAAAGTCACTTAAGAACTCAGACACTGGTATCTCATCCCGGAAGTAACAGAGCCAGCATCATCACACGGTCCCGGCTCTGGGATAGACGTGTGTACATACCTTATCTGATCTGATATTAGCTGCAATGATATGAAGTTACTCTTTTCTTCTTTTTTTTTTAAAAAGATTTTATTTATTCATTTGAGAGAGAGAGAGAGACAGACAGAGGGAAAGAAAGAGAGAACACGAGCATAGGGGAAAGGCAGAGGGAGAAGCCGACGTCCAGCTGAGCCAGGAGCCCGACGTGGGACTTGATCCCAGGACCTGGAGATCAGGACCTGAGCGAAGGCAGACGCTTAATCATCTGAGCCACCCAGGCACCCTCTTTTTTCTTTTTTAAAAAATTTCACACCTTTGGTTTGCTCTCTCCTGGGCTCATCCCTGCCCCTTCTCCCAGGAAGGGGACATCTGTGGAGGGCCTCATGCAGGTCCCCTCGGCTGGCTGAGTTCTCACCCCGTCCCTGCCCTTCTGACTTCACACTCTGGATAGGCCCTTGTACCTAACTATAGCTTGTTCCTGAGCTTCTGCCACAGCTCAGTGCCTGGTCCCTCTATTAAAGACATTCCTCCAGGAGTCTCCTGGTTATTGTGAAGATGCCCCCGTAGGAGCCATCTGTTGTCTTCAGAACCCTGATGGGTACAGCTCCAGCCATTTCAGTTTTACAGATGACAATCCAAGGATTTACCGTGGAAGTTAAGCTTCAGGACCCCTCATTTAAATGGAACCCTTCCAAGGCTCTCGTGAGGACCCTCTATGGGTTTTTACTGTCACATGTTCTCAGGAAGTTTGCAAAGACGGTGTGCCTTTCATATGACTGGTTTCTGCGCTCACACTTCCCTGTGTCACGTTTCTCCTTGGGTGGGCTTGGGTTAGAATGGCCAAGGACATTTTTGAGATCTGGCTCAGGAGAAGTTGAATTAGAGATACATTTCATCAGAGTTTAGTTAAGATGTGTGTATGTGGTGGCATTCACTGCCATGTATAAGAATTAAGACTTAAGTTAATTCTTATTAGGGAATAAGAATTAATTATAATTAAGTTGCTAGCCATCCCAGGGCAGGACTCTCTTCCAAAAAGGCTCTTGCCACCTCATTTCAACTCATACAGCAGTTTTCCTGAAATAATGTGTTCCAAGCTCACATGGGCCCAGACCCATGAGACTGGTGGCGGGGAAACAAGAGGTGAAATGAACAAAGACAGAAGTATGTCTGTGGAAACTTCTAAGAATCAGTTATGAAAATTGTAAGAAACTGTGGTGCTTAACGGCTCTTGGATAAAATGGAAGTACTGGCTCCTTAGAAATGTCCTTTTAACACATCATGTGCAATTTTAAATGCATATTGCTCTAATGAGAATTGTGTAAAATAGAATTTGTCAGAATTCTTATGTCTATAGGGCATAAGCATGTACTGGTGATACAGAAAGAATTTTGATATGTCTTCTAGATTGCACTGAAATCCTAAAACTTCACAGGGCATTAAGAAAAATGAAATGTGAATCAGAAGTGTTACTAAACTATCAACCAAACATTCAGCTCATCAGTCTGGGAAGGCGTAATTATCTACCAGGTAACGTAAACAGAATGGTCTCTTGATTTGTTCTGTGTATCATTGCTGTAGAAAATGGTTGAGCTTATTTTCATATGAAAGGGCATTCCAAAACTATCCAGCCAAAATGTACAGGGGTAGAAATAGTATAGAGGTGAGCCAGGTACTTAATTAATACAAAAAATTATTTTTCTCCATATTTGTGTTGTCAACTTTTGAAACTTTGTAATTTGTTGTGATTTCTTTTTTCATTCATATTTGTAATTTAGCATTTTGAGCTATTTTCTTCAGCGACAGTCTCTAAAGCTCTATAAGGAGTATCGGTCTTGTGAACCCACCTGGCACGTGTACAACCCAACGCCTGTCATTACGCAGGAATAGCAGCAGAGCTGGGTTTTACAATTGGATGTTTAGGCTACAGTGGGTGATTTTTCCAGTATAATGCTCAGTCGTTCTGTCTTGGGCTGGGTGCCTTCAGAAGTAGACCCTGATACAAGGATTCCGGCACAGTGATTACTTGGGAGGTCACCCAGGGAAGCACTGGTTTTAGAGTAGGGAGGTGAGGTAAGGCAGCAGGTCACTGCTGCAGATGGCAGGGCTCAATCCTATTTGCAGCTTGCGGGACAGTGTGGAATATGTCCGAGAGCTCTCCCATCCAAGGGCTGACGGAGCCGCCATATTTACCATCCACCATCCTTAGTCAGTTGTCAACAGCAGCTGCTCCCAGGGGCACTGACCCCCCAGCCTTCCCAGATTACCTCGCCCTGACCGAGCAGGTTCCAGTGGCCAGCACACCCCCTTGGCTTGCACGTGAAGCAGTAGGAATGGGGTTAATGCAAGGGAACGCGGGCAAAGCACTGGTAACAGCCACACACTTCCCACAGATGATGCCTGTCCCTTTGCGCACTTCACTTTTCATCTTACTCCTGTAAAGAACTATGATAATGCCTTATGTTACATAGCAATTTCCACTCGACAACACATTATCGTTAGGCCATATGGTATAACACGGAGAAGGACCTTATTTCAGCCTTGAGACAATCTTTCCATTTTTTTAAAAATGTGTCTTGTGGGTTTGTTACAGACAACCAAATCGAATTTAGATGATGATCCCCACTTAAGGACTCTGCTCCGAATTCCATCACAATCTACAAAAACGTAAAGATATTGGACACAGGTAGGCCTGGAATGCAAATAATCAATATTTCCTTGCTGCAGAATGGAGAGAAAATTGCGTGGCCTTCAGGGAGCTGCCAGGCTTTTGCATTCTTCACGCAAGTTTGCTATTACCTCATTTTCATGACTTTGAAAATATTGCTTTAGCCAATATCTCTGCCATTTGAGATAAATAGATATATTTTATCTGCAATATAAATTCCAATATGTCATGTTTGAGTTGCTTTTGAGTCCATCAAGATAGCCATCATTTCTCTAATCAGCAATACACAATTATTTGATAACTTGTTACTTTAAGATAAATATTTTAACTGGCTATCTGAAAAGAAGCTCAGATACACACTGGGAAATTGATTTTATTTTTTTTAACTCTGATTCAACAGAGACGAAGTGAGCTGTTCTCTTAAGTTGATAAGATAACCATCACAGCATCTGTACGGTGTTCATGGTAGGCTAGGTAACTATTTTTCTAGTTATTTCAAACAAATTTTAATGTATATCATCCCTGCTTAAAATGCTTCCTCTTACCTTAAAAAAAAAAAAAAGATTTTCCCATGATAACTACAAGGACTCATGTTTTGGAAAGCTGCTGAATGAAGCGCTTTCTTCATCAAAAACTACCTGGATCCTCACTGAGCATTTTCAGGTGTGTATAGTCAAGTGGATAGGGTGTTCCTTTGTTCATGGATAACCTGATTTTGATTGAGAGGCAAGAGGCTGGTGCCCAGGGGGAAGAATAAGGAGCGGCCTGATTTTTTTTTTTTTAACTTCTAAAATGGCTTAGAAAAAAGGACCACCAATGATCCAAAATGCTAGCGAGATGCAGAAATACTTTTACATTAATAAACTTTATTCACACTCCGTCATTTTGTGAAAGGGCGGGCATGAATTAACACGCGGAGTGTGGAAAGAGAATCCATGTCCGATGCTTTTTCTTCTTGTTCAAAGAGAGAACAGTTTGCCAATACATGTTATCGCTGCTTTTTTTTTTTTTTTTTTTTTTTTGGTAACTCCCTTACTTTGGGCTGCAGACGTTTGTCTGGGATGTCTTTTCTTATCCTTAAAAGGAAAATATCTTATCCTTTTTGTACCCTTTTTGAATAGTGGTTGGCACCTTATAAGTCCTCAGAATTCTTGTTAGATAAGTGAATTAGTTGTTTTTAAAACATAATGCTGCGTGAAAATCAGAAACGACTTCAGATTCTAAGAGACGGAAAACAATGCAGTTTAACAGTCGTGTAAAATCCTAGTGGTGAAATGCGGTACGTAACACCGTATCGGATTTCTCCCGTGGACGACACACTGCTGAAGTCACTGTGTGGGTGGGTGCCGTCGTTGCCGGCCATAATTCTGGACCCACTTTTCTTACTTGGAATACAGCAGAGTCTCACAATTAAAACTAATGGTGTGAATGTCCAATACTTTCAATAAGACGTTTGATTCTTACCAGCAAGGGATGGAGTGACATTTAAATTTGTTCTAATACGGTTACATGAAAACATGAGGAAGCAACTTATTTGTCTTGGTTGCTGATTATAAACCAATTGGGGGCTGTGGTCTCACTAAGGACAATCACTCTCATACATGTGTTCCTTTTGATTGATTTAAATATTGGCTTGGAGAGTTCATGACCCACACTCAATTTCACAGCAAGCATGTTTGTTAGTTTCTCAGGTTAATACATAACTCTCACCAATAACCAGGTGAGATTTATTCCCATTGTGTTTTCAAGAACCAGCCCCCTGGGGAACGCAATTCTGTACTTACGCGTTTGTTATTTTGCATAAAAGAAGGACATGTAGACAAGTAAAGGGCCATTTCACAGATAACTATATATTGAAAAAGCAATATTTATATTGATATTTAGACAAATGAGAGCAACATGCTCATTTAATTAAAGCCAGCGAACTTTTATTGAAAAACCTGTCTAATACTGTTAGGCTATGTTGCTTGTAAGTCTGAGCATGTGACCCCCTGGGGTGAATGGTTATACTGAGTCACACAGCCTCTTTTGCCTTCTATTGAGATTATGTTGAGTAAGAAATAGAATGTAGGGAAGCAAATGGGACCCAGGTATCATCCTGACCCCAGGTATTTGAATTATAATGTCTCAAACTCCTCATCCATTTATCTTCACTATTTGCTCTCTGTCAACAGTAGTCTTTCTCTAGTGAGACCACAAGAACAGAAAAAGGTCTGTCTCCTACCACATTCTTTCAACCCAAAGCAACATTGTCAGTGTAAAAGACAATTATATGTATTTAAAGGTTTAAGTAGTCTGAGAGTTTTTTTAAAAGCTGAAACACTGAATGTTTTATGTCAGTGTACTCAACTTAACCCATAATTCTTAGTAAAGCAGCATTCCGTTGTGAAAGCATGTACCCAGCCTGTCAATAAATCAAGTGAAGATTATATGGAATTAACAGGCTTCATGGATACACAGAAAAACAACCGACTGTTTTAGAAGTTTAAACCCAATGATAGTATGTGCTGTGCTTACACTCTATTCAAATAAATTAAATTTTGATTTGTATTTATTTTTCCAAATTAGTGGAATCTGCTTGAACTGTCGAGGATTATGGAGGTCTGCCAGAGTTCAGGCTTGGAAGAACTTATTTAAACTCTGGGACTGTGTGGTGGCAAGGAGTTTTCTTCTACTCTTTATTCTACAAAATTGAAACAGAAACAACTTCTCAGGGTTAATAGCACAATCTGGCAGCTTATTTTTATCCTAAGTTCCCTTCTCTCTCGGTATTATGTTTCAATGACTTCTTCCCTCTGTATAAAATATTTGAACTTTTTTATAGTACGTTGCGATTATCTTTGAGCAAATACACTCATGTGGGCACAAGAGAGAAGTGAATGGAATAACTTTTTGTACAAAAATCTACAGCTGATACGTACATAAATACAGTACGGTATTGTAAGGGTACTTTGCCCTCCTATGATTTTCCTAATAACCTTTTCTTTTCTCTACGTTACTGTGTTGTAAGAATACAGTTAATACACCTAACATTCAAAGTGCGTTCATCACTCGTTTATGTTATCGGTAAGGTTTCCAGTCCACAGTAGGTCATTAGTAGTGAAGCGTTTGGGGAATCAAAGTTATATGTGGATTTTTGACAAATCCCTAACTTCTGCGTTGTTCAAGGCTCAACCGTACATGGTACCGTTCGGACAAGAGCTCTCCTCAGTTGGCACTTCAAGTGCGGGGAGCCCTGCGGTGCGTACGAACACGGGAGGACTTCCTCACTCACGTCACCGCATCTACCTCAAGAGGAGCAGGAAGGCATTCTGAAAACTTGGGGACATTTTGGCCAATGACATTGTTCTTCGGTCTGAGTCCTTACTAGGTATTGGTATCTGCTTCATCACCCTTTCTACGCTTTCGAAATTATAGTTGTACCAGGGAGCCATGCGACTGTGAGGTCCCTAGGTTTTCTTTGTGCCTCATAAATTCCAGACAAGGTATGGGGAAAGCCAGCAGCCCAGAGACACCAATGGACTTGGAGCAAAAAAAAAATTAAAAAAAATTTAAAAGCCCCATGAAAACCCTGTTCTCTATAGCCAAAGGATGAGGAAAGGGGAGACGAACAAGGCAGAAAACTTTAAGACAATAACCACCCTATTCTAGACACACACCCCAGTAGACACTGCAGCCACACCTGCACCCCCATAGCGGCGGTTGAGTGGGAATCCTAGATCCCACCCTCATCCGGCCATAACGATGTGCCTTCTCTGTCCTGTGGTCCTGCAGAGAAGCCTGAGAGGGGAGCTGGACTTCCATCTGTACCCGGTGGTGGGCGCCCCCTCCATGATAGCAGTGGAGACCATGTGGGGAGCAATAATGAGGCGCCCCTCTCCCCCAGGTGGCAGCAGAAGCTGAGTGGGGATCCCGGACTTCCCCAGCCCGGCAGGTATTGAAACGGCATCCCTCCTCCTGTCAGGGGCGTGTCGCAGGAAAGCTGCCAAGACAGAGATTTAAGTGAGACCTGGAATCTCATTACGTAATACCCAAATGTCCAGGATGTTAGTGAGTATCAGTCATCAAACCACAAACCAGGAAAATCTCAATATGATGAGAAAACACAATCAACAGATGTCAATAATGAGAGGACACCAATGTTGGAATTAACCGAAAAAGATTTTAAATCAGCCTGAGAAATTAAAAAGCACCAGCAAAGAAGTGGAAGATATGAATAAAAGCCAAACTGGAAACTGCAGTAAATAAAACAAGAGATTTACGGGATGTGGTTTTTGTGCATGCCCGTGGCAAAGGTGTGGTTCTGGTCTACCAGGTCTTCAGTTAGGACGCCTACGCATCGTGTCAAGTTTGAGAGGAGTTAGGTCACCTCGGTAGCCGATGGTAATATTTAACAATTTATTGTCAGGGATCTTTTGTGTGCGCACCCTGAACCCTCCACATGTGTGACCAACACGGGGCCCGATTAGAAAGATGCAGAGAAAGACAATTATCATATGACTTCACTCATTTATGGAACATAAGTAGGAAGATCGGTAGGGGAAGAAGGAGAAGAAGGGGGGGTAATCAGAAGGGGGGATGAAGCATAAGAGACTATGGACTCTGAGAAACAAACTGAGGGCCTCAGAGGGGAGGGGGTAGGGGAATGGGATAGGCTGGTGATGGGTAGTAAGGAGGGCACGTATTGCATGGTGCACTGGGTGTTATACGCAACTAATGAATCATCGAACTTTACATCAGAAACTAGGGATGTACTGTATGGTGACTAACATAATATAATAAAAAAATTAAAAAAAAAAAGGCTCCATCTCGCCTCCCACCTGTGCTGTCCTTATGCTCTGTTCCCACTCTCTCCTGGTGGCCCTGCCTTTGCTAATCAGGTTCGCCAATCCGTCAACTGGTGGAGGGATTTGGAGGGGACTCCCCGACCCTGGCTGTGGCACCTCTACCTTGGAGTGTCAAAATGCCTGAACGCGGAAGAACGCACCTTTGCAATGTGCTTCTGGGTGTATTTTTCTGTGACTCCATAAAGTTTTTATGTAAACATGAACAAAACAAATCTTACATAATAATTAGTCAAGAGGGCCAAAAAATTAAAAACAACCACCAAGAATGGAAACAACATAAAAGGGGATGTGTAAGAAGCAATGAATGCATTTAAAGTTAACTATATTTACCTAATGGAAGATAAATGCCTGGGAAAATTATTGTCTCCACGTAAACTTGGGTTTTGATGAAAAATTTGGATGGGGAGTAGGGAACACCCTCTATGGCTTGATGACTGATGCTCTGTGTCTTTATGAAATGAGCACAATGTAGGCTGATTCTGATTCTACCAGATTTGAAGAGCTGTATGAATTAGGCGGGAACGTGCCGTGAAGACACATAGGTTTTAATAGTCATTCAAAGAGTTATTTGGCATCACAAGGAAGAGATTCGAGTGGCTGGCACAGCACACAGAGTTTCTGGATAGTTTAATTGTGCATTTGCTTTGTTTTCCTCATGGCACACAGAAACATTCCTATATCCCTAGTGTTAACTGAGTCGAGAAAACCTCCGTTAAACAAAGTAAACCACTCACAGCTCCCTCAGATGAGTGTTTGGCTGTCCTACACTCCAGGGGGTAATAAAAATGATTAAGAAACCAGTCTTTTCTTCGGGGACCCACTTTTTTCCAAAAACAAAGTAAGAAAGAAAGAGATTAAGAAAAGATAATGCCAAGTTTTCTTTCGTTCAGTAAAATTCACCTGTTTGCCATCACCCTGAAAACTGACTTCAGAATGAAGCTGCAGGTGTGGGGCTAGATGTTCCGCAGCAAGTCCAAGGTTCAGCCCTGCTCTCCACCCCTGGGAACCTGGAGAATTGCCCTTGGAAGAAAAGTTAGTTTCACTCAAATAACAAGGAATGTAGAAGAAATTTTTTTTGGTGCTTAAGTTAAGATTTTGTTAGCGTAGGACGGGGGAATGAAGCATGAGAGACTATGGACTCTGAGAAACAAACTGAGGGCTTCAGAGGGGAGGGGGTGGGGGAATGGGATAGACTGGTGATGGGTAGTAAGGAGGGCACGTATTGCATGGTGCACTGGGTGTTATACGCAAGTAATGAATCATCGAACTTTACATCAAAAACCAGGGATGTACTGTATGGTGACTAACATAATATAATTTAAAAAATTAAAAAAAAAGATTTTGTTAGCATAGGTCTGTAAATAAGAATCACTTATTTCCTTTTTCTTCTATTACATTAAAATTTTACCTTGGCACACAGTGATTATTAAATTAGCAAAATTACATGAGCCTTATTACCCTTCTTGGCCAAGTTGAACAGGAAAAAAGTACTGAGTCCGGCAATATAATTTTGAAAGATACACATTGATAATGTATGGAAAAGACAACTTGAGGGAGAATTATAGCTCATTTACCCACTCTCGTGCATGATACCTCCATTGGATGCTGCTGGAGGAGGTCCTGGACAGGACTTGCGCAGACTCCCCGCCCCCACTCCATCTTCGGGGCGTGCTCTGTGCCCAAGGTTCCCACAGCCTGAAGTCGCTTTCAAGGACACGGCCTTGAGAGAGCAACTGTGGTGTGAGCCCATTGGAGATGGTACACGTTGCTGAACCTGGCTGAGCCTCTCTGGAAGCTTTTCCCATCCTGGCAGGTGCAGACACGTGCTGGTCCCGGGGTGCCCAGGGCCAGCCTGAAAGTCAGTTCCCCGCTAGTACACCCGTCTGCATCCATCTGGAGCAGCCGCCTCTTTCATCTGCCTCTCTCTGCCCTCCGCGGTGGGGGTGCTTTCAGACTCTATCCGGAGGACTCCCAGGTGGGACACTGGCATATGCTAAGGCCATTCTTTTAGGCACCTTCTTTTGTAAATTAGAGAACTATAAAAATACCTGTTATTACCAGCATGTCCAAAATAATCACAGGATATTCACAGTCTTATCCATGAGAAGCCAGAGTTTCTGGATCATTTAAAACATTTTTTTCAGCACTGCGCGGAAAACAAAGCTGTTTTGAAACCCCTGACGGAAGGAGTTTCTGGGGAACAATGCTTTGTCTTCTCCACTGACAGGTTTTGGCTACTTTGTGTCTTTCTGTTTGCTCACATCAACCTTGTTATTTTTACTTTCCAAGAAAACAAACAGCCTCAAATCCTTCCGCAGATGAGTCAATGTGTTCTGAGCTTTCAGAGGCATTCAGGAGGTGAGGGCCCCATGCGGCAGGGGTGGTGGGGGCAGGGGCGTGGGGGAGGCAAAGGTTGGTGGGAGCAGAGGTGGTGGGGTAGGGGTTGAGGGGCCGGAGGTGTGGGGCAAGGGTTGCTGGAAGCGGGAGTGGTCGTGGGGATGGCGGGGGGCGGTGGGGCAGGGGCAGGTGGCCTGGCCCCTGAGCCAGCTTTCCTGGCCTGGTCTCCCATGGCCCAGGTTCAGCCACGTGGTGATCGTAGGGCTATAGCCCTCTACCCACGGTCAAGTCCGAGTGTGATGGGGGCGGCAGCGCAGAGACGTGCGGGGGGCTTAGCCTGGGAAAGTTGCCCACAGGAGTCTGCCACTTGTGTCCGAGACAGCCTGGAGTGCACGCTGCCACTTTGGGGAAGACAGGGCGCGGCATGCACCCCTCCTTCTCGCGGGTCTCCCTGGTGCCTGTGCTGGGCACTCAGAGGGCTGGGAGGACAGCATCTTCACCGCACACCGTGATACACCTGTTCGGTCGTCCGCTCACTGACATGCCCTTCCACTCTGAGCGGTGGCTGCCGGTGGCTGCCGTTACTCACGTTCAGAAAGGCCGCCGAAGCCGCAGGCTGCCCGCGGGGTGC
>NW_024426774.1:6937109-6997249 GCF_017311325.1 Ursus maritimus | reverse complement strand
GACGGTCAGGTGGGCAGTGCCCGCGGCGGCAGAGAGTGCGGGCGTCAGGGGCTCCCTCCGCGTGGGCGGGTGCCCGAGCACCCCCCCCCCCATCTTGAGTCCTGTTCTGCTCACTCCTGTCCTCCTCTTTCTCTTGGTTTTGCCTCACACCCAGCGGTCCCCTCCCTGAGCCGGCTCCCTGCGCCGCTCATTCCCGCCAGTGTCCTAGCAGCAGCCTCGCTGGCCTTAGAACAGGGGTGGGGACCCGCCTCCCTGGCCGCACTGTGTGGTTGTCCGGAGGATGTCCTTAGGTCCGAGACAGCGGTGCTCCGCCTCCCTGATTTTTTTTTTAAGATTTTATTTATTTGACAGAGAGAGAGACAGTGAGAGGGGGACACAAGCGGGGGTGGGAGAGGGAGAAGCAGGCTTCCCGCCGAGCAGGGAGCCCAGAGAACACTGGGATCATGACCTGAGCCCAAGGCAGGCGCTCAAGGACTGAGCCACCCAGGGCACGCCCCCCTCCCTTTGACATTTCCTGTCCTTCCCGCCGGTGCACAAGGACAGCAGGTGTCCTGTGGCAAATCAGGCCCCAGACCAGGGTTCATGGGAAGGCCAGCCGTCAGTCACGGGATGGCTTTCACCTTTGCAAATACTTGTTTCCCTTCCTTACAAAATTAGCATCACCTGCCACTGCCGTGTAAGGTGCGGTGCCTCTTAGGGCGGGACTCTGTGCGCCCCCCTGGGCCTCGCCCCTGAGCATCTGACCCGCCTGGTCAACCGCGCAAGAGCGAGCCTTTGCCTGGGTCCGAACAGACCTTTTTTTTTTTTTTAACTTATTATTATTATTATTTAAAGATTTTACTTATTTATTTGACAGAGAGACGGCCAGCGAGAGAGGGAACACAAGTAGGGGGAGTGGGAGAGGAAGAAGCAGGCTCCCAGCGGAGGAGCTTGATGTGGGGCTCGATCCCAAAACGCCGGGATCACGCCCTGAGCCGAAGGCAGACGCTTAACGACTGCGCCCCCCAGGCGCCCCCAAACAGACCTTCAAGGGCCAGCGTGCGTTTCCTCCCTCTCTGCTGTTCTGTCCTCGGCGAACAAGCCCGTCTGTCCCACACAGGCACGGCGCCTTCCGACGGATCCCGAAGTGCAGACGGGAAGCGGGGCAGCCCCCACGCGGTCTGGAGCCGACCAGCAGCAGCTCGCAGCGGATGAGCCGATGAGCCGAATGGGAGAGGAAGGAACCGTCCTAAGCCTTTGAGGTTCTGGTGTGGCGAAGACCCCTCGGTGAGGCTGCGGTAGCCAAGCGGGGGCGGCGGCCGCGTTGTGGACGAACTTTCACTACGCGCCGGTGTGACGGTGCCCGACTTTATACGCGTGTGTACATCCTGTGGTATAGATATATACATGTATGTGTATAGCGAGCGAGAGAAATTTTCTGGATGTTAGCAAGTGTGTATTTAAAATTTTTCTAGAAATGACAAACTAGTTCCTAAAATAGTTGCAACTAATTTACAAGCCCATCAGCAGGGCGAGGGTTCTGGGTTTTCTGGTTTCTTGCCCACATTTGTTGGTCTTTTAAGTTTTATCCTAGACGTGGGTGTGAAGTGATGAGTTACGATGTTCAGCAGATTTCATGTGCCTTTTGGTTATTTGGTATTTGGGTATCCTGTTTTGTGAAGTGCCAATTTAAATCCTATGTACGTTTTTATAATGGATTGCTTCTTTTTCTATCGATACATAAACCTTACTTCTTTATTGCAGATACTGTTTCTGTGCTGGTTATGTGAGGGGCAGAAATCTTCTCCCCCCGCCGTTTACCAAATGATCAAATGGAAGCCAGCATGCACCTGCGAGTGTCATGTAAGGCAGTATGAAGCCCAGAGCATCCCCCGTGAAGTGTGTGTGTGTCAAAGCAGGTAAGCTGAAGCTACTCAAGCCATTACCCCTAACGCTGGTAATTCAGGAAATATAGGAGGAGACCAAGTTTCATCTCACCAGAAGGAAACAATCAGACCTACCTAGAATTTGCAACATTTTACAAAATAACCCTCCTTGTTTCTTCAAAAGGTCAGGACAAATAAAAAAAGTTTAGTGACTCATCTAGATTCAAATAGACCACAGAATAACCCAAAAACTCAAATGTATGAAATGTGTTGGAGTCAGTTAAATCAGGCATTAAAATAAATATTAGGGGCAATTTTAGTAATTTGAATATAAACCTAATATTAGATATTATTTAATGACTGTAAATTTTCTTAGATGTGATGGTGGAATTGTGGTTATTTAGTAAAGAATATCCCCATTCAAGTATTTGGAAGCGAAGTATCTTGACACATGCAGCTTACTTCTAGATGGTTCAGCATCAACACACATGTGTGGCTGTGTAATGTGTGTATTTGGCAAAATGCTAAGCGTCGTCACCGGTAGGCACAATGTAGTGTTCTTACATCTTGTTATATGTTTGACATTTAAACAAAAATGGGAGAAAAATATATTCTCCCACTCCGTGGCTTTTTTTTTTTTAAGATTTTATTTATTTCTTTGACAGAGAGAGACAGCCAGCGAGAGAGGGAACACAAGCAGGGGGAGTGGGAGAGGAAGAAGCAGACTCCCAGTGGAGGAGCCCAATGCGGGGCTCAATCCCAGGACGCTGGGATCATGACCTAAGCCGGAGGCAGACGCTTAAAGACTGAGCCACCCAGGGGCCACACGCTCCATGGCTTTTAATTTTGTTATCCATCAATGAACAGTACCAACTTCTCGGGATCAGTATAATCAAATATATTCATTTTATTTATAGATTGTGCATTTTAAATTCTTGTTTAAGACATCCTTCCTTCCCTCAGGGCGCCTGGGTGGCTCAGTCGTTTAAGTGTCTGCTTTTGGCTCAGGTCATGATTTCGGGTCCTGGGATTGAATCTGGCTCCCTGCTCAGCGGGGAGCCTGTTTCTCCCTCTTCCTCTGCTGATCCCCCTGCTTGTGCTCTCTCAGTCTCTCTACCAAATAAATAAATAAAATCTTAAAAAATAGACATCCTTTCTTCCCTCAATTCATGAAATAATTCTTTATAATCTTCTAAAATATTCATAGTTTTTCCTTTTATGTTTGTTTTAATTTTTTGGACATTGATTTTGTGTGTGTGTCTGAAGAAGGTAAATTTTTTCCAGTATCATGTGTTTGAAATTCGTTTCTTCTTCATGGAGTGCCATGCTCTCTGTCTCACTTGTGAAGTGCCTGTAGGTGTACAGGATTCTGTCCTGTGCCATCATTCTGCCCGTCCATCTCTGCACCAATACTGTAGAGGCTTGTTATTACAACTTAATGATGAGTCTGGAGACCTGGCTCTTGATTGCCTCCCTCCCCTCCACTTTGCTCCCTCTCCTCTTCCTCTCCCTGGAGTCCCGCTTCTGTTGCGCTGCGTACCCCTCTGAACATCCCAGAGTTGCTGCCTGGAGGCCACGCAACTCTTTCATGTGCGGGACTTACAAGAAAAAAAGACATGGCTACAGTAGTTTTCTTTGAATTTGTAAAGATCTTCGAGATCTTAACAAACAACGTTTTACAATATTCTCCACAGGGGTCTTAAGTGACTTTCGTTACATTTATCCCAAGGAATTTTATTTTTGATTTTATTTCCTAAGGTAATTTCTTCAAATTTTTAATTGTACCTCTTCCAGGTAAATATGATGTCTGCATATCAATTTAATGTCAAGAAAATTAGATATATTTACTGATTAGTTCTTATCAATTACTGGTGACACTTTCATATTTCTTGTGCACATTCTCATTTTTACAAATAATGAAAATTCTGTCTCTCTTTTTCCAATCCTCATATCTATACTTCCTTTCCTGATCTTACGGGGTGTTTCAGGTGTCCTTGGCAATGGTGACTATACGCACTGGCAGTGTTTGACTATTAAAAATATTTTTCAGAGATTATCTCTACCCAACCAAGGACATTGCCTTCTTTCCCCAGTTTTGCAAGAGGTTTTGTTCTTTCTTTCTTTTTTTTTTTTTTTTAGACTTTGTTTACTTATTAGAGAGAGAGAGTGTGTGAGCATAAGCAGGGGTAAGGGCAGAGAGAGAAGCAGAATCCCCGCTGAGCAGGGAGCCCGATGTGGGGCTCCATCCCAGGACCCCGGGATCATGACCTGAGCCAAAGACAGATGTTTGACTGAGCGCCCCAGGTGCCTCAAAGGTTTTTTTTAAATAAAAAAATATTATAAATGGATCTTGAATTTTGTCAAAATTTTTTCTTTATCTAATGATATCTATGTTCGCCTCTGTCGACATGGTGGTATATAGTAAATAGATATGTAATGTTACATTAATTTTCAATTTCTAAGATAAACACAACTTGGTCATGCTATATTACTGTTTTTCTATATTCTGGATTTAGTTAGCACTTTCTTTAGCATTGGTGCATTGATATATATTTAAATTTACCCTTTAATTTTACTTTCTCATATTGTCCTTAAATAATTTTGACATCCCTGTTACCCTAACTGCATAAATTGAGGGTTTTTCTTCATTTTTCTTATTATCTCAAGTATCTTGTGTAAATTGGAGTGATTTCTTCCCTGACTGTTCAGAAGAACTCATGAATGGAACAAACTGTCTGGGCCTGGAAGTCATCTTTTGGAATGTAGGTGTTGATTTCTGATTCAATTTTGTTAATTTTTATAGAATTTTGCAGGTTTTCTATTTCTTTCTTGAACCAATTTTGATTGTTATATTTTCCTAGAAATTTCTCTACTTCATTAAAGAATTTTGATTACTAGCATGAGCTGTCCATAATAATTTTTTATTATCTTTGTAGTGTCTGTAGCATCAGAAAGTATACCCTTCTCCTTATTATAACTTCCGACATTTGAACTTTGGGTCTCTAGTTCCTTTAAATCTTTAAAATTATTTTATTAGAATGTAGTAAATTTTATTAGATTTTGTTAGATCGAGCTTCTATGTTGGATGTGATTTCTATATTTATCAGTTTCTACATTTACCATTTTTTTCCTTCTATTTTGTTTTGGTTTCTCTTTGAAGATTTATTAGCTTCTGAAGATAGATGCTTGACTCACTAATTTTCACCAATATAAATAATATATATTTATTATTAATATATTAAATATGAAATATATTAAATAGGCAAAGGAGTTTAAATTTGGCTTTTTCAAATCTTCTATATTTGTATTAATTTTTGTGGTATGCTTGTTCTATCAATTGCTGATAGATGTGTTTTAAAAATCTCTCACTATTTCTCCCTGTATTTCTGATAACTTACTTTTAAATATGTAATTAACAGTTCTGTTATTAGGTACCTATAAATTTGAAGCTCTTATATCTCTTTAATGAATTTTCCCTCATTATTCTGAAGTTCCCCTTGTTATCTCCAGTAATAATTTTCTCTCTAAAGTCTATTTTTTCATGTCAGAATAGCCACATAAACTATATTTGATAAGTGTTTGCTCTGTATATTTATTTGCCAATCTTATAATTTCAGTTTTTCTACATTCTTATTTTTAGGTAATATTTTTGTTAATGGAATATGGCTAGATATGTTTATTAATTCTGACAATCTTTTTTCTTTTTAGTATAGCATTTTATTTGCTGGTACTTAATAATTTATTCAGCTTTAAACCAGCATTTGATTTGCACTTCTCTTTGACCTACTTGTTCTAGGTTTTGTAAATTTCCCTTCTGTTTTTTTCAGTTGATAAAGAATTCATAATCCCATTTTCTCCCTTTCCTAGTTTGGATGTTTATATTCTGCTTCTCTTCTTCTGGTGAGTATTCCAGAAATTAT
Organism: Ursus maritimus; assembly: GCF_017311325.1. Taxonomy (NCBI): domain Eukaryota; kingdom Metazoa; phylum Chordata; class Mammalia; order Carnivora; family Ursidae; genus Ursus; species Ursus maritimus. The sequence goes on along the minus strand of NW_024426774.1, from coordinate 6,991,464 downwards.
AACACATTTACTTAACTTATGAAAATATAAGATTATTTAGTCTTTCCCACGCACCCTTGCATGCGAGAACTCTGGAATGTTTGGACAGCACGGAATCGCTGGGGTCCCTGCCACACGTTACAGGGCCCCTCCTTCCATCCCAGTCCCCCAGCAGGTGTCCTTCCCAGGAACCGGGACCCATCCCCTCTGAGAAGCCACTGCCAGGAGGGACTCTGTCAGTGGCTGTGGGTCTGAAAATGTGTCATTGTGCCCTCGTTCTGGAAAGATGCTCTCCCTGGGTCTAGCTCCAGGTGAGCATATGTTTCTTTCTCGCATATCGATGATCCCGTTTCACTGTCTGTGGCTTCTCATAGTGAGATTGAGAAGCTATTTGTCAACCAATTTCTCACTCTTTTGAAGGCAATTGTTTCCCTTTGGCTATTTTAGGGTTTTCTCTTGTGCTTGCTATTCTGTACTTTCAAAAAATGAGTCTAGCTGTATATATATTTCATTTGCTTGATATACATTTACTTTTTTAACAAATGCGTGGACTGTGTCTTTCAACATATCCTTTCAAGTACTATATCTGTCTGTCCACTTCCTTTCTCTTTCTGGGATGCTGAAGACATGTGCTGGCTTTGTATCCTCCAAGTCTTTAACTGGCATCTCTCTCATCAGCTGAAAAGAAATCCTTCTGTGCAACAGTCTGGACCATTTCCTTTGACCTTTCAGCTTATTTACAGTCTTCTCAGGTATTTCTTACTGGCTGTTAAAGACATTCATTGATTTATTCTGGTCATTGCTATTTTCATTTCAAGAAGTTTTATTTGGTTCTCTTATCAAATTTTCTATAGTCCCTTAGTACCTATCTTGCATTTCCTTTAAACCAGTAAACGTAATTGTTTTTACTTACTTATTTTTTAAAGATATAGATTTTATTTACTTATTTTAGAGAGAGAGAAAGAGAGAGAGTGAATGTGGGGGAGGAGCCGAGGGAGAGGGACAAGCAGACTCTGTGCTGAGCACAGAGCCCGACGTGGGGCTCAATCTCACAACCCTGAAATCACAACCTGAGCTGAAATAGAAGTTGGGTGCTTCACTGACTGAGCCACCCAGGCGCCCCGCCATGATTGTTTTTAAATATGTGCTTATTGATACTTCCAAAATCTCAAGTTTCTGATGATACATTTCTGTACATTTACTTGTTTATTTTAGACTATTTTATAGCTTATGGTCTTTGAAGAAAGTATTTGTGAGCGTTCATGGAGGCCCAGGAGAAATATGCTTTTCCAGAGAAGATTTGCATTTATTTCTGCCAAGTGCCTCGGTTGTACCAACATCTCAGTACCGAAAACACAACAAGGTCTCAGCTTGAAATTCTCTAGACCCCACAATCTATGCAAAATTCCTCTGCAAATCCACACCGTAGCGGTCAGGGTCACACTTTCCTGTTTTGTTTTTGTTTTTTCCCTTTCCTTCTCTGCCCTGGTCTCCTTAATGCCATTCACCTGTCCAGGGGTCTGCTGGAGAGAAAAGATTTACTTTGGGTTTTCACTTCCCTTGAGGAGTTCCTTTACGGTCCCACTGTCACGGAGCAGGGTCTCCTATGCAGCCCTGTGCCCCGGGCAGGCCCTGCACCTTGACTTCTGCAGTCCCTGCTCTAGAAGGATGTCAACACCAGCGCCACAAATCTACCACGCCTGCAAATTATCTCAGGATACAAGCATGCGCTCTTGTGCTGGTCCGCCGAACCGAGTCGATATTCCTCTCGGGTTGTCTCTTATTGTCTTCCCAATTATTTTCTATTTGGAGGACTCTCTTAAAGGTATTTTGTGCAGCACGGTTATTTATTATGAGAAGGAGGGTTGGCTGGAATGACCGAGCTCATCATAATCAGAGATGAAGTCTCCTCCTCTCCCTTGCAGAAAACTGGAAACTTTCCCCACGTGCACACTTACTAGATAATGTCTCCACGTGAAGTCTCCAAAGGGGACGTTGGCCTGGGGGACGTGACCTTCAGAAATAGTCATCATTAAGGACAGATTATTCTAGAAGCAATTCCATCCGATCGAACATCCAACTCTAACCTATCCTGCCGCAGGTAACGCGCGCCAGACGGCCTCAGGGCTAGGGCTCGGTCGTCTCCTCACGCCCGTGGAACTTACCACACGTTGAATCACTTTGGGGTGTCAACTCTTCTTTGTTGTTTGGCAATATTATTTTCTGAGTCTTATATCCCCCCAACCATTACCTATCTTTATGTTCCTCAGAACCCCTGATACTGTTTAATAAATACGTATTGAAATAAAGGTCGATTTGCTCATATATATACATGTATGTATAACATAACCCTACATATACATACACACACACATATATATACTTATGCCTTCAACGTACATGTTGGTTTAAACTCTATGAAGGTCATGGTATGTTCATTTTTTCCTCTGGGACTTAGAGAGACATCACTTCCTGATCGGTGACATTCACACCGAGATCGGGCGTTTCTTGCTGTGTGGACGGGGAGTCTCATCACTTACACGGCAGAGCCCGCCTCCGTGATGGGAGCTGAGTCGGTCAGTGCTCCCTTCACCTTATCGCTGTGGCTTCGGCGGGCCTAATACAGGCGGGGAGGCTCACGGGTTCTACCCTAATATTTGGGGCGCATGTAGTTCAAGAAATAAATGCTCAGTGCCGTATGGACACATAGTGAATATCAAATTATGATGGTGATAATAAAAAGGATTTTTTATTTAATTAAGCTTTCTAGTGAAGGCAGAATTTTGATATCTAGTGGAAACGCTTTGTAAAAGCCGCGTCTGCCTTCCTGCCCTTGTGGTCACACTAAACTGAGTATAATTGGATTTCTGTTTGAGAATCGAGTCCACGAGGGGCTTCAGGTCCCAGTCAAATCACATTCCATCCGAAGTAGGTACGATCAGTGAACCTGTTTTCTTGCGATATATCTTTTTTGTTGAGAGACAGGGGCTATACGTTCATTTGAGGTGCTCTTCACTGAGTTCTATTTCCTTGAGATTGGGGGGTCATCCTGCTGGGGCAGCACTTCCTGCTGCTTCTGTCCCTAACGTTTGGTGTTGCAGAAATCCTTTTTCTTACTCTTTTCCTCCACTCCTTCTCTTGGTTGACTCAGTCGTCATTCATCGGAAAACTGTGCACATAAACGAACCCGAGTAACCCTTACCTAGGGACAGAGTTTCAAAAAGGTGGGACCTGTCGTCACTGACGCTCTGCGATCTGTCAACACCTTTGATGGGCATAACCACTATGTTCTAAACTGTAGTTTTCCTAGTTTGAAATTTATTGAAAACATATTAAAAAACTACAAATGAATTTTCTGTGGGGATATAATAATATATGCGAATGACTTTAGAAGATAAAGTGTGGAACCCAGAAAATGCCCTTTCTGAAATCATTGCACTCTGACGCTCCCATATGGTTAAGTTTGAATTGCATTTCTAAATGTCACATAAAGAGAAGCTTCCAAAAACACAAAGGTAATTTGCTTAACTGCTTGGAACTTTAAAACTGAAAACTTCTGGCAAACACAAGAGTGTCTGTGGGTATGGTTTGAAAGGAGATATAAAATTATGTGGCTGGGAGATAATTCTCCATGAATCTGGTGTTTCTGTATGCCTTCTGAGTATTGAGAGTTTTGTTTAAGGATGTTCTCACAATAGGGAGCCTTGGAAAGATAAAAGTAATGTCTCTCTCTGGAGAGATGGACGGACATCTCTGCCCAGAGACATTACAGGGCGATGCAGCTACAGACATGTCTCCCCTCCCCAGGAAGTCTTGGTAGTAAAGAAGATGCGTCTCTCTGCAGGTGGGAGGGCTGGTTTGTAGACAGCCCCCAAAAGATCAGGTCTCCTCATCACAGATTTCCTCAGCAGCCTCCTGAACTGCCTCTGCTTCGCCCCTGCGGGCCCGGGGCGGGGGTGGGGTGGGAAGGGGAACCTGTGTGAACACAAAGCTCTTTGGTCCATGTGGCCATTGAGCTCTTTGCTTCCCGGTTCGCCACACGTGCGGAGGTGTGATTAGCAATCCAGGCGCCCCGGGCTTCTTAGGTGCTGCTTGACCCCTGGGCGTGTAGCCAATTCATCTTAAAAGAAAGAGGTCATAAATATTTGAACAGAAATTCCTGCAACTTTCTTATTTGGCTGTGGGCTGAGATTTTCAGGTGTTTATAAAAATCAGAAAATACCTTATTTTGGAACACATGAAAATAAGCATCTAGTGCCTATTTTTATCCCTAAAATCCATAGCACATCTCATATTTCAAGCACTTCCTTTAAACCATAGTCTAAACTGCATTTTGCAAACCCACTGTGTTTGGACAGGTCCCGGTCCATCCTTCTGTCTGCATCAAAGGAGCCGCATAGGGTGGGAGGCTTGACAGTGTTCTGGACAGAGGGACGTGGTCACACGGCTGGAAATTGGTGCTAGATCTGGTTGACATCATCATGACGGGGAGTGGAGAGTTGACCGCTGTCAGTTCTCTATACCCGAGATCTTCACATTCGACGTGAATTTCAGTTTACCAGACTTCGGTCCCAAGACATTAGCCCTCCTCAGGATCTCCCGGCACAATTTCTAAGCATTAGCATTTGGCGGGCTTAAAGCGGAGCCAGACAACAGGATTTCAGGGTTGGGTGTGTCGCCTTTTATTATACTCTAACTGGGAATAGACTAGAGCTAATCACTGCACGACTGGAGCTTTACGTATTTGGCCACAGTCAAAGGTGTAAACATAAATAGGGAGAATCGGGGGAGAGAAGCACAGGGTCTTGAGCCGCGAGCTGGTCTGGAAGCAGTTCTGTGCACCAGCAGACATCACATGACGGAGCCCGAATGTGCTGCTTCCAAGGAAAGCCGTATTTAGGCAAACTGTCACTAGTTGCCTTTCTTCCCGAGAGCCCAGAGCAGACAGCTGGCGCTGTGCACGGGCTCTGAGCTGTGATAGGAGGGTGTCGGTTGTGCCGATGCCTCTGTATTGTGTGGAGCTGAACTGCGGCATTTTAATAACTCAATTTCAGATATTCAGAGCTTAGACATGGGCTCCAATTTGCACGTTTTTAGATTCATTTCTGGCTTCACGAATACTGGCCTATTCCTAACATTTCACAATAATTGCTGGTGATTTCCCCGCTTCACTCTGCAGCGTTCCTGTTTGCCTGTGCAATTAAGGGGACTGGAAATGATTTTCTGCTAAAGAAAAATGCTGTCAACAGAGTTTGCCATAAGCAATATATATTTTTTTCTTTAAAGGTGTTCTGAAACAGGTAATTGGATTGAAATTTTATTTTCTTTTTAAAAAGCAAAATATATTGATCTGTAAAAGGCTGTGTTTTATTTAAAACACGTTCTTTAAAATCAGCCCAATTCGTACTGTCTTACTGTAAAAGGTAATTGAGCTCTTGGGAATTGCAAAGCCAGAGACAGGGTCTATTAGAGGACATTTGGAAATTGTATAGTTTTCCTGGAAATGACAATATTTCTGATAACAGGCAGGAGTATTGGGCCATCAGAAGTTCTGGGCCTGCCCGCAGCTGTCCTTCATCGTTCTTCCTGGTAGCAATCTCTTTGATTAAGAAGGTTGGTAGAAATGTCTGGGGAGTGGGGGGAGGGGGCAAGAACATGTGAGGAGAGAAAGCATCAGCTTAGTGCCACCAGCAGAGCCACCTCGTAGTTCGGAAGCCGACACGGTAAAAGGCGTGTGCGCGCGTCTGTGTCTGAGGCCACGGGGCTCCAGCTCCGGGCCCTGCAGGGGAAAGCCCACCTCCGCTCCTGACTCCGTGCGGTAATTTCTGAATTCAGATTTAACCAGTCACTCCCAGCTTGTTCTTGGCACGTGTAGACTCAGCTGGATTACAGGACTGCCTAATGATTTTTAAAGCTGAGAGTTCAGAACAGATGAATGAGAATGAAATGAGTCCTTCACAAAAAAGCAAGACAGGCAAACTTGCAGCACCTTTAGTGCACGGGATTCAAAACTTTTAGGATTCATCTTTAAAGCCCAGAGTAGAGAGATGGAATTCACTGAAGTTGGTCCGTGACACGTGGAAGGTGGAACATCTGTCCAAAGACCGAAGCCCCCTGCTCTTTCCCCGGGGGGCTCCAGCCTGCCCACCTGCTGCTGGGACCCCTGTCTAGCCTGCGAGCCAGGGCACCTGGGGGCATCGCTAATGTCCGCTCTCTCAGCTGCTGGGGCTGCAGGGCCCTGGCCTCGGGCTGGTTCTGAAGCTGCTCTGAGTGTTGTCCCTCAGGTCTGCTCCCCGACCCTGGGCTGAGCCAGTGAGGGGCCCCGGCCCCGCTGGGCCCGTCTCAGGCGGGCAGACGTTCTGGCTCCGCAACAGCCTGGGTGCTTCCTTTCCTCCTTCTTTCTTTCTCTTTTGTGTGTGTGTTTCTTTTTTAAAAATTTAGATTCAATCAGCCAGCGTATAGTACATCATTAGTCTCAGACGTAACGTTCAACAATTCATCAGGTGCGTATAACACCCAGTGCTCGTCACATCCCGTGCCCTCCTTACTGCCCAGCCCCCGGTCCCCAACCTACCCAACAGCAACCCTCAGTTTGTTTCCTGGAGTTACACCCTTGGTTTGTCTAGAATTCCCAAAAGGGTAAGAAATTACCCAGCAGTAAAGAATAATGGAAAAGAGCCCAAGAGTTTGGTTCATTTCTGTTTAAACTGTGTCTCTAGGACGTTTACCTGTTGTGAGAGCTCGGGCAAGTGGCCGAACGGGGCCGAGGCTCCATGTCGGTGACTGTGCTGCTGGGTCTTCTGTCACCCCACCGCCGTATCCACAACACGGCACCGAGTGAATAGTTTGGACTTACAGGATTTTAAGGTATGCACCCTTTTCTCTCTGACAGCTCACACCTGTTGGGAGTCTGGCCTGTTGGCTGTCACTACCTCTGGGTTGCAGACATATGGAGAGAAGAGGCTTCTAGAGAGCATTCATTAGTTTAACCAAGCACCTCCTCTGCGAAGGGTGCTGAGCGCTGTTCTCGGTTCTGGGATAGAAGAGTGGTGTGGAAAGAGAATCAAATCCTTGCTTTCATGGTGCTTCTGTTTTAGGGGGAGAGAGACAACAGCCAGATGTCCAGCCTGCTAGCCGGCTGCCACCAGCCCCCTGCGCTGGTGACGTCAGGACGTTGTCCTGCCTTGGGACGGTAGCCTGGGGATATACTCGGAGGACTCTCGTCATGTGGGCTTGCAGCAGCACGTGGTGGAAAGGGCAGCCTCAAGGTCGTCGGGTCCCTTTTATAAAGATCTATAGGAGAGAACTTCTCCTGTCATTGCAACACCCAGAACAGTGTGCTTCTCATGAACACGCGGGATATTCTTTCCTTACGGATTCTATGAATGTCTTTCTTGGGTCTGTGCTTCCCTTTGTTTTGGTTGTTGGAAGGCTTAGGGCTGAATCTGTGTGGCCCATGTTTGCCTATCACGAAGTGCCATGTGTCATTGATTTCCAATGACACCGGCTCTGCCACCCTTCCTGCTCGTATTTCCCTGGGTCTTCACTCTGCTCATTTGTGCTCTTTATGTTACACTTATGATGACATATCATCGTGAATCTTTCTCTCTTTTCCCAGCGAGAGGGGCTATTGTGTCAACGAGAGATTGGATTCATGTGGGAACATCAGCGAATCTGAAAACAACGGTTTCGGGAAGATAATGTAAATTGATTGCCTACCTCTGATGATCACAGTGGGGTTCTGGAGCTTGGGCCGGGGGTCCCCGAATGCCCTAGAAAAGTTTTCTGCACTTTTCTTGGACTTTCCTCCTCGGGCGTCTGTGTTGCAGTCACGGGGAGCATTGTACCTGCTTCCAGACACGAGGAAGGGGAACAGACAGCACAGAAAGAACTCAACATGAGTCATGAGTCAGAGGGTTTTTAATGGGATTTCTCAGAAGCCGCAGCCAGTGACTCACCCCCAAGTGATTCGCAGGAACGGTATCAGGACCACTTCTAGCTGACTTTCTGTCTGTGTGTTTGTTTTGTGATGGACACATAGTGACCCAAATAAAATCAATCTTCTGTTAGTAAAGAAGGAGGAGAAACGGAGATAGAGTAGACAAACAGCCGTCTCTGACGCAGGTATAAATTAATAAACAGCCCTCGTGTTCCTTGTGCCATCACAATGTTTCATAATAAAAAAATTTAGCATTTACATAGCACTTTAAACCTTTTCAAGTGATTTTATATCTGTTTCCATAGTTTTATATTAGTTTGCTACACTTTTCTACTAAATCACTGGAAATATTTGTCACTTCCTATAAGAACTGGGAATTTTCATTCAAATGATTAATGATGTGGTTTTTATGTATTTCTCCTTGTTATTTATATAATTTCTTTAACCCAATTTCCTTCTGATAGTTTTCCATTGCTAGACTAGACATTAATTTGACAAAATTTGCTAAAACCTTTTACAAACGCCATAAATCCCATTAGGAATTCATTATTCAAGATACAGAATAGAATACATTTTATAGAGCTCTTCTCAGAGTCAGTAAGCCTGAGGCGATGGCTTCGAGTTTTTGCTCCAAGTAGGGGGCAGGTCGCTCTTGCCTTGGCTCCCCACCACTCCCGGCAACTGCCAACACAATTTATTGCCAAATAGAGAAGGATTTGTCATGGAAAATGGGCACTAAGTGAAAAAAACAGGAGGGCAGCCTTCTCCTTGATTTCTTTAGAATGAAAACCTCCAGGCGGCATCTGGGTGTGTTTTTATCTCCTTCTCCCTGTCCTCTTGTGTCCCTCCTTTCTAACAAGCTGTTGGCATTTAACCACCGCGGGAGAAACCCGGGCATTGATCTCAGACACTTTCTCCGTGTGTCCATAGCCATGACCCTCCTTGGGCGCCGGGTCACGGCCACGCCTGCTGCCATGAGCTCCCTGTGCTGACCCTCTGCGTCATCTGTGCAGGTGCCCGCAGGAACCCCTGTTCGGGAGCCCTGCCACCCTCCTTCAGAGGAGACGGCCGTGGTTGACACACCATCGATGCGTGGCAGGTCTCACGATTTAAATCTAATATTTCTCTCAATCTGTGACTCTCTTTTCAAAGTCTTAAACACCTCTAGTTGCTATAATTTCATTGTAGTTTTATAGCCTGTGTCTTTTACTGAAAACAAATGGAATTCTTTATCCCCTACTTTCTTGTATCTCCAATTCGGGTTCTTGTTTCCCTCTGAAATGCTGACTTAAAGATATTTTTGTTTAAGTAAACATACATTTATTAAAACCCTTCATAAATTAGTATGTGTATTTTGTGTGTGGTTCCACATTTTTTTAAAAAAAATTTTATTTATTTATTTGCCAGAGAAAGAGAATGAGCAGGGGGAAGGGCAGAAACAGAGGGAGAAGCAGACGGCCCGCTGAGCAAGGAGCTCAATGCGGGACTCGATCCCAGGACCCCAGGATCATGGCCTGAGCTGAAGACAGACGCTCAGTCAGCTGAGCCAGCAGGTGTCCCTGGTTTCCCCTTGAATATTGCATTTTACACATTAGGGTATCAACTTCATTTTTATGACAAATTTCTGTGTGTCCGCCCGGGGAGGGGACGTGGTTGGGCTGTGCACCCAGCCCACCGCCTAGCAGGGCAGCTGGGCTGTGCCTGGTCAGTGCCTCAGAACCGGGTCAAGACAGCATTGAAAAAAACAAAACCCAAACCCAAACCAAACCCGCACTGCACCACTCCCCTTTTTCTCCTTCCAGATTAGAAATAACACATACGCAACTCTAGGGTTGGTCTGTTTCTAACTACTACTACGAAATCACTCACTTCCCTTCGGAAGGAAGCCCAGGCTAGGAGTCACACCTGTGCGCTCTAGAAACCAGGAGGTCTTCCCACGGCCGTGGAGCCACGAGTCCTAGCGTCAAGCTGGAGGTCTTGTTTATTCTACTACCTCTCGCGTGCCTAGGTGAGTTGGATTGGCTTCCTCCGCTCCCCCAAACTCACGCAGACACGAGAGGCATCTGCCAGATGAACTCTTGTTCCCTCGGTCTCTGCCCATCAGGCTCCACAGAGCTCTCCTCCCTGATCAGAGTGAGCGTCGCAGGTGACTGAGAAGTGGGTGCCAGCCACGGACGCCGGGGTGCCGAGGACGATGTACTCGAGACCCTGGCTCTCCGAACCTTCGCCCAGGCAGGAACTCTCCATCCTCTCTGTACCCCACATGACCCTGTGCATTTTTTTGGTAACACTCCAGTGATGCATTCCACTTACCCGATTATGTCTGTCTTGCCTGACAGTGTTGCAACGATTTTGGGGTCAGGAACTGTATTTTATTCTCCATGTCACTTGGGCATGGTACTTGGCCAACAATAATAGTAATTATTCACTGAACTAAGCAGCAATTATTTGTTGAATTAATATGATATTCAAACGAGAACCAGAGGTTGTGAACTGTGACTCCACGTAACAAAGATCGCTTCCGTCTGCTCAGTGTTACTAGAGTATGAACCGTGCTTGGTAAAGTACGCACTTGTCCCTGAAGTCTCTTTCTCCTCAAGCAATATTTGAGAGTAGGGCAGAATTGGAAATACAAATTTTTCTTTTCTTTTTTAAAAAAAGATTATTTATTTGAGAGAGAGAGAGAGCGAGAGAGCAAGGGAGCACCAGGGGGTAGGGGCAGAGGGAGAAACAGACTCCCCACTGAGCAGGGAACCTGATGCGGGACTCGATCCCAGGACGTTGAGATCACAACCTGAGCCGAAGGCAGCTGCTTAACCGACTGAGCCACCCAGGCGCCCTGGAAATACAAATTGCTCTTCCTAACTTATGGGATCTGTGCGATCTCAATAAATAATACCCCTTTTCCCTCTATAGTGTGGAATGAATTGAAAGACAGTTAAAAGAGTCAGGAAGCTGGAATTTAGCTGTCACCTTCAGGCCTGTGGGTCTGCATTGGAGGGTGTCCTGTGGAGGGGCCATCCCACTGGGTTTGCAGGCACGCCACGCCAGCGTCAGAGTGCTGTCTACACAGGCGACAGCAGGAGCCCCACAGAACAGTTGTGCCAGGCAATAGTCTGGAGCAACAGTCTCGGAGGGCATCCCGCCGACTTGCCAGTCAGCTAAGCTCCTGTCAGGTGGTCCCCACTGTCTTCCAGCTCACACCAAAACAGTCACATACCCCATCAGACATTTTACGGGGACATCTAAAACTTTTCAGTGTAATTTTAAATAGCTACAAAACGTAATTTCTGGCATAGTGGAACTAGTGACATTGTAATAATAAAATTGATACAGAATTCTTTAAAATACACCCAGTGGATTCTAAATGTAGTAACTTTATGTTCACCATTATCCATTTAAACACACATGATTTGTTATGTGTCTAAGGGTACAGGTATGTGTCGGGAGTGTATACTCACACATGTGTAAGTGTCCTTATCTGTGTATATGCCCGTCTGTACACACGTGTACCAACAAATTCTGCTTTAACAAAATCTGGGAAATTTTTATATCCTTTCTTTTTTTCCTTGACTTAACATTTCAATTCTACTTCTACAGAATTTCATCCTAAGTTATGTTTATGTTTGAAAATTATCAGTTACTACATAACACACACGCTTCTCCATATAGAAATCCGATAAGCGTGTAACAAAATATAAAGTGTTATTGGAAAACCATCTCTTAATGAGATCGATGGAACTTTCAGCCAGTTTGTTTTATATTTCCATGGAATAAAATTACTTTCTGTTACAATTAGTCAGGGTTCACATAAAGCGTATTCGATATTTTTAAATTTTCATAGATGCAGGACCTACGACCCATCGCTTTCATAGCTCTCATGAATAAGAAGACAGAGTAGTGAGGTGCTTGTGACCACGACGTCGCTCTTTTCTCAGAACTTCTAAAGATTCCAACATGTTGTGTTATCATCAGAATTCACTGTTAATGATGCAAGTCAGCTGACAAATACATTCAATATTCTATTGATTTTATTAGAAGCAAAGAATGAAATCTGGCTGCAACTTAGTGAAAAGATGCATCACTCATTCATAAAACTTCTTTCCTTTTTCAAAATCTGAACGGTATAATGCAGAAAAGTGTTTTTCCCAAGACTGATCCAACAACTTTTGTTGTTGTTATTATAGTTAGAGGCACCTTATTTAATCCAAAATTGTATGAGGGATTTGCAAACATCTAACTATTGGCCTGGTGGGCTCTTGCAGGGATGGTGTTAATTCCAGCATCGCTCTTGTATCCAAGCCGTGGGGTCACCACCTCCTGTATGCTGACCCCGAGCTTGGAAAGTGACCTGTCTTGGCCAACAGGACAATAGCAAACGTGACACAGGAGAGATTTGAAATGTGTTTCTCATGGGGACATACTCTCCCTGGCACTCTAGGAACCCCACTGCCATGGGATTGAAGGTTAGCCTTGCCTGCTGGGTGGTGAGACGCATGGCCCATTCATACCTGGAGCAGAGCAACGGCCGTACAAGAGAGTGTGCTTCCCAGAGCCCAGCCAGCACAGCCAGCTGGACGCGGAGGCACCAACACATGCAGACGGGAGAGGCCCCTCCAGGCTCAAGGCCACAGGACCATCAAGCTGGCCGGTCAACTGGTGGGTAGTAATAAATGGATATTGATTTAAGCCACTGAAATTTGGGCTGGTTTGTCACACATAACAACCCGCGACGGATAAAAACTGTAACTGATGAAAGTGTTAGCTTCAATATATTCTTGTCATTTTCTTCATAACACGTTCCCACGTACTGTTCATATTAGCTGCTTCAATTAGCTGTCCCTGTCTTCCACATAACCTTTTAGGAAAGTCTATTTTCATTTTCCGTGTCAATCAGCAACATCAGTGTTATTTTCTGAACAAAAGTCTGATGCCCATTTTTCAATTTAAGAAAATATCTTAGTACGCATTACCAAATACGACGTGTTAGATACATTAAAAAATAAGCCAGTATTTAAATTTTTTACACTTAATGATTGATTTATGTTTAAATAAGTCCTAAAACCAAGAATATATTTATATGCAGTTATTCTTTGCTTAATTTCTAATTGTGAAATATACTATGTAGCTATAATTTTCACTGTTAATAAAATGAAAGAATGATATAAATGCATGATATTCTTTGATAAATGCATGTGTGTGTGTGGAATAATGGTGTTCAGATTTTAGATATTCTTTAATGACCTTAAATTTTTAAAATTCATAAATAAGTCTGCAGATTTCATGAGACATCATGATAAAACTTCATATATCTTCAATGTAAAAGAGAGATGATAAGTAGTAAAAGCTTAATTGGTCCACCAGCCAACATGTGATTTTATTTTTTAATAGGAGGTAGAAAATTATATATATTATGGATGAAATAAGGTGAGGACTGACTGCATTAGAATGACTGGTTCAGAGGGGAGGGGGGTGGGGGAATGGGATAGACCGGTGATGGGTAGTAAGGAGGGCACGTATTGCATGGTGCACTGGGTGTTGTACGCAACTAATGAATCATCGAACTTCACATCAGAAACTAGGGATGTACTGTATGGTGACTAACATAATATAATAAAAAAAACATTAAAAAAAAAGAATGACTGGTTTGTGATATGATTTACTAAAATAGATTTTAACTATCTTTTTTGAAGAAACATATCTATTTGGAAAGAAATCATATAAAATTTTTATCCGTGGAATTTTTTTCTGTGTAATTGGAAATGGAAAATCAAAGAAAAATGAAAACCCAGGATAGTGTTTCTGGTCCTTGGAAAGGTTAGTCGTATTACTAACCAATATTGATTGGCTATTGGAAGGTGATCCCTTTCCCCTAAGAATATGTATTGAGAATAGCTGGGAAAAATCCTTATATTAAAGTATAGAAAAAAGTCAATATTTAAGTGGCTTTGGAGGTTTAGTGGGAAATTTGAGCCTGTTTCCAGGAACATAATATCTTTTTTTTTTTTAAGATTTTATTTATTTATTCGAGAGAGAGAGTGCACAAGTAGGGGGAGTGGCAGAGGGAGAGGGAGAAGCAGACTCCCTGCTCAGCAGGGACCCCAACTTGGGGCTCGATCTCAGGACCAACCAACTGAGCCACCCGGGCACCCCAAGAGAGGAACATAATATCTTATATCCAATTTTATGTTTGAAGTGGCTACACCCAATTTCCTTTTTAAAAAAAATTTTTTTTAATATTTTTTTTATTATATTATGTTAGTCCATACAGTACACCCAATTTTCTGATCAAGACTTTCAACGATCTCTTCTGAGTTTGGGTAGTCACGTCCATGCGAAGATTCGGTCACATGGGGGGGGGTAAAGAAAACCTCTAAGAAGTGTTTGCAATAGTTCAAATTTTACAATAAATTGTAATTGACAGACGAAATGTTGAATTTTCTTAGGTCATTGCTCTGCAAATTATTAAAATGCTTTCATACTGCTATCACTCACTGTATATCGTCTTAGATTATAGCTTTGCTTTCAGTATATGTCTCTCTTTCCAGAGAATCTAGGGAAGATTCTTATTGACTTGTGGGCCCTTAAAGTCTATCATGAATTACATATTCAGTACATAATTATTGAGTATACATTAAATTGTTATAAAACCACAAGCTAGCAAATTTGAGTATTTTAAAACATTTATTTTCAGTTCTATATCTCTATTTTTATCCCATATTGAATTGTTTTGAACGCACTAAGAAATAAGATACAATATGCTCACCGACACACCTGTGCGTTCTGGTTCTTGTACCTGTGCTATGTTTTTCTTCAGCGGCATCTGTCAAGGCTCAAGTTTTGATCTTGGCAATCTATCAAGTGCAAGAGATGTCTTCGTATTTCATGATTATTGACCATATTCTGTGGGCACCATTTATAGAAAATCCATTCCCCTCAAATGGGAAAATCTCTCCTGGCAGTTTATACACAATTACAACATCAAGGACACGATTCCGTGTAACAGGAGCAGGGCTGTTATTAGCATTAATGGTTTCAATTCTGCCTCGACTGTTAGTTACTAAGTGTCTCACCTTCCCGTGTTGTCTGACCTCTCTGAATGTCAGTTTCTTCACTCATATTACTCATTGGTCAGAACACAAGCCCTGCAGGATAGACAGTGTTCCTTGTATTTAAAAATAGAGCCGAGGATTTTTGCATTAGATGTCACAGGGTATTTGTGAGAATTAAATAAGAGAAAAGTGTGATCTGTGCGTGTATGAGTGGTGTGTGTGGTGTGCGTGTGTGTGTGGTGTTTGTGTCATGTGAGCACAAGCATGTGTGTGTGCATGTATGTTGTGTGGCTGTGTGTTTGTGTTGTATGTGTGTATGTGCTGTGTGTGCTATGATTGATGTGTGTGATTGATGTGTGTGTGCATGCGTGCTGTGTGTATGTGGTGTGTGTTTGTGTATGTGTTGCACGTGTGTATGTGGTGTGTGTGTTATGTGGGGTGTGTGTGTGTGGTGCCCGTGTATTTAAGAAACAAGACAACTCAACGTCGAGCCCTCCTTCTCAGGGTCGGTGTGGTTTTCCTCTCTTCGGGCCTGACCGCGGGGCTCCAGGAGCCGCGGCCGGGTTGTGAGGCGGGATCACGAGTGCAGGCTTCAGCCCTCTCTGTTGGGACCTGGAACCAGCCGGGTCGCAGGAAGCCTCCTGCTTTGCGGGAAGCAGAAACCCTAACGTCCGGGGAGTAAGGGGCACTGGACAGGAGTGAGCTCTCAGTCCTGTTAAAGGGTGATTCTGTAGCTTGTCTGAGCGGGACCAGCGCTGCACAGTCCCACTGTAGACCGGCTTTACCGAGGGCTAGCTCTGCTTCCAGAACGGAATACTACGGGTCACTTCTACTGTATATGGGAAAGGGATAGCAGAGCATGGGAGGTGATGGAAAACACGGGGCTGAGCCAGACTTTCCACCAAAGCCAGTGCTTTTATGGAAAGGAAATCAGCCAGCAATCGCACTCACACTTGACGTGGGCTTATAATTTCTGCAGGTCTTTGAGGATCCATTTCAAAATGCATCATGAATAAAATCTTTACCATTTAGAATGCTTACCGATGGTCTCAGATTGACTTTAAATCGAGATGAGCTATATCACAAAATAAGTTTAGGGGAGATTATCTTTCATGTGTAGCACTGTCCAGCATTCATGCTGCAAACACAGCTGGGGACGGATGAGAGGGTGGGATCCACCAGTGGCAGGAAGCATGCCTCCCGCAGGCTCCCCTCCGACGGGACCGGGCAGTGGGGTGCAGCACGGAGCAGCACCTTCTGCTCATGGCCAACGTGAGCCCTGCAGCAGCCACTCCGCTGTGCCCTCCCCGAGTGCACCCTGTCGCGCACCACCACTCCCGAGTCCTGCCCAGACCCTGTCTCAAGGATTTTATTTATTTGTTTGAGAGGGGGGATTGAGAGAAAGAGAGACAGAAAGAGAGAATGCAGGGGAAAGGCAGAGGGAGAGGGAGAAGCAGACTCCTCGATGAGCAGGGAGCCCGACGAGGGACTCAATCCCAGGACCCTGGGATCATGGCCTGAGCCCCCCAGGTGCCCTATGTTTTGCATCTTGTAATTTTAAAGCTAGTGATTCTTGATGGTAATGGGTAGTAAGGAGGGCACGTATTGCATGGTGCACTGGGTGTTATACACAACTAATGAATCATCGAACTTTACATCAGAAACCAGGGATGTACTGTACAGTAACTAACACAATATAATAAAAAAACATTAAAAAAAATAAAGCTGGTGATTCTTGAAATAAACTAAGGAGCTCAACAAATGTTTGTTGAATGAATGCTACATTATATATAGTAATTTTTTTGTTCTTTTTCACCTCAAATCTTAAGTAGGGCAGTCTGGTACAAAACAGTTTCTTTGAAACTCTCTGCAAGGTGCTCTTTATTATGTAATAACAATCAGATACATGAGTAGATAGAGGTCGTGTCTGTTCAGTCTAGATTTTGAACTTCTCTTGCTCATGATTCTGCACTGTGCCCAAATACAGATTTTTCCTTGGCCATACCAGTCATTAAATTATTTCCATTTTTAACTTCTCCTAATACAAATAACTCACTCATTCATTATTCTAGTGATTTATCATTTCTTCACTGTGTGCAGGTCCTGTCCAGTTATCTGCAGCCCTTTGGTGTCCACCTTGAGGAGGAAACTTCTAGAAAAGTGCCGTCCGGTACGACTGTCAGCAGTAAGGACCGTGCTGCATACGGTGCTGTCCAGTACAACAGTCACCAGCCACACGTGGCTGCAGAGCACCTGACAGGTGGCTAGTGTGACTGAAAAACTGCATTTCAGTAATTTTTTGAAATCAGAATACAAATTCACGTAGCTACACACAGCTGGTGTTTATCATATTGGACGGCGGCATTCTAGAAGGCGGTCACTTCCCATCACTCGTGTCCAGAGCGAAGTGTTGGCAGTGACACCGTCACTGCTTCCTGTGTTTGTTTATCCTCCAAAAACTAGGGCTTTCGATAGAAATGGCTTTGATATTTTTGATTAACGTAAAGTCATTTCTTTTTAATTTCCGACAATTCATTTCTCGGGCGTTCTTGTATATTAACGACAAAGGAAGGGATGAAAAAAAATCCAGAGCATAAAGACCAAGTAATTTTATTTGAGTTTGTTTAAATTAGAAATCAGATTGAAAATTAGCTAATTGATCTTCTATATTTATTTTATTTTAAATTATAATTTGATTTCTTATCTGTAAATTTTCCATGTTTATAAACAAGAGCATCAGAAAGGGCTTTTAAATGGGTTCCAAAGTCAGTAAGGTTTTTTTTATCGTTTTAGTTCTCTGGCCAACTTTTTTTTTTTAACTAAAATAAAAACTTATTTGATTTTCTCTGACCTGACCTCTCTCCTGGCAACCATCTATACGGGAAGAAAAAGCCGAGAGGGAGGGCACAGTTTGAAGCGTGGTGTGTCTTTGTGTGCTCTCTGTTAGAAAAGCAGGAATAAATTACAGGAGGGGCAACATGCTTTTATTATCATGTTAAAAACCCAAATGGATAATGCTGGGTTGCAATACAGTCAAGGATCACTATCTGTCTCATTTTTAACACAGACATTTTGCTTTTAATAATGTGTTAATGGGAGGAAACATGAACACCATTTGTGTAATTCTTTGTTCTTGCTGAGGAATAACTGATATTATCTAATGAATATGCAAATAACTCAAGGCTCCTTATTAATTGTGTCTAACCATCTGTTCCTGTAAAGAGCTCTTGAATATTTGCCACATCACACTATATGAATGTGTGCAGAGAACTGTTAAGGAAACTTGGAGCAGTCAATCTATACATTTTAACGAATCTGTGGTTTTATTACCATCAATAAACGAGGCAGCCTCCCTAAACTGAAATTAATTGTTCAAATGAGATTATCTGGGGCTGATATTTTAAAAGCAAAATGCTAAGAAGTATATTAGTGTTTTAAATTGCTTGACCCATGAATTTTAGGATCCTAAGATTTTGAACAGAGCCAATTTATATGGTCTGAATCCATCCAGTCCCGTTCTGAAATAGAATTGCATTGCTCCTGCATACGGACGATTAATGTAACGTAGTCGTGTTTATTCAGGAAATTTACAATACGAAATATTTTCTGCTGGTATCTTCTAAGCGGTGAACATAGCTTTGTTTTTTTAAAGGAAGGGTGAGATAACCTATGCACGAGTGCTGCTGTAAAGCACTTCTATGCTGAAATTTCAGAACACAAAAGTGACCTGGAAACGTTTACTTCTATTTTTTACCTCACTTTTCCTCACACTGGAAATTCTGAACTCCGTTTTGAACGGCGGTTGACTATTTTTCATAAATTGTGATTTGCAATCTAAGTTGACTGCCGGCCACCGTAATTACCTACAGTATTTTAATCTTTTGTCCACGGGGGAACATGAAGCAAACAACAGCCTGTGTTTGACTTTACGTTTATCTCTCTGTAAGGACACATGTTTTCCATCTTTTTAGATTACAGTTCTTTATAAATCAAATGCAATTTTGTTGTATATCTGGTGTTCATTTATGTTTAAACCAGTGAGCACATTACCACGTTCCTATCACAGGTAAAAATTCTTCTTTACGTAAGTGAACAAATCACTGGACTAGTGCTTTGGATCGATGACCTGACTAACTCCATTTTTTCTTCTAGCCTTATTGAAGTATAATTGGCAAATAAATTACTTACTCCATTTGCAACATCTTTGGATCAGGACGAATAGACAAATAGCTTCTAATATGACCAATTTTCCTCTTATCTTTCTGCTGCTACACTGGACTTTCTTACTTGTATCGAAGTAAAATTTTCCTCTCCAGAATTGTGTAAGATTATTGCCTTTAAGGTAATCTTTATTGGTCAATGTTTTGAGATAGCTATTCATGACAATATTGTGACTTCTCTTGTTTTTCCAGAAATATCAACGTTGGGCTGGCTGCGATGCTAATGTCGGTGCTTTACGGTCCCCTTGCTCACTTAGATTCCATTTTTGTTAGACTCTCAAAGTTTCCATATTGTTCAGTTAGTTAATACAGAGACAAATTCTGTTCTTCGTTATTTTCTTGTTAATGATTCCCATTACACCAATCCTTTGGCTTCTCAATTATATGATGAAATTGCTTTTTTTGAAAGTTGTTTTAGATATTCACTGTATTTTCCATTATTGAATTTCTCCAAATAGTATTATAAATGTTGGTCATTACATCTTAACAAGTCCCTCATATGTTCTGTCTTTTTTTTTTTTAATTGCACAGTCTCTGTTCCTGATTTTGTTACCTCTTGCCAGTACTTCCACAATGTTTTCTTATTATATCTCTCTGCCTCTATGCTCCCGTCTCTCCCATCTCTCCTGAGCAGCACACACCGTTTTCTGTAAATCATTATTATTCTTGTGCATTTTTGTCTTTAAAATTCTTCCAGAAATTCCCATTGCATCTAGACTTCATCAGCCTGGTGTTTGGTGTCTTCTGTTCTATGACGTCCACCTGCCCAAGGGAAGAGGAGAGACTCTCTGGCATTCTTTCATCCGTGGTCACCTTCATTTCCTCTCCTCCTCTGTGCCTCTGTGTGTGGGTTTACATAGTGTCCGATCCTTCTCTGTAGTTTGAGGTAGTAACAAAGTGTTAGCCTACTTATACATTTCACAGTTCTTGTATTTGACTGTATTTGAGCTGCTTGTGTCCCTAGTATGATTGCGAGTCTCTGAAAGTCAGGAATGGTGTCCCATTCATCACCTGCGGACACTACTCCTCAGAGCACCTTACCTGTTGTCTCCCACAAACAAGGTTCTAGGAAAACCCTTTTTTTTTTTTTTAAAGATTTTATTTATCTATTTGACAGAGAGAGAGACAGTGAGAGAGGGAACACAAGCAGGGGGAGTGGGAGAGGAAGAAGCAGGCTCATAGTGGAGAAGCCTGATGTGGGGCTCGATCCCATAATGCCAGGATCACGCCCTGAGCCGAAGGCAGACGCTTAACCGCTGTGCCACCCAGGCGCCCCTAGGAAAACTTTTTAAATTGAATTAGTTGCTCACAGTTTTTATAACTAAAAGAAAGTGAAGGCATAATTAATAGTTTTTCAGTCCTTTAATTGTGACTTCTGAACTTTACATACGTACGTTTTCTTTTTTTTTAGAGTGGGGGAGCAGAGGAAGAGGGAGAGAGAGAATCCCATGCAGGCCCCACACTCAGCGCAGAGCCCCACATGGGCTCGATTTCACGACCCTGAGATCATGACCTGAGCTGAAACCAAGAGTCGGATGCTTAGCTGGCTGAGCCACCCAAGTGCCCCTTCCATATGTACATTTTCAATTCAGAAGGATAAATTAAAAACATCACTTTTTAGCTAAATAAAAACATCATCTTTCAGTTCTAGTAGGTAGTCTCTTCAAGAAAAAAAAATACAGTGAGACCTACTGAAATGCCTTCAAATGTACCCGGGAAGCAGGTCACCTGGGTCTGTGATACCAGTGATCATCAAGTTGATTCAAGCCTCAGGAGCTACGCCGGGGCTCTTCCTGCACGAGGTGTGGTCCTCGCAGCCCCCCCCCCCCCACAGGCAGGCGTATTCCCTCTGTTTTCACAAGCAAGGGTTTTGGGGCTCATGAAAGTTGAGTGGATTCCAAAAAGCTATAGAAACTGTAGGTAAAATGGAGAATATCTATGTTGCTTGTGCTATTTGTATTTCTTTCTTGGCTGTGGATGCTGTCTTTTGGGAAGGCATCCAGATACTGGCTGTCTCCTGGTGCATGCTTGGAGGCTCCTCACAGACCGCTGGTAGGCCCTCCCTGCTAAACCTTTGTCTGATTTAAGTGATATCTGCTCTGGCTGGCCTCTTGCAAACTCCATCAGCTCCTGCCCCCGGCAGTATATCCCTGTCTGGATTCTCCTTACCTTGGAAAGCTTCCTTCTGGAAATGTCTCCTTTAATGTTACTAACACTTAGCTCTCTCCCACGGGATAGCCTCAGATTGTGGGGAGCTCGCGCTTCCTTGTCCTCTGGGAACTGTGGGTTGTTCTCACTGCTCCTTTCTCTCCTCACTCCGATACTGTGGCTGCCCTTGCAAGCCACCTGTTGTGCTCCCAAAGTTCAGGGGACAGATGTCAAGCTCATCTGAGAATTCCCTTCTACAGCACCGCAGAAACTGTAAATTTTTACAGCCCTGCCAAGGGTTTATGTTACCAGAAGACATCACTGAACATCTAGGAGCTTTACTCAATTTACTCAGCTTTAAAATGGGGAAAATAATAAAATCCACTTCATAAAGTTGTGAAGACGGAATCCGTTCACGTAAGGCACTTAGAAGACCATCAGGAACGTGGCAAATCTAAAATTGAGATGGTGATGACGGGGTGCTCTCTCTCCGCTTTCCCCATTTGGATCAAAGAAGCAATCTCTTCATTTCCCTCCCCTACAACACATCATCCTCTATCCCTATAAGTTCCCTTCAAACAAATCTCTCCAGTATAACACTAGCATTCATTACATGGTACAAACTCTAGAGTATGATATGTCCCGTTCAGTCTGGCTACCTTATAGCATATCCTCCAGGATTGCAAAGGCTTCTCTCTTTAAAATACAAGGCACTATGACCCATGGTTCTCAACTCTGAGGCCTCAGCTGGAAGTCCAAGACATTGAGAAAGACTCCTTTCACATTATTTTGTAAGGGAAAGCGCAGCTTCTCCTCTGACTTAGCCAGAGTAGTGGTGATATGGACTGAACAGGCCCTGGCATCTGGGGAGACTTTCTAGTTAAAGTCTAAGTAGAGCAAAAATGCCCAGCTTCTGTTTGGGATTACTGCCATTGCTCGTACGCGTTTGAATCTGCACACGTGTGGAAATACGGGGGAATTATACCCCTTTCTAAATGATTGATATTTAACCAAGTTCTCCAGGACAATGAGATGTCTGTGAATTTGCAATCTGCCAACAAAACAGAATATCAAATCAGGTCATGGAAGGAAGGTGTTTACTAATCAGAAGAGAATTGTTAGATAATTTTAAGTGTGTTCGATTATTGAACAGTATTAGAAATATTTCAGATAGTATAGCAGAATAATGGCACCCCACAGATATCCACAGCCTAATCCCTGAAAGCTGTATGTGACCGTATATGGCTAAATGAACTTGGTGGATGTGATTAAGATTATGACCTTGAGATGGGGATGTTATCCTGGATTATCCAAATGCGTCCAGTCTAATTACGTGAGCTCTTTACTGGCTGAGGTTGGGGTCAGAAGGAGCTGTGACCATGGAAGAATGACAAGATAAACACATATTGCTGGCTTCACAGATGGAGGGAAAGGGTGTAAGCCCAGAGATATGGTGGAAAGAGTTTAGAAGGAGCAGGTGGACGGATTGTCCCCTAGAGCTTCTAGAAAGGAACACAGACAGCACTGTCGACACTTTGATTTTAGCCCAGTGAGGTTTATGTGGGGCTGCTAACCTACAGAATTGCAAGAAAATAAATCTTTGTTGCATTAGGCCAACAAGTCTGTGGTGATTTGTTACAAAAACAGTAAAAAATGAATACAATTTTCAATGCCTGTAATCGGGGTGCTATCGTAACAAATGCCTAAAAATGGGGAAGCAGCTCTGCAATTGGCCAGTGAACAGTGGCTGGAAGCATTTTGAGAAGAATGACAGAAAAAGCCTAGATTGCCTTGAACAGACTGTTAGAAACATGGCCTTTAAAGATTCTTGATGGAGACGACCGAGAAGAGGCGAGGAGTATGATGATAAGACCCGCATCGCTGTAGGAAGACCGCCATTGTGGAGGGCAGACGATGGGTAGTAATAGGGATGGAAGGGCGCTGCTCGCGAAGGCTAACTTCTTATATTTTAACCTTGGTTACTAGTCACATAAACATTTACAATTTTTATATCTTCCTGATGTTATGACTCCTTTTTATTAGGAAATAATATCCTTAGTTATACTCTGCCCTAAAATCCACCTCATCTGGTACAATGTCATTCCTGCAGTGTCTCCCGCACCCTGTTCTATGGTGTATCTCTCCTCATCCCAGCAG
This sequence comes from Ursus maritimus, assembly GCF_017311325.1. NCBI lineage: Eukaryota > Metazoa > Chordata > Mammalia > Carnivora > Ursidae > Ursus > Ursus maritimus. Next base: position 6,967,969 of record NW_024426774.1, on the reverse strand, counting down.
GAAGCTGTGGCAATCCTAGGGCTCACGATGTGCCGTGCCTTCTCTCTGGGACCGCTGTCCTCACGGCCTGACGGATCAGACCTTGAAGACAATTGTTTCATACATTGTTTCACACATCTTTTTAATTGCTTCAGGCATAAGAGTAAATTGAATCCTTATTAGTACTTTTTGACCAGAAACTGATGCTTTGTAGCCTTTTTAGGTAGGAGTTTGACAGATCATCTTATAAAGATGAATATACAGTTATCAAATGACTCATCACTCCCACTTCTGGACGTGTAAGGGAAATAAAAACCTATGTTCACAGACAGACTGGTATGCAAATGTTTATAACAGCTTCATTCATAAATGTCAATGCTTGGAAATGACCTAATTTTTTTCACCAGGGAATCGATGGTAGGTGAGCAATGCAACCACACACTCTACTGTTGTATTGGGAACAACACTGGCGAGTCTTACACGTGTTATGCTAAGTAAAACAAGCCACAAGTATGCAAAAGGTTGCATTCTGTATGATTTCAATTAGGCTACATTATGGAAAAGGAAGAGCCTCAAATGGAAAGCGTAACAGTGGTTCTGGGGTCTGGGGGTAAGGAAAGAGGTTCAGGGTAGAGGGCACTGGGTCAGTTTTTGGTGCACTGGAACTGATCTGTATCTTCATTATGATGGCCACATTATTATAATCTGCATTTGTCGAAGTTCACAGAAAAACATGCCGTGATTTTAAAAAGTGGAAAAAGAGCATTATAACAAATGGACAGCAAAATAGAATATACATAGAGAAATGCTAGGCAAGACAAATTAAAAAACCCGACCTGCATTGTATTAGAGGCTAAGAAATAACTGACCCCCCCAAATTGCAGTATTATCAGGCAGGTATGATCTCAATCTTCACATACTCTACCTCCTTCCCCACAGGAAAAAGTGCCTATGAATTTATCCACAGTTATTAGTAATTTACTTCACACTTGGATGAAATAGTTATTCAAGTGATATTTTTGATGTTACAGAATAATAATTAACACGTTATAGCATTAAAATGGTATATTCCAAGTGTGTCAGGTGTTGTCTTATGCTTTACATTTGGTCTACACACAATCCTATTAGGTAGGGATTCAGAGTTTATCATTACAAACATCTTACAGATGAAGAGAAGGTAAGCTAAGGTACCTTAACGAGGTTACGTGTCTAATAAATGGGTAGAAAAAAATGGGAAAGAACTCCATTTATTCCAGAAAGAAAACATAGCTCTGAGAGCAAGTGTGAAAAAAACAAAAAGGTACAAAAAGGAAATAATAGACTAATTGCACTTATGAATATAAATTAATATTCTTGAAACATTATCAAATACAATTCAAGAGGACACGAACAGAGAAAGGAACTAAGGCTATCAATAAGTCAATTAAGAAAAGTTGAATGTTCGTTTCAGTACATACTGAAAAGGGTTTCTAAAAGTTTAAAACTCGTTGTTTATTGTATTAGAAGAAGAAAACGCACTCTGTAGTATAATAAAACATACCCATCTCAAACTGAGAGTTTCCGTTATACTTAATTGTAGTGCAACCTGGACACGGCTGGCAAGAATCAACTCAAAATCAGGGTCCCTGTGACCCCCGTTTTCATTCCATGTTGATCTGGAAATGCTGGCCGATTTGTCAAAAAAACTTTAAAAATGGCCTTACCTGTGGATTCAATCATTATGTTTCCAGAAGGAACTTTATTCCAAGGAAATGATCTCAAACTTAGAAACAAGTTTAGCAAGCAATCCATAGCGGAGTCCCTTCGGCTCTGATCCAAGGTCATTTCGCACTTTGTATCCAAATATTCGTTTGAATATTTGTCTCCCCATGACAGCAAGCTCCACGAGGATAACTACGTGTCTACTACCATGAGTGTGAGTGGTCACATATCACACCTGCCGGCTATGAATATTGAGCAAAATTATTAATGCTAAACAATGCAATATTACTTACAATTATGAAAAACTGGGCACTGTCAAATTATCCAGACACTGGAAATGTTATATAAACTATGGTGCTTCTCCTTGAAATATGAAGGCCATTAAAATTACATTTAAGACAAAATGCCCACTGATAAAACATTGCACTAAACGGCAGGCCATATGTTTATAACTGTAAGACTGGAAGAATGTGCATTGAAGTGTTAAGAGTGGTCATAATTGTTTGCTGTGATACAGGCAACTTCTTTTTTTCTGACTCTGTGCTTTCCAACTATACTTTGATGAATAAGTTTGTATTGTTTATATATGTAAANGGGAAAGAATAAGCATTTAAAAATAAAAATAGCAATTCATGTCTTTTCCCTATTTACTCTGTAAATACTGCATACCACAAACAGATTAAAGAAATGGTCTCTATAATTAAAATGCAACATTGTTAGTATACGTGCATGTCTAAGGCATGGGTAATTTGCTACATTAACTAAAAGGAATTGAACTTATGGTGTAATTTTGTGCCTGTTACAAAAATAAAATATGAAATTTTTGTTCATTGTAATGAAGGGACTGATTATATACACATAAGAAAAGCAATGGCCACGTAAATATTAATTTACAAACTGAATGTGAGATATTCATGTGAAGCTTTAAGAAGTGAGTACGTAGGTGGGTTAACAGTGGACTGAGGTCTATGCTGTAGTTTTATTTCAATATAATCTTGATCTCTCAGTGAATCCAGGGAAAAGCCAGAGGATTTATTTATAACTTCTGTTTTTAAGATGCAGGGCATGTAAATTTTATGCAATAATTTTCTGCAGAGCTTCTGTAAAGCAGATTTCTATTTTTGAAGTTCCGAGGTCACATGTGACTTTTATAAGAATTTAAAATGTGCTCCTCTAGAAAGAAATTTTGACCCGAAGACATTCTGATATTTTCAAATCAACTTCCAAAATGATCTTCTTGGAAGAAAAAAAAATAGGATTTTTTCCTATGTTACCAGCTCAAAATACTATTGCAAGACACAAGGTTGTTTAATATTTAATGTAGTAGCTTTTGAGAATTGAAAGCCCCCAAATCCAATGATTTAAGTAGATCTCATCTTATGAAAAAAAATTAGTTTCTATTAGTCTCCTTTCCCTTCACGGACTTCTCTGAAAAGTTCTAGTTTTGCAATGGGGATGCATTTTTACAAATTAAAGGGAAAGTTGCAATATTTTCTGGAAAAATAGCTAGGGTAATCATTCAAAATATGAAAATTAATGATGTGCATGTTGTCAACATATAGTTGCCTGTCTTGTATGCCTTCTCCCCATTCAGGAAATGAATCCCTAGAATAATCAGGCAGCTCTGCCCCATTTTCACCCTGTCCCCAGAGCCCCTGCAGCCATGAGAGCAAGCTAAATTTCAGTCCGGCAGAGCAGAAAGATTGAAGGAAGCTAGGTCCTTGCAGGGAGTGGAGCTGCATGTTGGCCTTGGGTCCCGGACACACTGTGTTCACATGAGAGAGAAATGTTCACCTAAATGAATCAGTGGTAGAGAATTTGGTAGGAAGAGATATATTGAACCTAAAATGTGACAGTTTTCATAGGGGAGGAGGTAGGGTTTTGTTACTTGTTATGTAATTGACTGGAAGCAAATGAATTGGAAGCTCACCAGATTTTGAGAAAAATCTGCTACCACATAAAATCGAAGCGTGGTCTTTAATAGCCTGTGAAACCTGGGGTCCCTGGAGTCCATGGGCTAACCGGACACGGGCTGCAAAGCTGCACAGCCCCACGAAGGGCAGTTGCTCCACACCCCATGTCAAAGGGCCCCGTGGAGGGCCAGGCTGTGGTTGCTCATCCACAGAGGAGAACAGAGGCTTTGGGAGGAGCTCACCACAGGTGTCGGGCCATCTCTTGGGCAGGATTTGCCCATTTCTAGGGACTGGTGAGTGCTAGGTGTGTCCCCTCCCCAAAATGCCAGCTTTATTGCCCTTTTCCTGCCATAGTACACTGGATGCACTGGGGGAAGATAATTCCTGCAGAGCAGAAAGGTCCTAACAGCTCTTCAAAGTGGTTTTTCAGGAAATGAACAGTAAGGTTCTCTTTACTTTTGGGGTGAACTGTTTAACTACTTATTTGGAAAAGGCGTATGCAGCAATAATAAACTATCCCGGCGTGCCCCCGCATGCTAATTAAGTCATCCTAGCACCGCACCACCTGACCAGGGCCGGGTGCTGAGAGTCAACCGTGTACCTGGGGCTTCAAGCATCACTTTGGCGGGTCCAATAGATGTCCTCGCCCCCATTTTGGAGATGAGATAGGAGGTGAGCCACCCTGTCCAAGATATCTCAGCTATTATGGGACTTAAAAGAAATCCAGCTCCCATCTCCTTGGCTCGGAACCCTCTGTACTGTGCACACAACGACAAAATCTTTTCGCTTCCTAAACATAGCAACGTGAGAGACATCAATCTTAGCTGATCTAAATGTGCTTCGAAATGTCTAGAATAGGGAAAAGTGTTTCATTTTCCCTAGCTATAACGGCACCAGATCTCCACCGTATCTATGAGCATGTTGAGTCTTGGCTGGACCGGAATCACCTTGTTTTGCCTGATTACTCACCGTGTTAGGCATTTTACAGAACACTGAGTGCACAAGGGCTGTGCCTTTTTACGAGCTTATATTGTTTTGAAAAGAACACAAACCTAGCTCATTAACTCCTAATGGCTGCTTTAAAACACAGCTCTCGTCCTAATTGTCCAGCAATAGGTAGTTGGTTACACGAATTATGTGTATTTTACAGTGTGTAGCCATTAAAAGTCTATTTCATGAGAATATTCAGTAGCATTAAAATTCACTTATGATCATTTGGAAGATGAAACATTGAAGTCATTATAAATAGGTATAGCATTTTCCTCTTTTTATTTAAAAACATGTAGATGGATAAGCAACAGAAAGAGGAGACTCTCTCGGGATGGTAGGATTTATGTGATTTCTAATTTGTCTTCCTTCAGCTTGCTTTATTTTCTAAAATCTCTACTGACAGTGTATATTTCCAATGAGAAAAATGCTGTTTATTTATTATGATTGCTTTTTGTTTTGGAAAAATAATATGTGCTCTTTGAAAAATGTAAAATGATCCCGAAAATATGAAGAAAGGAAAAAAATAAAAAATCACAAAATCACCCGGAAAAAACTTGTGTAACATTTTGATGACCAAACCTACAGTTGCTTCCCAGTGCGTATTCTCACTAACCTCCTATAAGTGGGGTCATATAATAACTTGTTTTCCCTAAGTCTTACTTCTCACCTAACAACAGGCTGTGGAACTCTGCGTCTGTCAATAGAACAATGACATCGGCAACTTATTAGAACCTAGGGCATGTTCTATGACTGCATCTCAATTTTCTTCACTAAGTCTTTATTGACGGAAATTTATTTTTTCCCATTTTTTCTCACTTACAAGTCATACTTATTAAATGTTTTGTCTATAGATTTCAAAATTATATTGCCTACCTTACATTTAGAATTGTAAAATCGTATGAAAAAAGGGGTGCATATTATATTTTAACACAAAGTACGTGAGAATCCCCGCTTCCCTACACTCTGTGGCCATTGCTGTTACTATGTAGGGACACCGTCAGTTCTGGTACACTGACACTGTGTCTGCGTTACTCTCCCATCTTAAATATATATTTGTATATGGAATTCATATATATTATATATAAATATATATATTAGAGAGGGAGAGGTGGAGAGGGGGAGAGGGGCAGAGGGAAAGGGAGAGAGAGAATATATTTTTCTAAGATATATTTATTTTTCTAAGATATATTTATTTATTTGCAAGAGAGAGAGCGAGCATGGGGGAGGGGCAGCGGGAGAGAGAGAGGCAGGCTCCATGCCCAGCACAGAGCCCCACCTGGGGCTTGATCCCACGACCCTGAGATCATCACCTGAGCTGAAATCAAGAGTCGGAGGCTTAACCGACTGAGCCACCCAGGCACCCCATGTATTTGTATATTTTTAAATTTAAAAAAAATTTTAAGAACCTTTCTTGCATGTCCCTAAGTTGCTTGTCCACTACTCGGCTGAGGAAAATGGGGCCTCTTGGTAGAAAGCCGCACCAAGAGCCATGTGAAGGGGATGGCAATTTCACAGAAAGAAAGCACAGTGCTGCCGTCAAAAGAAAGAAGAATGAGTGTTGAATGAACAAAAATACACATTTTCACTTACGTTTGTCTCTGCTTCTGCAGTTGAAAGGATGGACACGTGGTCTGTGTGGGAAAAGGGCACTGCGACACAGACCCTGCTCTGAGAGCAGGTGCCCAGGGGCCCCGTGCACCTGGAGGGTGAGAAGAGCTGCTCTGAAGACGTGTCAAGTCATCTGACCCCAGAGCCACGGGCACCTGGCACATGGCGGTGGCCAGTCTGCAGCCTGAGCCACTGTCTCGCACAACTATCATTCCCTGGTCCCGTGTGCGCCCTGCTCCCGTCACTCTGCTGTGTTGTTCTGAGCTTCCACGAGGGTAACCCCCGCTCAGACCCTCTCTAACAGCCTTTGGCTGACAAAACAGAACCCTCCCTCCTGCTCTGGCCTCGTCCACGGGTGAACGCGGGGGGCTCCGTGAGGCCACGATGGGCATTCTCACCCCGCAGCTGGAGAGCTACAACTGGCCTGGCCTGGTGTTTAGGACAAGCTCCATCTCAGGAGGCAGCGTCGCTCGGGACCCGCAGCCTCGCCTTGACCACCTGTGCGTGCCCCTCACACCTTCCCGACCCGGGCCGGTCTCAGCTCTGGCAGAGCGGATATCTAACGCACGTGTGCTCTCTCCTTCCACAGAGGCCGGGTGTGACTGTGAGCCTCCTGAAATGTTTTATTTAATCGTGCATGTGAGATTTCAAACGAGAGCCTTTCCCCAACAAGCTTCAGAGATGCTCCGAGGCTCTTGTCCCTGCGGAGCCCGCCTCTCTACCCGTGTGGGAACGCGGAGGCCACCTAAGGGCAAACTGAAAACTCCGGGTCCCTGACTGGTGGGCTGTGTCCTGGCTCTGGGCTGCCACAGAAATGAAATGGAATTCTTGCATGAATATCTGTTTTTACCTAACTTGTTATTTGGGTAAATAAAGTGGAATTCTGAGGCAAGCTTTCTTCCCATTCCTTGGTGTCCCCGTTGGTCTTGTTTAATATACATTATGTTTTAGACCAGTTTTAGGTTAACTGTAAAATTTAGTGGAAGGTAGTGATTGCCCCTATTTTTTCCTACTTTGGATTTGATTTGCTTTTCTTTTTCCATTTTCTTAAGGTAGAGATTGCGATGATTGATTTCAGGTTTTTCTTCTTCCTGAATATAAGCATTTGGTGCTATAAATTTCCCTTGACACATGGCTTTTGCTGCAGCTTGCAAATCTTGCTATTGTGTTTTTATTTCATTTGGTTCCAAGTATTTTTAACCTCTCTTGAGATTTCCTTTTTGACCCACGTGTTATTTAGAATTCTGTTGCTTCACATCCACATATTTTGGGCTTTTCTAGCTATCTTCCTGTTACTGATTTCTAGTTTGATTTCACTGTGGTCTGAGAGCAGATGTGGTATGATTTCTACTCTTTTAAATCTGCTAAGGTGTGTTTTATGGCCCAGAATGTGGTCTGTCTTGTTGAATATCCTGTGTGAGCTTGAGAAAACTGTGTGCCCTACTGCTGCTGGATGCGGGAGTCTAGAGATGTCTGTTGTCACTGGCTGATTGATGGGGCTGTTACCTGTGTCATTCCCAACTTTCTGCTGGCTGGGTCTGTCCATTTCCCAGAGAGCTGACCAAGTATAAAAGCACACAGTGGTGGGTACATCCTTTCCTCCTGGCAATTTCATCTGTTTGCCTCCTGTAGTTTGATGCTCTGCTGTCAGGTTCATTTAAGGGTTGTCATATCTTCTTAAAGAACTGATGCTTTATCATTAGGTAATTTCCCTACTTTGTAGTCTGCTAGGTCTGAAATTCCTACAGCCAGTACTGCTTTCCTTTTGTTTAGTACCGCGTGGGATGGCTTTCTCCGTCCGATTACTTTTCATCTATACGTGTCTTTGTATTTAAAGCGGATCTCTTGCAAACGACAGATAGCTAGATCTTGTTTCTCATCCACTCTGACAATCTTTGTCTTCTAGTTGGTGCATTTACACCATTGGCATTCGAAGCGATTAATTAATATCTACCATAGTTGTTACTGTTTTCTGTGTTCTTTGTTCCTATTTTTTGTGGTTTTATCTTTTAAAATCTTTTACTATCTTGTGGTTTTAAGTTAGCATTTTATATGGTTCTATTTCTTTCTTTTTTAGCATATCAATTATCTTCTTTAATTTTAGCCTTTTTTTACTGGTTGCCCTAGAATTTGTAATATATATTTATATCAATCCAAGTCCACCTTTAAATAGCTCGGACCACTTATTGGGTAATATGAATATCCTATAATGACAAAATAACCTTGATCCTTCTCTCCTGCTCCGGTGTCATTGCTACCATTCATTTCACATAGATGTTAGCACACATAAGCACATATATGTAGTTATCACACACGTAAGATGTGAGTATTTGTAATCAAATACAGTGTAGTTCTTATTGTTTCAAACAACTTGTTACTTGATCGCTTAAGAATGAAAAAGAATTTAAGTTTTATTTACTTTACATTCGCTTATTCCTTCTTTGATGGTCTTTCTTTCTTTATGTAGATCTGAATTTCAGACCTAAGTTATTTTCCTTCTCTCTAGAGAACTTCTCTTAACATTTTTTGGAAAGCAGGTCTACTGGCAACAAATTCCTTCAGGTTTGTTAGAGAAAGTTTTTATTTCTCTTTCATTTTTGAAGGATACTTTTGTATGTAAAAGAATTCTAGGTTGGTGATTTTTTTCTCACAACACCTGAAATATTTCAGTCCACTGTCTTCTTGCTCGCGTGGTTTCTGAGGAGAAGTTGAATATAATTCTTATCTTAGTTCCTCTATAGGTGAAGTGTTTTTTCCCTTCCAGCTTCTTTCAGGACTTCATTTCCCCCCCTGTTCTTTAAAAATTATATATGTAGGTGCAGTTTTGTTTTGTTTATATTTAACCTGCTTGACATTCTCTTTGCTTTTTGGATCTGTGGTTGGTGTCTGACATTAATTTGGAGGAAGCTCTAGTCATTGCTGTTCTAAATATCTCTCTGTTTGCTTTCTCTCTTTTGCTCCTTTTCACATTTCTATGAAAATGTCTACCTTGTGTAGTTGTCTACCTTGTGTAGTTGTCTCACCGGCCTTGGAAATTCTTTTCTGTTTTAGTTGGACTTTGTTCTCTTTGCTCGTCAATAATGGAAGTTTCTAATGAGTAATGAGACATCCTCAAGCTCAGAGATTCTTTCTTGGGCTCTGCCCAGTCTACTGATAATCCGTCAAAGGCATTCTTCATTTCTGTTACAGTGTGTTTGATCTCTGGTGTTTCTTTTTGTTCTGTCCTAGAACTTCCATCTCTCTGCTCATATTGTCATCTGCTCTTGGATGCTGTCTACTTTATCGATTACAGCTCTGAGCATATATTCATCGTGGTTCTTCTAAATTCCTGGACTGATGATTACTACATCCCTACCATGTCTGGTTCTGATGCTCTGTCTCTTCAAATTGTATCTTTTGTCTGTTAGTATATCTTGTAATTTTTTTTAATAGCTAAACATACTGTTCTGGTAAAGATTCTGCTCTAAATAGGCCTTTAATAATGTGGTGGTGAGATATGGGGATGGGTTCTATGGTCCTGTGGTCAGGTCTCCGTCTTCCAGGGAGACTGTGCCTCTGGACTGTGAGTTTTACAAGGGCTTCTCAGTTTTTTTCTTTCCATGTACGTGGAATAAGGTGGCTAGAAAGGGCTGGAATTGGGTATTTTCCTTCCTCAGGTCAGTGAAACTCTGCTCACACTTCGCCATCTTAAGTTCTGGTTATTGGTGTCCCCTGAAGGCAGGCCTTGTTAAGGGGAACAGAGTGCTGTGTGGTATTTTAGAATGGTTTCTTTCCCCCTTCCCCTGCCAGAAACCTAAGAGGTTTTTCTTCAGTATTTACTGTGAGCACCTGGGTGAACTCCTAGGGGTAAATTTTACAATATTATGGGGCCCACCATGATTGGCTTCTCTTGGAGTTTTTAACTCTCAGAGTTGTCCACACTGACATTCCAGAAACTTTGCAGTTTCACTTTCCTACCCTGGTAACGGGTCCTGCAGTGGTTCCTGCTGGTGGGTCAGCTCTGGGAAGTCACAGCTCTCTGTGCTTGTGTCGGTCTCTCCAGTCTTGGGGGCTGCGATTTGCTGTGTGTTCACCCCTCTCTTACGGATCTGAGAGGAGTTGTTCAGTTTTGGTCTGTGTAGCATTTTACTTGTTGTGAGGATGGAGGAGTGACTCCTAAGCTCCTCACGTGTGGAAACAGACATTTTGTAAGAAATTAAGCAAAAGAGAGATGCAATGATTGTTGGACTAAATCATGCTGAACAGAGCAGAGACTTTTCTATGGAGTGAAATTGCTCTCGTGTTGAGTGGATGTGGAGATGTGGGGGGAATGCGCAGCACCACTTTGTAAAATTGGTCCAGCACAGAGGCGGACCTCATGTGGTGTAATGAGATTTCAATCAAAATTTGTTAGTTTAATTTGTCTCCTTTAACTGCTTAAGAAGAGAAAGTCTCCGCATTAGAGTTCACTTTTTAAGTTTGCGAAAATTGAGGCAGACTGTTGTAATTTGCTGATATTACACAGCTATTAAGGTAAAGACCAAATTTTCTGACTTTTAACTGAATTACACTTCTTTTTATGTCTCCTAGTATCTTTGAGTTTAAGAACTTGGACGGCACAGATAATGTTTTCATGTAGTTTCTCTTTGTGTCTTCTGTGTCACTTAGCGCAGTTCAGGATATGCTGAGAGTATGTGATACACGCTTGCTGGATTAGTGAATAAATAAGAATTAGATTTCCTTCATTTGGGAGCCCCAAACACTAGGCTGTAGTAGGGACAACTAAAGGGAGTTTGAGTGTGATTAATGGAGATCTCTTATCTCAGAGAGATAAATTTTGTATGTGAAAAAACTTTCTTAAAGTTTGAAAATATTTTTGGAAATGTATTAAGGAACCGGTAGGGGTATGAATTAGCCTGAAACACTCTGGATGATTCTACCATGCACGTACAGTTCCGTAATATCTGCCTTGATACTAAAGAATGATGCCAAAGGTGGCATAATTCCGAAAGAAGGTCACTGATTGTGGGACAAAGCCAGAGTTCTTGGTATTAATTCCAAAAATCGCATATGGCTTCAAATGTACTTTCCTCAGTAAAACTACTGTGATCTGTTTCATTTCACTGACGAAAAGGATAAGGACATATAGATCATAAATTTCTGGAGACAAAACGATTTTTCAGACTAAGGGTAATTGACACTTACATTGGCAGAAGATGGAGTATGCGTTGATGGTCTCAGGTTGTTCCCGACTCACATTGGTTTAACAGGCACAATTTCTTTCATTTAGTAGAATTTTTGTCTCAGTTTGTCTGGTTCATGAGTCTGAGACCATGCACTTGGAAACGTGCATGACCATGTGTTTGCACAGGGTTTCATGTACCTGTTTCCTTGTCTTGGGCTCTGTATTCTTGGGGTAAAGCCCAATGTCTCAAGAGTGCCATATATGCACACCTGAATATCCCCTTCTCACCACCAACCTCATGCCTCGTCTGATGTTCCCTATCATCCCTTTGTAGAGGGGAGAATCTTATCCTCGGTCCTACATAAATTGCAAACAGAAAGAGCAGGGATTGAGAAACTACAATGGTGGCCATCTAGGAACCTTCCCTGTGATTGGCTCTTGCTCTTTTCTGGTCACGCCCAGGTCTGAGACCATGAGATGTTCTAACAATGGGGCCTCAGTTCAGAGAATTCCTCTTTGCTTGTGTCTTAGCTGGAGCTTCTATAACGAGAATATCATGGACTGACAGCTTAAATCACAAACATTAGTTTCTCACAGTTTCTGGAGGCTGGAAGTCTGAGACGAGGGTGTCATTGTGGTTGGGTTCTGGTGAAAGCCCTTTTCCTGGTTTCTCACATGGCGGAAAGCAGAAGAGAGGAAGCAAGCTCTCTCATGTCTCTCATAATAAGGGCACTAAGCCCATCATGAAGGCTCCACCCTTGGGATCGAATCCCTTCCCAAAGACTCCAGTTCCAAATGCCACCCTGTTGGGTGTTAGGGGTTCAATGCATGAATTTGAGGGTGTACAAACATTCAGGCCATAACAGCTTGCCCTCCTTAATCCACTTTAAGCCAACCCATCAAAACAATAACCACAAGCATAGACTGAGTACTTGTATGTTTCAGGCACTACAGTAGGTGGCTTATACATGAGTTCATCATCAAAACAGCTCTATAAATTAGTTTTCGCCATCACATGAGAGAAAAGGAAAGTGAATTTTTAGAATGGAAACAGATTTGGCTTTAGCTTATTATTGTAGACAAAGTACCTAATGAAATCTGCAGAGGCGATATCGGTGGCACCATGTGCTTTTTGTGGGTTCGGGACCAGAGACATAATGAAATGTTTGGGAAGATTTACTCCTCAGAAACTGCACTAATTCTGATTCCAGGACTTTGATGTAAGTACACAGGCTAGCATCCAGGACAGAGTTAACTCAAACCTTCTCAAGGAACAAAGCTGATTTGTTGTTGGTCTAGTACCAGGTGCTCGGTTTGATTCCAAAATGTCCAGATATCACTGTCATTTCTTACAAATGCGTCTACGTATGTTTCTTCTGGGCTGGAATGTCCCCCGAGAAAACGGTCTCACTCTTGGATAGAAGATGAGGAAATTTCTCATTACTGCTAACAACCAGTCTTAGTCATTATCACGCAGAACAATGGCGTCCTCGCCTTCAGGAAGGCGGCAACAGAGCCCTGGCTTTTCTTTCTTTAAGAATAAGCATACAACCTTACAATTGCTTTCATGTTTCCTTGACGAAAATGCAGAGTGAGGGTGACTGCTTTTACCTGAAATTTAATGACCACTAATGTCAAGGCAGCATTTAATGTCAACTAGAAAAGCTGCCAGATTCCTGAGTCCATTCAGTTTGTCACTCTCCTGATCTAGAAGGCTGTTTCAACCTTTCTGTTCTCTCCTGAAGCCTCTTACACCTCTTCCTCCATCCTCGGTCTCAGAAGATGATTTGCTCCCTAAGTTACTGAGAAGATGGGAGCACTAGGGAGAAAATGTGCATGTCTTCCACCCTTGCTGCCATTCAGCCACACCCAGCTGCCTCTCAGCATCCGTCTTCCTCCCAGTTGCTGAGCCAGCCCTCCTCTCACCTGGCCCAGCCCCTCCCTTTGTGTGGTAGAATCTATCCTTTCTAGCCTACTCAAGAATGGTGCTCCGGCAATGGGTTATTCTGTCCTGGGCTGCCTCTTTTTCCCTCTCTTTCCTGCGTGACTCCTATTATCAGCAACATCGCTGTAATTTCCCAGCTTGAACACAACAGCAACCATAACAAAGCCAAACCCTCCTCCCATTCCCTTCTGGTGACTACCCCAGCAATTTCTCTGCTGTCCGATCCAGCAATCTGTTGGGAGAACTGTCTCCATAAATGACTTCTCCGTTGCTAAATTCAATGGTTGATTCCCCTTATTCGACTTGATCTCTCAGCAGCATTTGACACAGTTGACATTATCTAACCCTTGTGATTTTCATTCCAATTCCAGGACACCCCAGACTCCTGGGTTTCTGGTCATCTCACCAGAACCTTAGATGACTTATTCTACCAGCTGCTCTTGCTCAACTCTTATTTCTTGTTTATCCTCAACAGTGGCACGTGGCTTAGTCCTTCCTCCTCTTCTCCCCTACACTCATTTTCTTAGTGATTGACTTCCCATTTCTTTAAATGCCCTCTAGATGCTGATTGTCCATACATTTGCTCTCCAGGTTAGCCCCTCTCCTGAACTGAATATTTACATCCAACCCCCTGCACAGCTATGCCGGCTTGATTACAGTCATCTCCAGATGAGTATGTTCAAAACATCTCTTTCTCTCTCTCTCTCTCTCCCTCTTTTTTTTTTTTTTTTCACCCCGGTGTCTTGTTTCTCAATAACCTTCCTGATGTCAGTAAAAATAACAACAAACAACAAACAAAACCAAAAACTCATTCCTTCTGGTTTTTAAACCATACATCTTTCTGCGGACCTTAACTTTGTTCTTTCTTCATCTAGTTGGCTCTTCTTCTAAAATGCTGCGTATCCGGACACTGACCACCTACTCACCACCTTCACACGACCACCCTGATGGAAGCCGCTCTTTACACCTGCACCTGCTTTCCTGCTCCTCCTGCTCCCCGCCCCCGACTCTACAGAGCAGTCAGAAACTTTGGTTACAGTTCACATCAGGACAGGCCAACCTTCTGCTCGAAGCTCTGGAGTAGTTTATATTGCCTCTCAGAGTAAAGGTGACAATATGGGAATGGTTTTAAAAGTTCCTCCATGATCTATTTCCAATAAAGTCCTGCCCCCCTACCTTCTTCTGTGGCCTCCTCGCTCTCTCCTTTAAAAAACTTTCCGTGGAACTCACATTATAGGCAGGAGGAAGGTTTGGACTGATCCGTCAGCTATTCTGATACTGGATTATGTTCAAACTCAGAACAAGGAACACTTACTCCGTGACTTCATAGGTCATATATATAATTAGAAAATAATTTTAATTTTAGACCAGTCTGGTCCTAACCCAATAGTCTAGATTTTTGCTTCAGAAACGTTGTTTCAGGGAGCACCATCCTGCTGGCTCTTGGAATTATCTTCCCATCAGCCCACGTGGCTGGGAACTAATACTCCCCTGGTGTTTAAGGCTTTAGGCTTGAGGCGTTGCCGTGTGAGGGAGATCCTGGTGTCCAAGCTCGGGTACAGGTAGATTTAATGATCTTTCTTCACAGGAGGTCAGTGCCACTATGCTCATGTCTTGATGGGTTCCAAATTCTCAAGTTATATGGCTTCTTCCAGTTTTCTCTGACATAGGCAATGTAGGGCCTGTTCTTTACTATCTGCGTGACGTTTGTTTTCCCTGTACAAATTTTGTAAGTTTCCAAAGCTATGACAAAATATTGCCCTTTTTCTTCCAGAGGTGCTTTCAGAAAAAACGCTTACTTAAATCTGATGAGGGATTGTGGCTTTTGTACATAACCCGACAGCCAATCTTGCCCTGACATTTTACCACCCTATTGCTCTCCCACTCAATAGCCCATACTTCCCAACGCTGTGAGCTATACTTGTGTGCCAACTCCTTTCCGGGATCCGTTAATACCAACTTTGTGATAAAAAAAGAAGGTGTCTAAAGCACCAATACCCTGCCTTTTCAACACAGTCATCCTCAGAATGAGGTTACATGCACGCCAAACCAGCCCACCTGGTTATGCCAACAGCAGATGAGTTGTACAAAGGATTCCGCATCCCTATCACATCCTAATACACGTTGGGCATTTCCATTAAGGGTAGTCTACTTCCTTAATTAAATTACCATGTACGTCTCTTCAGACTCCCTTTTTTTTTTAGCTTTTATATTTTTATTTTTTTATAATAATTTTTTATTATGTTATGTTAGTCACCATACAGTACACCCCAGTTTTTGATGTAATGTTCCATGATTCATTACTTGCGTACAACATCCAGTGCACCATGCAATATGTACTACCCATCACCGGCCTATCCCAATTCCCCACCCCCCTCCCCTCTGAAGCCCTCAGTTTGTTTCCCAGGGTCCATGGTCTCTCTGCAGACTCCTTTTTACTCAATACATATGACTAAATGTTTGCTTTTAAACTTGGAGGATGACACTGAATCCAGATGCTCTGGGCTCACCCCTGATAATGAAGACTCCTTTCCCATATATGAAATTATGAAATTAGCTGGAAAAGTACACACATGAGGTGATGAATATGAGGGAAAAAAATGACAACTTTTCTAAAAGGTAGTCATTACGTTGTCTCGGTCTTTCTGCTTTCAGCATATGTAGAAATTGTTCAAGGGAAGTAACCCTAAACTTTCACCTGGTTGACCCAAATTGGCTTATAATAGGGGATTTTTAGAATGTTTCAGATAATGAACATAACAAGATTCAACAAGATTCAAAACTTTCTAGGGGACAAAGGCACTGTTCTCTTTGGTTAAGGATTTGTATACATTGCTTTTATAAGGAAAAGCTAAGGATTTGTATAGATTACTTTTCTAAGGAAAACCTAGGGGCATAATTTTTATTATAATACATTCATCCGAATAAAATTAAGTCCTCATACGTCCGTTCAAAAGCAGAGCTCAAGCACAGTTGTTCGGCACTTGTCTTTCCAGATGTTTTTGCTTCTGACAACAGGCTTCCACTGTGTCATTCAGATGTAAGTGACTGGAGAATACCACATCTCATACCTCATCGCCCTAAAGCAGGTGGGCTAAAATGATAGCACGAGCCTCTAAGTGTGCCCGAAGCAAATTGTTGGTGGACAGTGTGAATTGCTCAGCAAGTCCCCTCATGCTCAGAATGCCACTGAAAGCTCAATATTGGAATTCTTTCTTGATGCATTAACAAGGGATGGATACCTCAAACGTGTCTGAACTATCCCCACCCATGCTCGGATGAAGACTTTCTTTTTAAAAAGAAATGCCAGGCTTCATTCTATAACAGGTTTGATGTGGCTTAGGTGATGACTTAGCAGACAGACAAGATTCCCTGGGTGTTATTTTCTTTGCGCTAAAAGGTCACTTGCAAGGGAGTGCCCCTGCCAGGGACTATAGAATTAAGACAGGTTGACTTAATGCTATGAAGGTCCTAGCGCCTGAATTTCAACCAGCCGTCAGAGCATAGATAGTGCCCGGTACCTTCCTAAGAAATAAGCATAAGAATGAAGTAATTTCCCACAAGATAAAAGATACCTTTAATATCTTCAAACAAACAAGCAAACAAAAAGACGGTCTGCTTAAAAGGATTGTAGATATGTAAGCCAATGCCCAGAACTCAGGATTCTGTGCGTTTGAAGTAGGCCTAGTCCCTCAGTGATGCAGATTTTTAACAAATGGTCAAAACAACATTCCTAAAATAACGGAACAAGAGTTTTGCTTGTTTTGGGGCGCCTGGGTGGCGCAGTCGTTGGGCGTCTGCCTTCGGCTCAGGACGTGATCCCGGCGTTGTGGGATCGAGCCCCACATCAGGCTCCTCCGCTATGAGCCTGCTTCTTCCTCTCCCACTCCCCCTGCTTGTGTTCCCTCTCTCGCTGGCTGTCTCTCTCTGTCAAATAAATAAATAAAATCTTAAAAAAAAAAAAAAAAAGAAATCGAGTCTATTATGTATGTTTAAAAAAAAGTTTTGCTTGTTTTGTTTTGTTGCTGTTATTGTTCTTAGGATTCTTGTTGGTCTTCTTTTGGTCTAGTGTGATTTTTTATGCAATAAAGGACTGTCTTGATGAGACTTACTTGTAGTTTCTACACTTGCAATGGGTTAGACCTCACTATTAAACACTGTGAGATATCCAATTTAATGTTACGTATAATGACGTCTTAAATATCTTTCCACAGAAGTCTATGTGCACATATCTGGTCATTTTCTCAGAAGCAGAAAACTTCATATAATTTATGGTCATAGTTCTGGCAACCTTTTTGGCATTAACTATTATCATTAAAATAAAAATGAGCAAAATTGAAAGGAAGAAAATTCTACCCCACCTTTACCATTACCCTTGTTTCCTTCAACAGTGAAATTGAATGTTTAAAATATTTTCAACTATTTTTTCTTCTATATCTTGCTTGTTCATATCTTTTGCCCATTTTTTCTGTTGATTTTTCTTATTAAATTGTAAGGACACTTTAGATGCAGCTTTTTTCTAGTCTGTTTACAAACTAATTTTGTTTATAATGATTGTAATTCACAAATGTTTTAAAATTTTATATGGTTAAATCTATCTTTTCCCCCATGAATTAGGTCAAGTTTAGGAAATCGCGGTCCGTCTACAAATCAATTAAATATATACATACATTGCCTTTGAACATTTTCTGATTTCATTTATTAATATAACTTTTATGTGTTACTATTTTCTAAATACCTAGATTTGTTTGTTCTCTTAAACCTACTTCCCTTTTGGTTGATAATAAATGTATGCAGCATTGCTAAATTACATAAACCCACCACTTCACTTTCTAGAACAGCGATCTGGAAACGATGAATGTCAAAATACGGAGATGTTCCTTAAAAATGCATATTTCTTGTCCTTTCTCAGAACTATGGAGTCAGAACGCCGTAGCTAGGGTCTTGAAACCTACATGTTACTACATGCTGTAAGTGACTTTTAAGTGTACTCAATGAGTCAGTGTGCCAGTGTGGGGTGGTGACTGAGTAGTGCAGCTTGATCGGCAAAGCTCCCTAGGTGAGATGAATTTCATCCCCCTTTTGCCGCCAATAACCAGTGAACCACAAGAAAATACATGATTATATGGCTCTTTAAAACATGGTCTATACCTTTCTTACCTTTAGGGTTTTGCTTAGACTGGTGTTGATTTAAGATAATCTTAATATCATGTTTTCCCCCTCGGTTCTTACAATATTCAGATGGTTGTTTCTACCATTACATTAATCTAATCATACTGGCCTCCTGAAGTAATAAAAAGTTTAATATTCCTTAGACCAGAGTAACCATTATTCTGGGCACTAACCAAGAATGTCATTGTTGAAGCGACAGTAAGTTTAAATAGGCTAGAAGGCGTTCCATATGCTCCTGGTGCTTTAATTAACTTGGTTTCTGTTGTCTGGGAGATGTGCATTGATTTAATTCTATGGACACATAATTAATTTGACTTTTTCAAGCATATGATGATAAAAAACTGAAAAAAATTGATGTACTGGCTTTTCACTTCTTTCTAATCATACATTCACAGCCTTGGTTCGAGACCCAATTAGCTGATGCCCAGATTACAGCCACAGGCTCTGACCTGGCTTTTCACAATTTTTCACAATTCACCAATACTTCCAGAATAATATCTCCATCTAATTATGTCACTGTCTGAAATCCTTCACTGATAACTGTAGCATTCAGACTATAGTCCCAACTCCCTACTATGACATAAAAGATTCTCCACAATCTGATTACTTCTGTAGGCTCATTTCTTAACCTCCCTCCCTCCCCCTTTTTTTATTTTGAGGTTCCATGCCATTTGCATGCCTCCCGATAATCTATGCTTTTTATCATATTCAGTGTTTTGCAAATGCTATTCCCGTTTTTTGGAATTCCCTAGTTTACAAACCCACAGGCTTAAGCCTAGCCCCCAAATCCATACATATCCTTATCTGACTAAATACTAATTAAACTTCAGGATTTATCTCATATGTCCCTTCCTCCAGGCAGACTTCTTTGGTGGCTAGGTTCATTCCTTCTGGTTACCACAGCAACTTGCTCACCCATTTGTAATGCTAATGTGCTTCCTTCAATAAATTTTAAACTCCTTCAGGCTGAGTTGATTTCCTATTTATTTTAGAATTTCTGGAGAATTCAAAACCTGACACACAATTGGTACTCAAAAAAAGATTTTTATTTTATTTTAGAGTTGTTTCAAAAAAGATTTTAAAAATATATTATTTCATACATAAATTTATACAAACATATAATAATTACTAAGCAAATACATCAAATCTTTATACAAGGGAATTTATTACAGAAGTTTCATAAGCCTACATATTTGCTTGAAGATTATAATGTAATTTATTAAAAGCTATCTATTTTTCCCCTCAGTGTAAAATCAAATCATGGGAGAAGCAGACTTTCTCTTCTGCCCATTACATAGAAGCTTGTATTTATTTACCTGATCTTGCTGCCTTGGTTAGATAAAATACAT
This sequence comes from Ursus maritimus, assembly GCF_017311325.1. Lineage (NCBI taxonomy): Eukaryota > Metazoa > Chordata > Mammalia > Carnivora > Ursidae > Ursus > Ursus maritimus. The sequence goes on along the minus strand of NW_024426774.1, from coordinate 6,948,148 downwards.
AGAGTAGTTATTTTGAAATACTGGAGTTCAGAGAAGAAAGACTGGGCACAAGGGATCAAATGTCAGAGAGAAAACCTATAAAAATTGTCCACATTTTCTATTGTTTTTTTCACCTGTTAGGGCTGTAGACAATTTACCTTATGTGGAATAGAAACAAACTAAAATCATCATCCAGGAGTTGACAAAAGTCTTCCTCACCTGGGGAGAGAGTTTTATTCTGGGTTTGTCTCAGAGTTGGAAAATTGAGGTAGAGGCTAGAGAAAGAGCTCAGTGAAGCCCAGGGTGAACTACAAGGATTGATGACTTCAGATCTAGCTATATGCAGAGTAAAACTCACTTAAAAAATAACAATAACAATAGCAGCAACAGCTGGTGGCATAAAATGATGAACAAAGATATTTATGGTCTCTTGGTGTTAGGGAGTAAAGTTTGGACTTCAAGGGATGTTATGATGGAGGGGCCTCAATAAATGCTCCAGTCAATCAGCCAAAACCCTGGAAGGCCCATATTCCAGGGAGAAAGCAATAGCATAAGAGTAAGAGTTCCACAGAAAAAGCCCAGCCATAGCAAACCTAAAATTCTGCCTCTACTAAATCAATGTGATCTGCATGATATTTGCCCATAAAGGAAATAATGTTTTTCTCCTCCCCCTCCTCCTCTCTCTCCGCCTCCTCTTCCCCCCTCTTCCTCCTCCCCCTTTTTCTTCTCCTCCTCCTCCTCCTCCTCTTCCTCCTCCTTTAGAAAAAGCAACATCATTCAGTGCCTATACAAATTGTCATATATAGTATCTGAAACTCAGAAAATTAATTACCAGACTTACACAAAGGCAACACCAAATAACTGAAAACAAAGAGAAAAAAACAAGAAAATCAACAAAACGACAACAGATCCAAGGGTTCTTTAGAAAGAGACTTCAAAATAATACGATTGATATATTAGAAAGAAAAAAAAATAAAAAATGTTACCAGGGAGCTTTAATCTATTGTAAAGAGTCAAATGAAAATTCTAGAACTGAAAACTGCGTGACAAAAATGAAGAAAACAAACATAAATATTAGCCAGAAGAAATGTCCAGATTGAATCATACTAGGGGAAAAATGGATTTAAAATGCAACAGAAGAGGATAACAGACCCATAGGGTATAGTGAAAGTTGTAATTTATATGTAATCAAGTTCAGGAAGGAAAGAAGGGAGAGGAATAGGGAAGAAGTGGTAGTTTATAAGCTGAAAAAAATGCATCACGCCACAGGTTCAAAAAGCCATAGGGAAAAAAAAAATGAAATGAGCATATTTACATTTGAAAGGTAAAATAATCAAGCTTATAAAAGACAAAAATATTTTCATGACATTGGAATAGGCACAATTTTTTAAGCAGAACACAAAAAGCACTAACAAGATGATTATTGAAATAACAGATTCATTAAAATTAAAACTTTTTTTCATCAAATGGTTACATGAGAAGGAAAAGGCAGCATAGAGAATAGAAGTTATGTGAAATGCAATTCCTCAACAAAAGCTTTATCCAAATTATAAGAACATCTAACATCAATCAGAAAATTATAGCCAACCTTGTAATAATGAGACTAAAAACTTAGGCAAAAGTATACCTATATAAACAAAATGCCTATGACAATGTTACTTACATTGTTAATCATCAGAGAAAAGCAAAATAAAACCATGAGATACTAATATACCTATCACCCACCAGATGAATAAGTTAAAAATAAAGGGAAAAAAAAACAACAAAAGAAGGAAACAAAAACCACAAAGAAACAGGAAACCTGACGACAGCAGATCAGGATCTGGTGCAGTTAGAATATTCATACATTGCTCACGGTAGACTGTCCTGGTACAACCATTTCAGAAAACATTTTTCGGTCTTTATTAAGCTGAACACATGCTTCCTTCATAATCTGGCCATATCCATAACTGCAATGCCTAAAAATGTGCAAACAAGCAATGTATGAGAATGTTAGCAGCAACTTTATGAGTGAAAAGAACCAAGGGGTCTATCACTGCCAAAATGTATATGTAAATTGTGGTATTTTTTTTGAAATGAAAAGAACAAACTTCTATAGACAACAACCTACATGAATTTCACAGTAATAAATTTGAAAGAGCAAACCCAGACAAAAGAATATATGGGATATGATTTCATTCATATAAAATTCAAGAACAAGTACAATTAACCAGTAATACAATCTCTTAGTTTCAGTGGTTCACGGACAGGTGTATACAATCATAAAGTATCACCACATTGCATTCTTAAGGTTTTTAGACTGCACTGCATGGATGTTATACTTAAGAAAGAAATGAAAAAATACATATATAATGCCTTAAAGGTCTTGGAAATGGTCATCTGGGGTTGGAAACTACTCAGCCTGCATGATGCCATTCTTCCTTTGTGCCCCTATGACATAACCAGAGTGCCTCCCCGTCCCACGGAAACCGCTATTCAGTTTCATGGCCGTTGTTACCCAGTGCTCGCAGGGGATTTGCTTCTGCCAGGGTTGACCTGTGCGACAATCCCTTTCTGCCATCCTGGATGAAGTTCATAGTGACCACAGGCAGTTACCTGGAAGAAATGGGGGCTGAAGGATTTAGTGTGGTCCCACTGAGAGGCAGTAGGAAAGACAACATGAAAATTAAATTTTATAGGAGACTTTTCTCTCATCTATATTCGAAAGTACAATAATACAAAGGAAAATGGGACTGTTTCTCTCTATCTGCCTATTGGACGTTCTTGTGCAAGAACAGGGCATCTGTTCTATTAGACAGACTCTTCTATGACTCATTTCTCCACCTGCCACCTCAGGCCACATTAGGATTGATGCTTTTCCTTTTAGTCTTTCTATTTGGTGGCATTTTTCTCTCATTAACTAATGTTTTATCAGCAAGTTATTAATTCTCTTTTAAATATGTCTTGAAATATTTGCTGCCCTCTTTACAACCCAATATTTTTGATATGCGCACATCTCTGATGTCATAAAAGACACTAATATAATAGAATGAGGTATACAGTCATTCATTTTACAAGCACATATTCAGAAATGTGTTAAATTGGTTTACTAAAAGACACTTCTGCTTTGAAAAAATGGAAACTAAATTGATTTGATATAATTACACAATAAAGGAAAAGCTCATCCCCGGCAGTTAACCCTGATGCTTATTAGCTGCTAAGAAATGCCCTGCCCTTGGGCCTTAATTACTAGGTGAAAAATGTAAAGTAATTATTATGGTGTAGAGTAAAAAACTAAAAACTGTTCAACTTCCATTTTCCAGGGACGTGCTCTTCTTAACCTATTGATTTCCTACCAATTAACAGAGACAGTATTATGTTATTATATCTTTCCTTGGAAATCACTGAAACTATCTTGAAAAGCATATGTATTTATATGAAATACATCTTTTTAAAAAGATTTTATTTATTTCTTTATTTTAGAGAGCAAGAGCGAGAGGCAGGGGGAGGGAGGATGGGCAAAGGGAGAGGGAGGGAGAGAATCTCAAGCAGACTCCGCACTGAGCACAGAGCCTGATGCGGGGCTTGATCTCACCACCCTGAGATCATGACCAGAGCTGAAACCAAGAACTGGGTATTTACCCAACTGAGTCACCCAGACACCCCTGGAATACTTCTTAAAGTCACTTTTGTATTAAAAATTGGGTGATACAAGTAGAGCCATATTTTTTGTCTTATTTTTCTTAATTATAATATTTATAACTTTTTGTCTTATAACGTTTTCTTAATACTCATGGAAAACTAAGAAAAACCATAGAAAAGGAAACAAAAACTACTTGAAACACACACTGCGAATACTTTGAGATTTCTTCTGACTGTGCATATGTTTAACATACAAGGAATCAGAACTTATAAATGTCTTAATTGATTTTTTTTACTTACCTTTAGATAGTGAATATTTTCTTATACCATAAAAATTATTTCCAAATTTCCTTGTAATGACTTGCAGTCTACACAATAGAAGAAAGACAAGTTAATTTCTTATCAGAGAACATTTAGAACTTCCAATTTTTCCAGGCTGAAAGTACTTAAAAGCTATGTTTCAGGTACTGTGTTAATAGTCATTTACTTTTTTTGGGAACATGTTTTGAGGTTCATGTAGTCCCACTTTTTCTTGGTGATCTATTATAGAGACCACACCGTCATGTGGTCTTTAGGTCCTTCCTAAAGGAGGAGATGAATCAGATGCTCAAATTGGTGACCCAGGGTTGTATATGGAATGAGACTTTAGAAAACTGGCAAAGTGTTTCCATATTATTCAGAGGACGAGGAAACATCACGTCAGGTGCATGGGAGGGGCTTCTCCCATCTGTCCACAGGGTTCAGAGGGGCTACCAAAAATCGGTTTGTAAGATGACAGTACATTGATGTCTCCGAAGTGTGTGCATGTGTGCGTGCTGGGAAGGGAGGAGTCTGGATATACGCGTTTCCAGGTGGGTTTAAGCATGCAATGAGTTACTTTAAGGAAAACGAGACCATGTGTTTGTTGCAATTGCTATCCACAAACCTGAATTGATTTCTACCTTGCTCTATACTGTATATCAATCAATCGATCAATCAATCAATAAGAAAATCATATATGGTGACTCGGCCCTGGATGTGGTGCATATTGGAGATGCCCGTGAGTGACTCGTGTCCTCAGTCCTCATAAGAACAGAGCTGAACTGGTTCTTTGTCATAGTCCCTGCTCTTCCCTCTTCCAGGCCCACAGCACCAGTCATGAGGCAAGGGTAGTTGGCATACCAGGCTGATTAATGTTGAACTTCCTGTAATTTCCAGTGCCTTCCCATAAATGTAGTTCTGTGTTCATATCCACACATGCAGGAAGCTTTGGCGGCCCTCACGCAATTATGATTCTACTGTCGGTTTGCCCCCACCCACGCTAGATACAGTGCATGCCAAGGCCGTCACGCCCCTTCACCTTGAGCCCCACTGGTGAGTAGGGCCTGCCGATGGTGTAGGTGTTGATGAACGAGGCCCGTCCCTGGGTGGGTACCAGCTTAGCAAGACTTCACCCCCTCGAACATTCCTTTCGCATAACAAAGCTGAAGATGGATTTCAAATACACAGTTCGTAATCTGAAGCTTGTCGCGTTGAACCTGCCTCGCAGGGCAGCAGTGAAAGAGATCCTCCCCTTCGTTTTCGGAGCATCCGGAGCCCTCTGGGGCTGCGCCTGCGGCGCGCACCTGAGCCGCACCTGCGGTCCCGCTCACATCCCACAGCCCGTTCTCAGCGGCTGCGCAGAGGCTTCCGCTGCAAGGGCAGAGCCGCACTTTGACGACCACGCGCGTGCAGCCGGGATCTTCCGCTTCTCCTGCACATGAGTCACGCACCTGGGATGCAGGGCGCGTGTCACATGCGCGCGCTCTGCGTCCCGCCGCCAACTGCTTGCAGCTGTCGGGAGACGCAGCCGTTGAACCGGGGCCCGGGGTGGTTGGGAGTCACGCGAATATCCACGATTTCATGTGTTTCGCATTAATATTTTACCCGCACTTCACAGAACAGAGACGAAGAAGAAAAGTCATGGTAAGTAAGGTTGGAACCCCATCTGTTTAGCTTCAAAGCCTGTGAGTTTTGTTGCCCACTGTCTACCTATGAGCATTCATAGAGCAACTATTATGTGCCAAGTGATTGTTTTCTATTGTTCCATTTATTCCTCACCCTAATCCTGAAAAGCAGGCATCTGTCTGTCTTTCGGTTGTAAACACGAGGAAAGTAGCTCAGGGCTTCAGGTATCTCTACGATAGTTTGAAAATAGAAGTTCTTGTCTTGGATGTTTCGTGTCTCAATTTCATTTTTGTGTCTGTTTTTGGTCTTTGAAGATCAGATATTCACTGTTGGCATTCTGTTCCTTTTCTTCGTAGCGCTTTCAACATTTACATGATAATTTAATTGACGTGAAGCTGCCATCGCCCACTCCTGTATGCCCTGGGATAATGTCTGATACGCAGTCAGTGCTGAATAAATATTTATTCAATGAATGGTGAGTGTGTGAGCAAATGCATGCTTCACAGTCAGAGCTCGTCTCCTTGCCACCATTTGGCCCTTTGATGGAACCCTAAATAGTGCTGGCGCTGGAAGTGTACTTGGGATGCTTTTGGATGAAGCTTTTAATTCTAAACAGCTGTCATTGAGGGAACGACAGTTTACAGGGAAAGTTTTTTTTTTTTTTCATGAGAAAGAATAGAGACCTTTGCCATGACAGGCACGTTTTACAACGTGAGAGGCTGTTTCCTCCCTGCCCTTTGGACTTTCTGGCTGTAAAGTAGTAACTGAACTCTGGTGATCCGTTCTAGAAAAACCAACCAATGTGAAACACTCCTCTTTAAAGTATTATTTCTGTATTCCATTCAGCTTGAAAGGAAAGTATATTGTTTATTTTTAGGCTTTAGATAAAAATATGTACACATGTGGACAAGCTTTACAATTATGTTATTAAATTCCTCTTCGTTTTGCCTATTTGATTTTTCCAGACTGAGAGTGGTGTTGTAATAGCTCATATTACTCTTGGGTTTCCACCAGCATTTCCCTGAATTTCCCCCAAAAAACAAAATTGGCTTTAAGTATTTCTAAGTAAAACTCAACAGAATATAACTGTTCATAGGAGTTCTTTTTTATTATACCTTCCATCAACTGAAATGATTGTTTTTAATCATTTATTCTTTCGCCCAAAACCTTATTTTGCTTTTCAGGGATATTGCTAATCTCTGCTTTTTAGACAACTTACATCACATCGTGTGTCCATTTGCATTTAACCCCCCTTTTTTTTTTGACACAGTTGGACTTTTTTACCCAATTAGATTTTCCTACAGAGTCTTGTATTTGAAATAATTTCAATATTTTAACATGGACCTTCCTTTTAGATGTTGTTTTTCTCTTTCAGCCTAATATACTGATAATTTTGCTTTCAAAATATTCCTTTGTCAGTATGTGTTAGCTTGTATGTATTTTTTACTCTGATAATTTGGAGGCTATAAATCTTCTTTTCAAAAAATCTGCAGTGCTCTAAGTAGCCATTCTTTGGTTATGAGTGACAGAAATGTTACTCGAATGAGCTTAGGTATGTGGAGACTTTGCAGGCCCAGACGACTGCACTGAAACGATCATGTTGCTAGAAGGTCTCCCAGCCCCGCGATGACACCAGGGCTCTTCCTCACTATGTCTCATCTCTGTTTCTCTCAGCATAGGGACTCCATCCTCCCAGGCTGGCTTCTTCCATGCATCAGGAATGTGGCCACCCACGTGCACACCTCCCGCTTCCCCACAGGAGGAAGGCTGCTAGCCTGTTGCTTCTCTTCTCTGTTCCAATTAAAAAAAAAACAAAAAAAGAAACAAAACCCCGGGGATGATTTTTATTTGGCTCAATTAGGTCATATACCCATTCCGTGAAAAAAATAACTGGGGTGGGGGGGTGGGGCGTGGGGTGTGGGGAGAGTGCTCAGGAATTTTTGTCCTGGTCTTTCGTAACTAATTTATTGTTTTCCTGTTTTATTTACCTTAGTAAGTGTGCTACCATTCGCGTTATCCTTTATAACTTGATTTAGTTCTTCCTAAAAGGCTTTTACGAATTCCTGTAACTCCCTTTTCCGTGATATTTAACCTCTGTGACTTCACTTCTATTATTTACTAGTTGACTGGAGTACATAGTCAATAGGCTTATTAGGAAAATGATCTGTTTTTGAGTCCTTTCTGGGATGATGGTGGTCTGTGGTCCAACCTTTTTCCTTCAAAACTCTGTAGCTATGGCTAAGTTGTTTTCTGTGTTCTTTTTATTTTCCTTAATAGGTAAATTTTGGATCCTTGCTGCTCTTCAGAAGTATACTCCAAAAGAGTGCTCTGGAAGGGTCTAGAAATACCCATGCAATCTCTTGTTGTGGTTCAGAAAGGAACGAGTCACCACATATGGCAGCCAGCTCTCCCACAGTCCTCCTTGCCTCTAGATTACTCATCAACATTAGATAACATGAATGATCATTGCTAGAATGTAGTACACAGACACACACACAGACACACACACACACAGACACACACGCACACAGACACACACACACACACACAGACACACACACTCTGTAACACTGAGGAAACGTCCCCATAAATAGAGCAGAGCATCGGCTCTTCAGGTCTTTCAGTTTGATCTATATCAGATGATATCAGAGAGAAAGTCTTTTACATTTTTGTCAAGCAGTGGATAACTCCGTGTGCTCTTCATCAGCTGGCTTGGTTCCTGAGAAGTGGACGTTTAGAAGCTTGCTCTCACTACAGAGTTTTGAAACGGTCTTGAGGTGATTGTACAAGCCTTGTGTCGGCCTGGGAAAAAGAAACATGCCTCGAAAGAACAGAAATATGAGTTCGAAGCTCTCTTCTCATCTTTGTTTTTTCTCTCGTTACTTTATTTTCTTCCTTGTTCCGTAATAGACTTCCTGTTTCCTGTAATGCTTTAGTGTTGAAAGAGGTAGTGGCCACAATTCATGGGCTGCCCAGAATTGAAGTATACGTTTGGGGCCAAAGGCTGTATTATAGGCAACAGCAGGCCTTTGGCAGTGGTAGAGCACAGAAGAGTTTTGGAAACAGGAGTGAAGTGATCTGACTTGTGGTTTATAAGAATCCCTCTAGCTGCTTTCCCAAGTAGTGACAGAAGGGAAGCAAGGGCAGGAGGAAGTGGCACAAGTAGATATTTCAATGTTTCAGGGGAGAGATGATGGTGTTTTGGACCAGAATATGGTGATGATCCAGAACAGTTGGATTATGGGTGGAATTTAAAGGTAGAGCCAAAAGCATTTGCTCGTGTGTTGGTTACAAAGTGAATTCTCATTGTGAGCAATAGTTAGAACAGACATGCTGAGATGAGAAATTCAAACGGGGGAAAGAGTTTGAAGGGAGGGATCAAAAGGGCTGGTTATTTTTTAAATTTATTTCTTTTTTTAAACTTTCTAGAGAGAGGAAGAAGGATCTGAAAAATACATAGCTATCACCCGCTGAATACCTATAGGTAGACTGGGTGCCGTGTTTTTCCATACAAGTCATTACATTCTCATGAAAAACATGAGTGAGACATTATAACTCCAAATTCACAATACGCTCAAATGCAGTGGTGTTTCCAACAAGAGATGGTGACTTAATTCCTTCTCATGTCATCGCATGTTGTTTGCTGCACTCCTGCTACACACGTGAGTTTAAAACATGAGAGCAGCAACAATTCTCTGCAATTCCTTTAATCAATGAATCTTTTCATGAGATTTCTTCAAACTGATCACGTTTGCATTATTGATTTAAATTGAGTGCATTTTTTTAAACAAAAAGAAATGGGGCTGGCTTTAGTGTGAATCTGGCCGATAAGCACAAGAAGCAATCGATGGCAAAGGTCAAGGGTCTCTGTGTTTGCCTGCAAGGTCAATGATGCAGTAAGACCACTGGAGCAGTGTCCAGAGTGGGGAAGTCAAATATTTATTAACATTGAAGTAAAGATGGAGCTGATTACACATTGGTCAATTGGGCTCTGGAAACCTCATTGCAATAAAACACAATCGATGCCATCCATCAGCAGAGTCTTCTATTTATTAAATTTTTCTCATGAGGTGCTCAATTTGTCTTATTGCTTTCCCTTAGCAAGTGCCAGAGCAAGGCTACTAGGAACTCATCTCTAGCTATTTATAATAGGTAACCAGAAGCTGTCTCCTTCTTCTTTTGAAATAGTTTTATCACACAAAATTAATAAATGTACAGGGTAGTATATCTTGAAAATTCAAAATATATGGAGAACTTTTGTTTTATTCACCCGTGTTCCCATCATGATGAGATAATTTCTGTTGTTTTGTTATAGTTCTTTCCAGTCTTTTCTTTCTGCGGATTTTTAAAATGTTATAACTGAATTCGAACTGTTTATACCAGAAGATTTTTACTTAATTTTGTAACATCACCATTTCCTTTAAATATTATAGATGCTTATAAATATTATCTTAAATGGTTGCATATGATTCCAATGCATAGGCATGCCATTATTTTTAGTTGTTCTCCTTTTAGATGACATTATTATTTTTTTTCCCTCTTTCCCGTTGTAAGCTGAACTGCAATACTTTTTCCTGATTGGTATTTACATATCACCTTATGAAGTTATTTTGCTTTAGAAAACACAAGGAGTTCTATGTATTATCTAATAAGCTTGCAAACTCTAAAATATGCATTTTTAACCTAAACCCCTTCCCGGAGTTCTAGATTCCTATGTGGAATTGCTTGCCACCTGCACTTGGAATCTGCTAGGGATGACTCATGAGAATCTCAAATAGTACGTTCAAGTCAGAGCACCCTGTGCTCCCACCTCAGGCCTCCATCTCTGTCTTTCCCGTCAGTAAATGGCCCCATCGATCATCCACCTAGTTTTTCTTCCAAAATTCTGGGTGCCATGAATTTTAATCAACTCAACTTACTCAGCAAACATTTGGTCACAGAATATTTTTAAGTAGAAGGAATATTAGAATATGTTCTAATTATGTATTGCAATTATGTAATCTAATTATATTGAATTAGAGCTAATGCCACCCATTCCTGTACCAGCGAGAGGATTTGATAAAAAAGGATGGCAGCATAGTCCTGGGCTCAGGACCTTCTGAGAACAAAAGCTGCAAGCAAGAATCGCTCACATCTTGCATGACATCTGATCTGTCATTCACTTCTTTTTCTTTTCTTTAAAATATATACCCTAGCCTTCATTTCTTTTGCAACAGACAAGCCACTTCCTTGGACTTCCACAATGGGTTCTGCTGAAGCTTTCCCAGTGGCTTCCTAAGCACTAAGAATAAAATAAAAAGAAAAGAAAACCCAGGAGTTAAGATGGCGGAGGAGTAGGAGACACCGTTTTCAGCCGGTCCCCCGAGTCGAGCTGGATAGGTACCAGACCAGCCTAAACAACCACGGAACCAGCCTGAGACGCAGGAAGACGCATCTGGATCTCTACAAATGAACATCTCCAGCGCTGAGTATTGAGGTACGAAGCGGGGAGCCGTGAAACCGTGCACAGATAT
>NW_024426774.1:6777634-6931692 GCF_017311325.1 Ursus maritimus | reverse complement strand
TTAAGAAGTTGTGGTCCATATATACAATGGAATATTACTCAGCTATCAGAAAGAACGAGTTCTCAACATTTGCTACAACATGGACGGCACTGGAGGAGATAATGCTAAGTGAAATAAGTCAAGCAGAGAAAGACAACTATCATATGATTTCTCTCATCTATGGAACATAAGAACTAGGATGATCAGTAGGGGAAGAAAGGGATAAAGAAAGGGGGGGTAATCAGAAGGGGGAATGAAACATGAGAGACTATGGACTATGAGAAACAAACTGAGGACTTCAGAGGGGAGGGGGGTGGGGGAATGGGATAGACCGGTGATGGGTAGTAAGGAGGGCACGTATTGCATGGTGCACTGGGTGTTATACACAACTAATGAATCATCGAGCCTTACATCGGAAACCGGGGATGTACTGTATGGTGACTAACATAATATAATAAAAAATCATTCAAAAAAAAAAAAGAAAAAAAAAAAAAGAAAAATGTAAAAAAAAAAAAGAAAAGAAAACCCAAAGTCCTTCTCATGGCCTATTAGACCCTCCAGGACCCCAGTCTTTCCCTGATATTATCTCATTCCCCCGCCCCCTCACTCACCATGATCCATCCAAAGTGGACTTCCTTTTGCTTTTTGGAAAAGATCCAGAGTGAAGGTTTTTGCTCTTGAGGTTCTTTATTCCATCTCTACCTTGTCTTCTTGCTGCTGCTTTAGGCCAGTTCCATCCAGCCTTCAGTTCTATGCAATCCGATGAACCAAGAACTACTGCTGGGCGTCTCTGCCAGCTGGGGCAGATGGGCACACAGTTGATTTGTTCTGAATTTGAAACTTTGTGCAGGTTGGTCTAGGGAAGCAAGTGACAATTCTCAAGGCAGGGAAAGAGCACCACTCGGCCCGAAACAAATGCTTATCATCCTGGTCGGCAACTCACATGAGCTGGTCCACAGGGTGGAAACCTCTTCTAGGACTGACATGGAGAGTCCATGACCTTAGCAACACGAGTAAGGACATTGAGGCAGTGTGGAGAATAATCTCGATCTGAATAGGGGATCAGTCTTCACCAGTTTAAATCAGAGGAGGAGACGAACCATGAAAGACCATGGACTCTGGGAAACAAACCGAGTATTTCAGAGGTGGGGGGATGGGTTAGCCCAGTGATGGGTATTAAGGAAGGCACGTATTGCAACGCACACTGGGTGTTATACGCAACTAATGACTCATGGAACACTACATCAAAAAAAAAAAAGGGCTAAATTTTAGACTTAATTGATTAAATATTTACTATGCATCCACTAAAAAAATGAAATTTAAAAAATGAAAAAAGATAAAGACAAAGCTGGTAGCAGATGTTACGGTTTTATTTCTCACTTGCCTGGATATGAAGGTAGGACAGGCCTCCCATATGAGGTGTGTTCTTGAAGAATTAATTCACATTCTTTTAGATTGAAATCCTATTATGGAAATAATAGTGCCAGTTCTTGAGCCCCTGGAAGTTACCAAAATATTTCTGTTAATAACTTATATAGGCGAAAGCAGCTTTTGGAAAGTGAGGGAACCATGCAGAAAGCAGATCAGAAAGGTGTGATGCTAACCACCATTAGTTCACGGATTGTTGCTTTTCCTGGTAAGTGCGAGGTGACATTGTATTCCTTTATCCCGGTCCGTGGGGGTCCTCCTCCGAACTCAGAGGCCTCAGTGTGAGATCATAGACGTCTTGATTTTTATCCAGCTCTGGAAGGAAGATGCCTCATGGACTGAGGGAAAGACATCACTATAGGAAGTCATTTTGTCTTTCTGATTCTCCCCAGGAAAGGACGTGGCATGACCCCCCTGGACTCGGGTGAGCTTACACTGAAAGCAGCACCATGGCAACAGCAGACTGTCCATAACCTGAGCCGACCTGCCCCCAGCCCGGGACAGCCCACTCTAGGACCACCAGGGATGACCCTCTGCTTGGAGCCATCCCTCTTCGTCTGAATTCTTGGACCCTTCAAGTCCCCTGTGACCAGACTTGGAGTGAGGGTCTCCTCCTTTGCCATTTTCAAGTGTGAATTATTCATCCACATACTAGGTTGGTGGGTTGAGTTTTTTCAGACTATTTTTACCTCATTTATACAAACAGAGACAGAAATTCCAAACTTGGGTGTATCATGAAAGAATTAAATAAGATTATCTACGTGAAGTAGTTAGAGTCCCTGACACAAACGTAAACATTTAGTAAATACTAGTGATCATCCATTGACATATTAAATAATCGATGAAGAAATGGGGTGTCTGAAATACGGCTGTAAATCTGCTGTTGTGTAAATTCTAATCTAAAGTATTGCAGATATACAAAAGTACAGAGTGATATAACGGACGTAAGTTTAGCATATGTCATGTTGCTTCAGATCATGCTTTAAAGAAATAAAATGACGCAGATACAAATAAAAGAGACCTCCGTTCCTTCTCCTGCCTTCCTGAGATAGTAAACGGAAGTAGAGTGACGGTTTGACACACATTTCTGTACTTTAGTGTCACATGTATGTTTTTGCAAATGATACACAAGCTCGCTCTGTGTTTAACATTTTATATAAATGGTACCATACTTAACATTATTGGGGCTGCATTCTTTTTTGCTTAACGTGATTTTTAGATTCGTCAAGTTAATACATGTAGCTCTGGAGTATTTAACCATAGCAGAGTAGGTGATTAATGAACATATTACAATTAATAATGGGTATATTGGCTGAGTCCATATGAACCTTTTTAAAGTGTTTTTCGTGTATATCTGTGTTCACATAAGAAGATTTTCTCTAAGGAATGTATTTGAAATAGATGATCTTAGTCAAAGGCTATGCACATTTTCAAATTTACTAGATACTGACAGCTTTGTTCTCCAAGAGATTGTCACTTCCTTCCCTCGTCGTTGTGTCAATGTGGTCTATGTTGCTGTGGGTAGCAATGGGTCATTCATTTTCATGTTGTATAGAATTCCACTATTTAAATACACTACAAAGGATATATCCATTCTACCATTAATAAAATGTTTGATTTATTTTCAGTTTTGTTTCTATTATAAGTAATTTTTTAAATAAATGTTGTTGGATAGGACTTACAGTATATACACATATATATCTATATTTACCTTGGGTGTATTTACCTAGGAGTGGAATTGTTGTATCAGGGAGTTTGCATAACTTTATCTTTCATTAATATTTCCGGCTTTCCAAATAATTTCAGTCCAATCAAATTCAACTATTTTTTTTAATTCTATAATTTCTACTTCTCGTAATCTATTTTATTGAACACATTAATCAGAGTTATTTTATTTATTTATTTATTTATTTTTAAAGATTTTATTTATTTATTCGACAGAGATAGAGACAGCCAGCGAGAGAGGGAACACAAGCAGGGGGAGTGGGAGAGGAAGAAGCAGGCTCCCAGCGGAGGAGCCTGATGTGGGGCTCGATCCCACAACGCCGGGATCACACCCTGAGCCGAAGGCAGACGCTTAACCGCTGTGCCACCCAGGCGCCCCAATCAGAGTTATTTTAAAGCCATATCTGTAAATTCCAGGCTCTGGTTCATCTGCTTGTCTGTTTTTATTGACTTTTTGCTTTTTGATTCTTTGTCTTCTTTTTTTTTTTTTTTTTTTTTTTTTAAAGATTTTTTTTTTTTTCTTNGCGAGAGAGGGAACACAAGCAGGGGGAGTGGGAGAGGAAGAAGCAGGCTCATAGCAGAGGAGCCTGATGTGGGGCTCGATCCCATAACGCCGGGATCACGCCCTGAGCCAAAGGCAGACGCTTAACCGCTGTGCCACCCAGGAGCCCCTGATTCTTTGTCTTCTGTCTTGGCATGCTGGCAATTTGGGACTGAATGCTGGGCCCTGTTATGATATTATCTTTTTTCAAAGTAGGTTTACTTTGTCTCTGTCAGGGAATCAAAGGAGAAGCAGATTCCATTAATCTGATCGGGAACCGAAATTATCAGAGACCAGATTTCAGATTTTATTAGATCTGGCCTCAACTGGAAGATCATAATATGTACCATGGTCCGTGATCTTTGGTAGACAATTCCAGTGTTTGACTCTCTAATACTATAAAATAGCTGAAGGTCCTGCTCTGTATCTTGCCTGTTGGGTGCCACACATACATGAGCTGCCTTGGTTCTTAAGGCCTTGAGAATAATTGAGTAAATGCCTTGAGAAGAAAAAACAAGTATACGATTTCACAGTCAATTTTCCTAATTTAATTTCTTCCTGGAACATTTTCCCTTCATACTCTGACTGCTTTAGTAACTATGATATCTGGTTTAGTCTCTTCAGCCCTGTGACTCGACCCTGGTCTCCGAGGTTAATTTTCTCTCAACTTCTCAGTGTGTTGTTAGCACTCAGGAAATTCCTAAAGGGGAAAACGATGAGCTTCCCGCCATGTGATTTTCTTCTCTCTGGGAATTTTTTTTGTCCTTGTATTTTATATCTATATCCTGGAATTTAAAAAATTTATTTAAATTTAATGTTATTATTAAATTTAAATTTTATATTAAGTAAAACTTTTTAAATTTTATCTTAAAATTTACTTTTAAAATCCTTAAACTTTAACAAGAAAATTTAGCACATTTATATGTATTAGGATTATTGATATATTTGGATCTTTTTCTGTGCTCTGATTTTGAGCTTTTTATCGTCATTTTCTTTTATCAATATTTTTGTATTTTGAATTGAATATGTCTTTTTTATTTTTGCTTTTCTCATTACATTTTCTGATGTTACTGGTTTCAATGTCATACTTTTTTCTTTTATGGTATCCTTGAAATATGGCATATGTACTTAGTGTTAAAAAAAATCTGAAATTTATTAATATGTTATTAATATGTTAACTCACAGACTAGCAAACAATAGAATTTTTTCCTGATGTTTGTACTATTGTTAATTTTGTTGTTAGTAGGTTAATAATCTATTTTAAAAACTCACATATCATCCATTATTATAATTAATATTTTATTCAAAGCATTTCTTTGGCCACCATTCTTTTCATATCTCAGACTTTCCCTAATGTACATATTTTAGAAATTCCTTTAGAGGAGGTCTGTTGAAGGGTAGATACAATCAGTTTTTATTTATCTGAAAATGACTGTATTTCATCTTGATTCTCGGAAGAGACTTTTGCCACGTACCTTTATCAGATAGGCTAGGTCATGCTTTGCAATCAAGCTCCCCCAAATCTGTGTGGCTTAGAAACACAAAAGTTTGCTTTCTACTCCTGTGTCATGTCCGTGTGGTTTAGCAGGAGGGTGTAACTCAGCAAGGGCACTCCGGGACCAGCCTAAAGAAGCAGTCTCCACCTTTAGAATGTTGACAGCTTTGCCAAAAGTAAAGATAAACGTAGCAAAATGTACAACAGCTCCTAATGCTTTTGCTTATAATGGACTGGCCCAAACAAGTAACATGTCCTTACTTAAATTCATTAGGCCTGGAAGCCCAACCCTGTCATGTGTCCCAAAGGAGAGACAGCTGGAATGTTTTGTTTTGTTTTTTTTCCCCAGAATTATCTCAGTGACAGTCTTTGGATTGCCCATATCTCTTCAGCTTCTCTTGCATCCAGCCATTTTTTAATCTTCTGGATTTAGAGTCCATGGTTATTTTTTATAGTGCCAGAATGTTAGTTCAAATCTTGGGGTCTTTTGTCTCTTCAGCAACAGAGGATTTATTTGGTAGATAACTTAGAGTTTGTTTACCAATAATCAAAAGCTTGTGTCATGAAAATATCGTAGGATTAGCCTGTGGTCCATTACTGGGAAAGGGGGGGGGTGGGTTTATACTATGATTTTACTCCACAATAATGTGTTAATGTTGATTTGAATCTTCAGTGCTCGCTTGTGCTTGTTCGTAAAGACCACAAAGCTGAAGATCCATGCTTCCCAGAGAAGTTTCACTGAATGATTCAATCACCACCATCTAAACTTGGGCCAATTTTCATTCCTTATGTACTGGTGATAATTTTAACATGCCAATCATCACAGTCTGATTCATCAAGACAGATTCTTTGGTTTCACTAAGCAGTATTTTTTTTAATCTTTATCAATCTAATTTAATTAAAATAAAGTACCATGTCCCAACCTATTTTTATTTCTCAGTCTGAACTCGCTCTGGTGTTAATCTGTAGCTTCCCTGTAAATTCTCAAACATAAATAACATAAATCCATCATCAGATTTAATGACAATGTGCATTTTTAACAATTTTATTTGCACAAAAAGTAACCCTTTAATTTGAAAAACATTAGAATCTCACAAGTTTTATATATATATATATATATATATTTATTTATTCACTCATACCTTCTTCATGAGTTGTTTCTTTATTGAATTTTAGTCTTTTATTGTTGTATATGACTTATCATTAAGACCTTTCTCCCTAAAGCCTTGACAAATGTGCTGGAACACTTTATAATTTCAATGAAAATAACTGCACGAGTAATTATGAATTTTCTATGGTCTAGAGTTACCGCTTTTCTCTTCGCTGCTTATCCAAGAAAATTTCAGGCTTCCTTCATTACAATTTAGAAAAGACCTCTCTTGGCTGTTGTGAAGTAACAGAAAATATATTGAGTTAGAACTCAAAAGAGCAGAGTGATTGTAAAGCTCTGTTTGTGGAATCCTCGAAGGTCACTGGGGATGTAGCTCATAAAAGGATATGGTGAATGGAGTTTACACCCTCAAATTTTCAACTAGAAGTTTTTTATTGGTTTCACACACAATTTAGTGCTTCAGCCTCAGGAATAACTGTCAATTTTTTTTGCATCTATTTGAAATATTTTTTCTTTATTCACCCCTTTATAGTTGATTCTACAAGACAAAAACCATTATCAGTAAATTGGACGGACTGAACAGCCTCAGGATGCTGGGACTGGTTAAATAACACCTATCATATGTCTGTGGCTTAAAGAAAAAAAAGCTATAATTTTAAGTAGTAATCAATGTAAAATGTCAGAGTGGAACTCCATTCACTCTCTGAGGGCTAAGCATGTCGGATACGGGACGAACAATGAGCATTGCCCTGGATCTCTACCAACCACAACAAGGAACCACTACGGTTTATGATGTGGTGTAACGAGCGCTGGTGTCTGGCTTCGTTTCTGTTCATGCCTACTCCTCCTCCTTCCTGTTCTTAGTAAGACGAGAGTGCTCGTATCCATCAGAAACCCACTTTTAAGGAGTCCCTTAGCACCCTAGTCACCTCATGGGGATGTGCCTGCCAGGGACTCCACCTACTTGCCTCCAGCTAAAGACTGTCCTCCTTGCTGCTGGCTTGGGTTCTTACATGCTTTTCTCACTGCTCTTGAAGGTCCCAGCCTGACACTCACAGAGTGGCTCTTCCATAATATAGAAGGCAGACCTTTGTGATCAAAGAGGATACTGTCCTCTTTGATGCCCTTTATAGTTCATGTTTTTATTGAGTCATACACAGTGACTTGTCTTCTGGTTTGTTGGAGCAATAGGTCAGATGTTTGCCACAACAATGTCTGTCTAGTGGCCGGCCATAAGAACTCCAGCTGAAGACCACTCCCAACAAAGGTGACCAATTTTGCCATTCTCACCCCCCATATAGGATTTCAGGACAGCCCACTGAACTTTCTTTCTTGGATGCTTATCTTCTTGGGAGTGTGGTAAGATTTCTTCCTTTTCATAGCTTCATCACAAAGTCTCAACACAAGATGGGGCATGGGCTTCTTTTGAATGCTGCAGTCAGACCAAGTACCACCATCTTCCAATTGCTTGTCAGCAAAGATCATTCTTTGCTGATGAGGAGAAATTCCTTCCTTATCCTGGATTTCGGCCTTTACATTTTTTTCTTGCATCCGATGTTTCAGCCTCAAGAGTAACGGTCTTCCCCTAAGGGTTTTAGGAAAGTTGTATCTTGGCTGTGGCTCCAGTGCAGATGGTGGGTTGGAAAAGTTCCTCCTTGATTTTTAAGATCATAAAGCAAAATTCAGTTTCAATGAGTGAATTCCATTAAAAAAATGGCAAAATAAATAACTGGGTGAGATTATTTGCAACCCTAAAAGGTTTGAGGCATGTAGATTCCTTTGATGCTTCAACATGTACCAGGAATTCCAGCCAACTATCTGGCTGGAGCACGAGTCCAACATTCTCCTTCTATTTCTCCTTACTGTGACAATCTATAGGAGAGGTTCAAACTGGCGTCATGGTTTAGAGAAATAAGCGTCTAAAATTCTGATATTGCTGAAGATTGGTTTTGACTCTGGGCAAATGATTCACCCTTGGCAAACTAAATTTTGCATTTCTACAATGGGCCGTATTAACGGGATTACTGCGAGAGTTAAATGTGACAAAGCATGTTTAACGTAGTGGCTGGCAAATTGTAAATCTGTGATGATTATTAACTATTGATTTAAAATATATCCCTCAAAGTCTCCCCAAATCTGTGTGCCATTCTCCATTATACTTAGTCCTGTCATAACTAACAGAGCATTATTTGGAAGGTAAACATGGTTCTCCATGTTTAAATGAAGCCCCACAATGTCATCACCTGATTATTGTGAAGACATTTAGCAAAATTGATGCTTAAAGAGAAATTCTCTGTACATCTCTCCTCCTCACTTTAAGTTAAATTCATGCTCGTGATGAATATTGCTCTTGAACACTTAGGTTTCAGTTTTCTCTAGTTTGTACCATCCAAAATAAAAGCTCTAGGTTGTTGAATATTAAGAGAAAAACTGTAGGAAGTTTTACAAACTTCAAATTTCCAATTTCATTAAGTGTGTTTGGCATATTGAAGAGGTGGATAATTTACTGTAAAATATTAAAATGTTAAATGTAATGACCTCCACAAAAAGTTGGCTGAATCCTTGGAACAGTAGTTAATTAATTCTGGGTACATTGTCAACTCCACAGAAGGCTTCAGATAGTTAAAGTAACAGAAGTTAGTTTGCTATGATGAATAAGGTTCTTCTGCATATCAAAGGAATTAAGGCTGATTAGATTAGCGTTTGCAAGGGTTATCCAAATTTGATACAATTTATATAAATCAACATAATAAAGCTGAAAAGAAGAAGAATTGGAAATAGATATAATAACATCTAAAGCAAAGATTTATCATTTTTCTGGTCTGTGCTATACTTTGAAAGTAGCACCTTGTATTTCTTCATTTTCTTTCCAATTACAGCAAATGCTGATATTTTATAAATGTAAGAGTAAGGTCATATTTTCTCTGAATATTATGTTTTTAATCAAAATCCCATACTTAATATCCTTAGAGAAATGCTCACATTCCTACCAGCAATTTTTATGTGATGAAGTGCTTGGATTAGTACAGATTTGGGTCTATACTCACTTGCACAAATGGTGTGGAATGAGAAAAATAAAATTATTTTAAAAACGGAAGTTAGGAAAATATAAATCCAGGAATAACATCTTTAATTACAAAGGACTATTATTTGCATACCAGTAACTCCCCAGTTTCACCAAATTTAACAAGGAAGATATTATCTGGAACTGCTGGACCCATGAGAAGACTGGGGCCAGGACACTACAGCCTGAGGACAAACTTGGCTCGCCACCTGTTTTTGCACATAAAGTTTTATTGGAATGCAACAATGCCTGTTCATTTAGGCACAGTGCATGGCTGTTTTCATACTTAATGGCAGAGTTGAGTGTTTGCAGCAGAGACTGTGACCTGCAAACCTAGAATATTTATTAATTGATGCTGAACAGAAAAACCCTCATTCTAGCTCACAAGACTGCTCTGTGTTGTCAGAACAGATCATCGATTTCGAAGCAGCCACACCATTGCTCATGCAACTCTCTCTTTCTCGAGATTCTTTTCTTGAGTTCTACCTGATAACCTCTCCATTCCCAAGCACGAATGTCTGACAGGTGGTCTATGTCATTCCTTAGCACAAGAATCATGGCCTCCTTGGTGTTGTCGTAACACTCTGACCTGGCTCGTACTAACATATGATGTGTTTGCATCTGTTTTCCTTATTCTTCCTTAGAGAAGGCGACTTGATATAATTCATGTCTTTGTCTCCTAGAAACAAATAGATAAAAATTTGTATATCTTT
Source organism: Ursus maritimus (assembly GCF_017311325.1). NCBI lineage: Eukaryota > Metazoa > Chordata > Mammalia > Carnivora > Ursidae > Ursus > Ursus maritimus. Next base: position 6,921,636 of record NW_024426774.1, on the reverse strand, counting down.
AGCATAAAGCCTAGAAAACAGAAGGTGCTTGATAGATTTCTGGTTTACAAAATGGAAGAAAGAAGGAGGGAAGTAGGAAGGAAACAAGTGAGGGAGAGAGAGAGGAAGGATGTAAGAAACAAAAGATTTGAGGTAAATGAGGGCAATAATGTATTGACACAGACTAGAGAAATTATTCAATAGAATGAATCACAGTTGGGGTGCGCACAATTACATCTTGAGGAAAATATCAAGAAATATATGTACATATGAAAAAGACATAGCCATAGTACCTATCAGAGATAATGCATACGAACGTATATCAAACTTATTCTAATATATGCTGTCGTGATACATGTGTGACGCACATATATTATCAACATGTCTAGTTATTATTAAAATTTTATTTTATTATTGTGTTTTTTTAGAGAGAGAGAGAGCACGCGCACGAGTGGGCATGAGTGGAGGGAGGAGCAGAAGGAGAAGGAAAGAGAGAATCTCAAGCCGACTCTGCACCCACGTGGAGCCCAACGTGGGGCTTGACCTCACCACTCTGAGCTCATGACCTGAGCCGAAATCAAGAGTCGGACGCTGAACCAACTGAGCCACCCGGGCGCCCTAGTTACAATTTTATTTTAAGATATTATGGTGTCTAATACCATGAGGTTGGCATTCTATTGCAGGAACAATCATTTTCAGCAGGATCAGATGCTTGATTTCTCCTGCTACCACAGTGCTGTCAATTTCGTATATTTAACAAATCATACTTTTAATTGAACTTGGGTTGTAGAACCAACTTATAAACTTTTAAAAAAAATCTAGTTCTGTGGTTGTGTTACCGGCAAATTTTAAGCTTTGATTCTGTCCTATGAATAACTAAATATAAGGAAAACCCAATGAACTTGAAGATCTGCTTTAGAACTACAACTTCTTTCTTTATTTTTCAAAGGATTTTATTTATTTGAAAGAGCACAAGTAGGGGGAGGGGCAGAGGGACAAACAGACTCCCTAGTGAGCACAGAGCCCCACATGGGGCTTGATCCCAGGACCCTGAGATCATGACCTGAGCTGAAGGCAGACGCTGAGCCGACTGAGACACCCAGGAGTCCCGGGTGGTGCTACAATTTCACGGACACAAACTCACAGATGGAATCTTTAGGACGGCTGGCTGTGCTGTTGTCTAAATAGTTCCTGAGCAGACACGAGGTCATTGTCACAAGTGCCGTCTCTTATATTCTTTATTTCTAATGTTTTTTCATGGGCCTGATTTGAACATTCACTTGAGAAGAGTTTGCTCATAAAACTTGGACCTATAAATGTGTCAGTGGAGCAATTTAATTGATTTGATTGGTAGGAAAATTCTGTTTTGATTTCCTCATTTTCTCCATTACTTCTTTCTTCTCCTTCTTCTTCTTCTTCTTCTTCTTCTTCTTCTTCTTCTTCTTTCTTCTTTCTTCTTCTTTTTTTAATCTGTGTGTGTGTGGATGTAATTTTATCTAGATCCGACAAGGCTAATTACGGGTGGTGTTATAATATGATTTTGGAGCTTTTCTTTCTCATGGGATTCACAGGTGACAAAGCACCAAATGGACAATTGGCTTTTCATTCATTATCACAAGATATGATAAATTTCCAAGTAAAGCTTTTTATTGAAGAGTTCAGGACCTGAATTTAATTTAATAACTCATGAGTAATTGCAGCTTTTAAAAATAATTTTGTTTCCAGGGCGCCTGGCTGGCTCAGTTGAAACACATGTGAGTCTCGATCTTGGGGTCATGAGTTTGAGCCCCACGTTGGGTGTAGAGATTACATAAATAAATACAAACTTAAAAGAAAATAAACCTCAAAATAAAATAAATTACTTGTTAAATTTTTTTTTTGTTTCCTATTACGAATGCTAGTACTCAAATCAATTCTATAAAGAGTAGAATATCATATAAACTAATGTCTATTACTATGCTTCGTGATGTTTTTTAAAATTCATAAACATTTATTGGCTCAAAAGAGATATAATTTTACTAAATTTTATATACTAATACACTCTTTGATATACATATGAACCACCACTCTATTTTCTTTTCTTTTTTTTTTTAAAGATTTTATTTATTCATTCAACAGAGAGAGAGAGACAGCCAGTGAGAGAGGAAACACAGGGAGGGGGAGTGGGAGAGGAAGAAGCAGGCTCCCAGCTGAGGAGCCTGACGCGGGGCTCGATCCCAGAATGCCAGGATCACGCCCTGAGCCGAAGGCAGATGCTTAATGACTGAGCCACCCAGGCGCCCCAACCACTCTATTTTCATATTTTGTTATTTATCTGAAAATTTTCAGTGATTATGTTCTATTGGAAAATTGGCAGCTTTGACTACAATGAATAAATATTATAAAACGTCACTCCTCAATAATATATGTATATATGTATGTGTGTGTGTGTGTGTGTGTGTGTGTGTGTATATATATATATATATATATATATATATATAAAGAGTACCTAAATATATATATTTGGAGATATTTTAATGTATAAAGCAAGTCAGGAGTTTTCACTCTAGATACATCTAAATTGCCTGTTTAAACTTTCACCTGCTTGCTTTTAAATTTATACGCAATGTACATTACTCGTTGGGGAATGTGGTTCTCAGTTCTGACAGATGCATAGAGTCATAAAACTGACACCACAGTCAACACAGAGCTGGTCTGTCACCCCCTGAATTTTCTTGGTGCCATCCCTTGGTTGTCAATTTTCCCTGCACCCCAACAGCTGTCAGCCCCTGATGGTTTTTACCCAGCTACTGCTGTTTTTCCAGACTGTCATATAAGTGCAATCACAGATTGCCCAGCCTTTTAAGTTCATCTTCCCTCACTTAGCGTGACACACGTGAGAGCCAGCCACGTCTCCGTGTGTTTCAGTAGTTTGCTGAGCAACAGGCCACGGATGAATGTGCCCCTGTGGTTTCTCTACCCATGGGATGGAGGACCATCAGGTTGTTCCCAGCTCTCAGAAATTAGGACTACAGCTGCTACAAATACCCACATACAGACTTTCACAGAAGTATTCTCACTAGTCTCTGATTTGCTTTTCCTGGTTTTTAATAGTGTCTTTATAAAGCAAATTTTAAAATTGTGATGGTATGCAATTCATCGTTTTTTTATGACTTGTGCTTTTGATGTTGCACCTGAGAGCTCCCTGCCTGATCCGATGACACAAATTCTTCTGTAGTTTGGGATTTTGTATTATTAGGTTTATGATATATTTCGAGCTTATTTTTGTCCTTTAGATTGCTCTCACATTCTTGTCTAAAATCAACTAAATGTAGGCGTGGAGGTATTCCTGGGCTTTCTGTCCACACCAGGCCAGACTTCTGAGGCTTCTGGGCACCACACGCACAGTGCTGTGTCTTGTAGTAGTGAGAACTATGGACAGGAATAGACCAAAAGTTGTGTGAGACCTTTCCAGAGAAAAATTGTCAAACTCACTGTTACCACGATAAGAATTTTCACCAAAACTATATACAGTCCAATGATATGCCATTCAAAATATAAGCATCATATTTTTGGCACTTGAAAGTAACATTTTTATATTTATGTGGGAGGTTAAAGTATATGAGGACTAGGCACCTTGATTTGAGAGTGAAAAGGGGTAGCTCACTTTCATTCTGTCGGTGTGAGTATAAATAGAGGAAAAATGTCCAAGCATTTAGACTACAAAAAAACGAAGTTTGCAAATATCGCAGTCTACTAACACACACACATACCAATGCATAAAAACAATTCCTTACAGATTTTTAAAACAATTACATATATTCTTATATTATATATTATTACATATAATATTATATATACTTTATATTACATATATTACATATTATTTTAAGATAATAATATATCTTAAGCCAATATATTACTTAAGACAATTATTTAAGACAATATATATGCCATTGTCTATAATACACAGTTGGCCCTTGACCAATACAGGTTGGAACTGCCTGAGTCCATTTATATTGTGGATTTTTTTCAATAAATATATTGGAAAAGTTTTTGGAGATTGTGACAATTTGAAAAAACTCACAGACAAACCATATAGCCTACTGAAAAAATTTACAAGTTAGGTGTTACTGTAAGAATACAGTATGTAATACGTACACCATACAAAAATGTGCTATTGACTGTGATGTCGGTAAGGCTTCCAGTCAACAGTAGGCTGTGAGCAGTCAGTGTTTGGGGACATCAAGAGTTATACACGGATGTTTGACTGTGGGGAGCGTTGGTGCCTCTAACCCCATTGCACAAGGGTCAGCCGTGTGCCTGTGCGTGTGTGCGTGTATCCTTAATAGACGCATTCAAAGAGTTATATAGCATTCCCACGAAGAGAGACGTCATCCGTCCTCACCCATTCCTGACCTGGAGTAATAGCCACAGTCTGTTTTATGTGAAAAAGGCAGTGAAAATATTATGTACATTCTTATACCAAAGTGGATTTTTTTTTTGATAAGGTCAAGAAATTTTATCTATCGATAGTCCCCTGAGACCGCGCTTCGTGCATATTTGAGAAAACTCGGTTTAGGGTGCTGTGGAGCCGCTCGAGCAGCAGGTGCTTGTCTTCAAAAGAGGGCAGAGGTTATGAACACAGGGACATTTAATCAAGACGGGCTGGGACATAGCGATGATGGGGTGTCAGCTAAGGAGGAACCAACCGAATCGTGGTGCGTAAGAAAACGGTGAGCTATCTGAGTGGTATCTGGGAGGAAGAGGCCGCAGATCGGCCAAGGAAGGGGGGAGGAGAAGATGTAGGTAGCTCTGTGATTGGGCTTGATACTGTACTTGAGGGAGAAAATAAATGGTAACGGAGATTTTTGTGTTTTTTATTGTGGGATGTGTGATATAAACAATAGGATTCATGTCCCTAGCGAAATCCGCAGTAAGTTCTGCGTAGCTCAGCACCAGCAGGAGTTTGTGCTGCCAGAGCGTGAACGAGAGGACGTGCTGAACTGTGTGTCCGGGACCGACACAGCCACCGGGGCGCTGGAGCGACGGGAACGGACACCTGGGGTGTGTTGTGCGTACCTGTGAAGAAGCCAAGAGACACGTGAGCCGGAGCTCTCCACGCAACGCACCGAAGCGTTCACGGCGGCTGGTTTGTGGCTTCTGTTTCTTCTTTTCACGTTGTACGTAATCTCATCTTTCATAGCAGACGTGCTGCAAGTGAGGAAATACGTTATTTTCATTAAAAGAGCTGTGCTCATTCGGTGGCTGGTCTGCAGCTCATTTCGACTTCCGTCCCTACTGACTGGGTGTGGATCCCACACAGGTGTTCTGTGTTTCTTGACTTTTAAAGGGTTACTTACTCAAAAGCTCCCGGCAGCCTGGCCTAGGCTTCCTCACGACCGGCAGGAGTGGGAGGTGCTCCTTCCTTTCTCCTGGCACAGATGTCGCCCTGCATCACAGCCCGAAGGTGTCCCCACCTCCTGCCACTGCCTGGCCCTGCGTCCTTCAGAGACGGTGGCCGCACGGATCTTATTGCGCCTGCTGTCTGCACCGCAGAGCCCCGGGGATGCTGCTGGTGACAGAACAACTTGTACGTCGGACCATTCGCCACACATCTTGCCGACGTCCTGCCTGTCAGGTCGGGAAACGGCATTCGGTGATTCAGTCCTGCCTGACACTCAAGCCAGAAAATACTGCTTCGAAGGAAGGAATCGAGCGAGCAGCACCTGGATGGCAACAAAACAGCCTGGAACTCGGAGCACTTACTTGCCTTGGTAGCTTGGACTTCTGGCTCAGTTTGCTCCCTGCTCCCTGCATGGCATCCGAACCAGCACCTCACTGGCTCTCCAGGAGCCTCAGGACTGGTTGCCCAGGAGTAGAGCTGCCTGGACCTGTGAGCTGCCTTCTCGGGTCTCCCACTAAAATTTCCAATAAAGCACACAGCCAAATATATTAATAAATATCCTGTATGTACCACTCTAATCAGGTGAACATCTGTCCAAGATTTTACGATATAACAGAAACATGGGTACTTAGTTTTATTTATGTGGTCCTAGCAACGAATTTCAGTCTCAAATAACATTTATCCATAGAAAATGCTGGGAGACAGAGGTAAAAACGTCAATAAGAGCTGTTCTTGGGTGGGCCATCGATCTATAATTGTTAAAGAAATTGCATAAATTTTATGTATTTGGCACACATATCAGTCAGAGACCAGTCGAGGGAGAGAGCACACACCAGTTATTTAAACAGAAGCATTTGGTGTACGGAATTGTTAGCCCGATAGTTCAAAATTGGAGTAGAAAAGAAAGCACGAAGACATTACAGAATAGCAGCTGTACAAAACGGCTGTTGCCCTCGGACGTCAGGGAGCAAAGGAAAGAGACTATAATTTTTAAAACGTAGATGCTTGCAGAGGGCTCGGGGGCTGCCTGCGTGCCTAGAGCAGAGCTCTGCCTAGAACGAGCCGTGCACTTAGTGTGGGTACTTCTGGAGCTCAGAGGGACCACAGAGCTGCAACCTTGACCTCGGGTCATGGAGTCATTGCTGGGGTACCTGCAGGAGTGCAGAAATGGGCAGGAGCCATTCTTTACCCCTCCCCGCAGCACGCCATGTCCCTCTGGTGCTCACTCTCGGCTGTACCAGGGATGGCGCTACAGGTTGAGGGGAAACGTGGTTGTCTGAGACTAAACCCCAACCCGAAAATAGAGAAGTATGGTTTCAAGCTGAGGGTAATAACATAGTACTTGATATCCCTTCAACGGAAAAAAAAGCACCCCCCTTTATTAAAGTCAACAGAGCATTTAGTGCTTGCATCTGCACCCAGTAGACGGTCGTTGACGGAAGTCCAAGGTTACTTGGCCACTAACAAGCTAATCGGAATAAGCAAAATGTGATATAAAATCTCCTTGTACAATGCCTAATTTATTAAAAAAAAAAAACAAACCCAACTCATAAGACTTTCAGAGAGTAGCAAATCTTGGGAAATCATTGTGAGATACACATTTTGAGGACTTGGCTCCCAGACGTTGAGAAACAGAGTCAAATTTGGTAGTAGCTTTCACATTTTCAAGAGCTCAGATATTTTCTGTTTAAAGCAGAAGTGGTTTGATCTTTGGGTGACTATGTTCCTGATTCGAGCCCTGCATCAGGGAATGAACACACACACACACACACACACACACACACACACACACACACACGGTAATCATCACCGGATCTGCACGGTGGCATCCATCAGGGCCCAGGAAGGAATCGGATTCCCTGGGGTCATTCCGATGTGTAGACTTTATTGAAGGGGAGCAAGTGTGGATCTGAGAACCCAGACGTGAGCTACTGCAGGAAGCCACTGCCATCCCCTGGGGATAGCAAGCGGATAATCGGAAGAGGAGGCGTTTCTTGGACAGCTACAGTGTGGATGAACATGGCCGTTGGTGGCCCTGCGCTGCTACAGCCGGGAGTAGGAAGGAGAAATCCCAGAGCTTCCCCCAGCCTGGCCGTGTTCTGCCAGTGCCCACGTGGGCTGACCCTGACTGCTGGACGTCTACTACGGTAGCCTGCGTTATGCAGATCAGAGCAGTGACCTTTCCGTGTGATGGTGATGGCAAGCACGAACAGAGATTAATTTAGAGCGAGGACGATCAGCAAAACAGCTCCAGTTTTCCAGCCCACAATTATAGCCCAACTTGTGAATGAGTGGTTTTCTGGATACAGGTTGTGACTGGTTCACAGGATAAGAACTGATTTGGATGACCGGGAGGTTTTATGTTTTGCCAACAGCTAGGATGTGTCCAGATTTCAACTAATTTTTTGAAAAGAGAAGTATCTTATTGTATTACCTAAGATAAAATTATCTGTTCATTTTTATTGAATTGTGAAGTGCCTGTCATAAATTTTATACATTTCCTGTGAACACAAACCACCACCTCCCATGATAGGGGCCCTAAAATAGGATCGTTGGTGAGTCTGCCACCAGCGACCGGTTTAATTGCCAGACAATGAACAAGACGAATTGTGGCAAATGCAAGCAAAAGTAGTAGAAGCAAAATGCTAATATGAAGATTTTCCCTGTATTTAGTACAGAATAGTATTTAGAAATGTGTTGGAGAGACCCTTACTACAGCTAGATTGCCTCCGTTTGGGAAGGACTTTTTAAGATATAAATTTTTACTTAGCAGGTGCAACTGGGACATCCCTTAGTGTTCATTAACTATTTCCAAATCTCTGTCTTCTAGGAACAGGCAAAGATGGCAATTTCCTTGTGCTTTACTTTGGCCAGAAAAACGTGAATGGCACTGTCACACTCATTACTGGTGGCACGTGAAGACTCTCCCCCACCCCCACGGCCGCAGGGAGCAGCAAGCCTGCAAAGATTTGCCACTGTGCCGGCTCAGGTCCTTCATGAGAAGGATGCAAAAAAGAGCCCCAGGGAATCGACGTGGATGAGCTGTTTGAAGTCACCGTGATGCGAGTCTGTCTTCCTGCAGCATGGCTGAGCTTGCACTGTCGGGCACAGCAGGTGTTCAAAGCAAAAGCAGCTGACACTTCCAAAGCCTGGCATCAGCGAAGGGTGTGGTAGCAACGGGATGGTCAAGCTCTTCATGATAGTAGCTTCATGGCTTGAGAAAATGGTTCCCACCTCCAATCCTGCCCTTTGCTGCACATCTTACAGTAAAAAACAAAGCTGAGGCATGAGAGACTGTTGGTAACGGAGTCATTTGCTCGCGAAGTGCTGTCGGTATGGCGCACGGGGGACGCTGCTGTCTGCGCTGAACTCATTGTGCAGCGCCCTGGTTGATGGGCAAGCAGTAGGCTTCAGGATTTATGCAAAGGGTGAATCTGGTAAACATTAACTGCGGGGGGGGGGGGGGGTGCCTGGGTGGCTCACTCCTTTGGGGATCTGCCTTCGGCTCAGGTCATGATCCCAGCATCCTGGGATCCAGCACAGTGTTGGGCTCCCTGCTCAGCAGGGAGTCTACTTCTCTCTCTCCCTCTGCCCCTCCTCCTGCTCCTGCTCTCTCTCTCAAATAAATAAACATAATCTTAAAAAAAAAACAAAAAAAAAAACCCACAAAAAACCAACATTACCTGGGAGTGGAGAGAAGAACATTTTTGACTTCTTGTAAATATTATCTGTAACTTTTAAAGTTAGCTTGAAGACATTTAAATTTCCATAATCTTAGATTGCTAAGCAATCCAAAGTCTTAGACGAGAACGTGGAAGATAAATGTAAATAAATAGGTGATACATTTTTATGAATGAAGGAAAATTATTTACCAATGTCTCTCTCACTTTACTCCTTTGACCAGAACTCCGGAGATGTACCTGAACCCGACTCCCCAGCTGGAAGCTACCGGTCTTCAGTCCGTGGCGGGCTCTGGCCTTTGGTCCATGGGGAGCAGGCGGAACCATATATACAACATCGGAATTATGTCTTTAAAGAGGTGAGTTTGAACTCCCATGGTCTTGTCTGCNNNGTTTAGATGCAAAGTGAAAACACAAAACATACAAAACATAATGGGAGTTAAGCTAGAATATTCAGTAAATCTAAAAACAGAGCAAAATAAACTATGTGGTTCATGTCAAAGTAATTTGGAGTCTCTCTCTTTTCTATAGAGGCTTAGACTGTGCTTATGTTCGACTAACCACAGCAAACACTGTTAAGAAAACCAGTTCATGCCTATTATTGGCTGCGACCACTGTTGCCTTTATTACTATTATCATGATATTACTATTAGTAAACTTCAGGCACAGAGGGTTGAGTTAATCATTCTCCTCAGTTCATGGTCCTTTATCATTATCGATCTTGTTTTATTTCCTATCTTGCTGTTTGTGATATCGGGGGCTATTTAGCTCCCGTCTCTGCGTGTCCATATTCTCCTTTGTAGAATGAAGGTAATAATAACTCCAATCTCTTAGTGCTGTTCTGAGGATTAAAAAAGTTAATTTGTGCAAAGCACTGTATGCAGTATACAGTCATTGCTGACTATCATTTTTATTGGCTATTACTCTGTTTCTTTGTGTTCTCACTCCACCATCCCATTTCCTGCGCTCCCACGGGCCGTCTTTCTAATACGGTCGTGCGTGTCCTTTCGTTCTCATCTATTCTTGCAGCGTCTGCATTATCGGTTTATATGCATTAGTTTTAATTTATGTAAATGTCGTTGCACTACAGGAATCAGCAGGAAAGTTGTAGGATCCACTCACATTACGGTGAGTACGCCTGGCCTGTTTTCGGAACTGGTGCGTGACTGGTGTATGAGTGTGTGGTGTGTGTTACCCACTCCCCCTGGTTCCGCACGGCCACACACAACAGTGTGATGACCTTCGTGAGAAGGGCCGTCTGGGATCTGCTGGGGACTTCAGTGGAGCGGGTGTCCGCGACGAGTCGTCCAGGAACAGACCATGCTCCTGCACCATGTGGCCAAGTGCTGCGAGGTGGCTCTTCAGAAGGGCCCCGCCAATCTCTGTCCCCCCAGGACGCGGCTGTTCCCGTGGCCGCTTGTGCCACACGCGCTCTGCGTTTCCCAGCTGTCGAGTTGCTGGTGCCGGTCCTGCTTCCTTTTAGGAAGGACAGAGCCTCAGAAGAACATCGCTACCCCACGGTGAGAAAAGCCGGATTAGTCACAGACCCGAGCACTGTTCCGAATCCTTCAGAAACCCGAGGTCGCCAGGCAAACAGACCCTCTTCCATACGAGGCTGCAGGGAGAGAGGCAGCCGCCGATGGAGCGCGGACGTGAGGACGGCTGCGGGTCGTTTCTCTGCTTGTTCCTGCGGCATGGTGGCTCAGCTCCACGTCCGCCCCCCGTAGGGTGAGGAAGGGCCGTCAGAGGAAGGGGTTTTCTCCTCCTGGAGCCCACGGGCTCCCCTCTAAGTGTCCTGCCTCCCCTTCTCCAGAACTCTGCTGCTGGAGCTGGGGCCCTGGGGGCTGCGCCTGGTGGCCGGCAGGGTCCTTCAGCACCCTCTGGTCACTTGGCAGTAGGTTCCCACGCTCTCATCCTCTCCATGGATGGCTTCTCCAGGAATCCACGATAAAGAAAATACAAAAACGCCTTATATGTCAGAAAAACTAAATCAAAAAGAAAAAAAGCTTTAAATTGAAGCCATGTTTATAATTTTGTAATGAAAACACTGTCCTATAAATTGTGACACAGTGCCCAGCTGGCACATCCTGGGGATATATTCTTCTTCTTTTTTTTTAAGATTTTATTTATTTATTTGAGAGAGAGAGGGAGACAGAGAGAACACAAGCAGGGGCAGAAGCAGAGGGAGAAGCAGACTCCCTGCTGAGCAGGGACCCTGCTGTGGAGCTCCATCTCAGGACCCTGGGATCGTGACCTGAGGCCAAGGCAGACGCTTAACTGACAGAGCCACCCAGGTGTCCCTGGGGATATATTCTTAAGAAGAATATGCAATTTCAAGCCATAGGTTTTTTTTAGAAGTAATATTGCTCTAGAAATTTCAAAATCATATATGTATGTATATATACACACACACACACAATTGTATATGATGTATAATTATATAATAATAAATATATAATAGTTTATAACATATTATAATGACATATAATATTTATATAATAATTATAATTATAGATGACATTTTATATATAATATGTGTTGCATAATTATATATAATGTTATATAAGTCATATATATAATTATGAATACATACATATAAATATAACAGTGTTTTAAGAACAATGATTTTTTGAGCATAAGAGACAACAGGTGCAGCTATGTGGAGAACACTCTCTGACATGAAATTTGTGTTGGGAAGAACGGTATCAGTTTGTGAGGGTGTTTTTGTTCTGAGCTTTATCTAGTCTGCAGGCCTGTAAGTGGTGACCCCCCCGCAGCAGGGAGCAAGCACCAGATCTTAGATTCTAAGTCTCATTCCTCACAAAGAGGCATTAAGGCTCCTCAGAGAAATGGCTGATTCCGGCTGTGGGGCAGGGAACATACAAAGTACTTTTGAGGCACCCTTTCTGTAACAGTGAGCATAAGGGTCTTAAAGGTCAGTCATGTCAAAGGGAAGCAAGAACATCTGTAAGAGGCTTCCTCTGCAAATTCAGTGGGACAATTCAAACATCAAAAATAGTGAGTGTAGGCTTTTACCATGAACAAGTAAAAATCCAAGAATTTGCTGAGAAACTCAAAAACGAAAAGCAGAACTAAGAGAAAGCAAACAAGCAACACTTCTTGTTTACGCCAGAATGCCATCTAAAAAACACAGAAGTCCTGATAGATGAGAAACAATTGATTCTGGCAAAAATCATCAACGAAAATCTTTGACTGCAAAATTTGGGGGAAGGATGACTGTGTGTCAAAGCGTTTCCTCACAAATTCCTTAGAAACTGAGAAGAAGCAGATACAGTCCTCCAGTGGAGAGATGACTGCAAAACTGCCGAGTGGTTGGGAGGAGGCAGCCCGTCACGCATGCCTCCCGATCAGGCACTCGAGCAGGTGCACCACGTCAGCTCCGAGTGGAGTGCCCGGATGTTCCATGTGCCTCTCATGGACTTTGGGACTGGGGTTGGCAAACTTTCCCTGGGAAAGGGGCAGAAAATAAAGATCTGTGGTCCCTATGCTCTCTCTTACAACTACTCAGTTCTGTCAACACAAAAGCAATCTTAGACAATATGTAAGCCACAAATACCAGTTGCTTACATATTTGTGAAACTTTATTCACAAAAACAGGCAGGGGACCAGACTGGGCCCTTGGCCATAGTGTGCTGTTGACCCCTGTCCTAGACTTAACTTCCAGTTCAAAGAGACCACAGGAGATTGAAGAACAAGTTGAATGACACCAGAAGGAAACAGCCAGGGAGCACCGAGGGCTGAGGCATTCTACACCGTCCCTGACCACAGTTACACACAATGTAATTCCAATCAAACAAATGAACGCAACAGAGAGGTCTATTCCGTAATAAAAGAGATTAAAGGGGCGCCTGGGTGGCTCACTCGGTTAGGCACCTGACTTTGGCTTGGGTCATGATCCCAGAGTCCCAGGATTGAGCCCCGGGGCGGACTCCCTGCTCTCAGCGGAGAGCCTGCTTCTCCCTCTGCCCCTCACCCAGCTCGGGCTCTCTCTCTTGCCCTCTAGTTCTCTCTTTCTCTCAAATAAATAAATAAAATCTTAAAAAAAAAGAGAGAGATTAAAGAGGCATAACAACTGAATCCAATGCATAAACCTTAATTGAATTTCCATTCCAAAGAAAAAAAACAAGAAAAAAACTAAGAGGTAAAGAAGGCATTTCTGTCCAAATTAGACAAATGTACACACAGGTTGGGTATACTAGGATGTTACTGAATTGTTACTGTTACTCCTATTAGATTTGAGGTGTTGTATGTTTATGTGAGAGCACGTCCCAGTTCTTAGGAGGAACACACCAAATTTTATGGGAAAGAGGGATCCTGATGTCTGCTACTTACTTTGAATGGTTCAGGAGAAAATATACATGTACAAATATGTACATTTGACTAAATGTAAACCCTTTTTAAAAAAAAATATGTTTAAGGTGTAAATCTAGAGTGGTCATTTTCCTTCTACTTTTTGTATATTTTAAATTTTTCAAAATAAAATCTTAGGAAAAACACATACTAGGAGAAATGAATCACTTTTATCCTATTATTCCAGACTCTTCTTTATCATTTTTTCCCCAGAAAGCTCAGCACATCCTCAAACAGTAGGATCCGGGCTGTTCTCCCCTGTACTTTGACTTTGCAAGGTGCTTACACAAGCACCCCCAACCTCATGTCCCTCAGGAGACCGGTTTTTACCAATAAAATATACTCAGAGGCTTACAGAAGCCAAAGGAATGAAAATCGGTATCCTCTTAATATGCCGCATTATCAGGGAAACGTGCGAATGTTTTTGCTGGGGAGGGAAAAAGAGAGGATTAAATCTCTCGGAAGCCAGTCGCAAGTGTCAGGCGAAACAGACAAAGCCAGTCAGAAATGAAGCATTTGCTTTTCTTAATCACCAAAATATGCTGCTGGAAATCTTTGAACCTAACCTGAATCCCAGCTGTTTCATGAAAGCTCTCTGATTCTCGAATGACCCATTAAAGAAAGGGGCAGGATCCCTGCCCCACTCATTTTGATTTTGCACAGAGAAGCAAAAGGATGGATTTTTTTCTTTTTCCTTCTCCTCCGCCTCCCCCTCCCCCTCCCCCTCTCCTCCTCCTCCTCCTCCTCCTCCTTCGTCAATTCTAATCCAGTATGGAATTCTAGAGATAGGCAGGCACTATCTTTTTGTAGATAAGAAGAAAATTAATATGGGTTCATTGGCTGGGGCATGCAAGAGAGTGTGTTGGAAACGACCGTTTCTTCTTGTTATCCATGCCATGGCAATCCTAGAAGCAGGCAGTGTCCCCTGCCTCCCCCTCCCCAGGGGCCCACCATGCTGCTTTCTCATTCTTTCCAGGCATGGGCCCACCTCCTGCTGGACCCGTCACTAGAGCTTGCTCGGGGCTCTGCCCTGCCATGGGTACGTGGGAGCCAGCGCCTGTCAAACAGGCGACAGCAGAGGAGCACCAGGCTACTGTCAGTCCCAGAGGCTGGACTGGTTCCATGGTGAAGCTCGGTGGGTAAGCCTGCTTGCGGTTTTCTCACCTATAAACATGGGGCTGCTCAGAGGGGAGGGTGAGGGCCAACCCTGTCTCTGAAGCTGTATGCCTTTTCTATCTGCACTCAGATAACAGGGGCCACAGGGGGCCACAGAAACACACACCCCATTCGCAGGCCCAGCTCTGCTTTCATTAGCGACGTGCCCCTGGACCAATTATCCAGATTCTGGGAGCCCCAGTGACTTACCCTCCGTGGCTTAGGTCTCCAGCCTAATGTGTTGGATTGCACAATGTGAACTGAGGGTTGGTTCATCTGTGCACATCTTTGGTCTGTAAGTGTGCGTGGAGAATCGTGCCAGAAAAATAAAGGCAAATTTCATGACATTTTTCTCCTTTTCCAGAGACGGAGACAGCATAACAAAGATGAACTATTCTTCTCTTCCCTCTTTAGAAAGAAAGACCTTGATTTATTAAAATTGGAAAAATGAGAGCTGAATGCTTCTTGGATTAGAATATTCTGAGCCATATGTGATTGTCTCCTATGTACCAGTTCCTTGTCAGATAGTTAATAGGCAGTTTATAATTATATAATGTAGTGTCATCCCCAAGTGATGCTGCCATCCTTCTCTCTCTCTCCTCCATGTGATCCGATATATAGATTATAAAATATATATTGAATTCAGATGTGCATCCTAATTTCCATACATATGTATTATGCACTACTGTATCTATCATTCTCTCTCATGTGTCTATTCTCTGTATAGAGTTAGCATATTTATTTCATATACGCATTCTAATATACCCATGTCTACCATACCGCACATCGACAAAACTTACAATGTGAAAATCAGGATGTGTATATGGAGCAAATCTGAACAAATTTTGCAGCCCCGTCTCCGGGTGAATAGGGACTCCAACTCCGTGGTCTCGGATTTGAAGTCCCTGCCGTGTTCTCTACCACACTAGAATTATGAGTGGATTCTCTTATGCTTCCGCTTTCTGCTTTACCAAAACAGTAGCTCTTTACTTGCCCTCGTCAGAAATGGGTTGCCGAGGAGTCTCCAAAGCACGTGCTCCGGGGAGGAAATGCAGAGCTGATGGGGCCCACACTCTTTGAAAAACAGCCATGTGTCCCTTTTTGTGCTCTGTGGCTCCCTGGTGCCTGACACGCGGCTCATCAGTCATTTCTGTTGCTCTTCTTTTGTCTTCATTTTTACTATTGACTTCGATACAGAAGTAAGGGAGCCCTTTGTGCCGTAGACACGCCCTCACCCATGCTGTCAGCTCCGAGCACACCTTTCTTTCTCCAAGTTTGCTTGACTTGATTCGCTTAGCATTTTGGGATGAATGTCCCTTCTAGCCCAGGCTGTTTCTTTCAAACAAATATTGTTTCAAAAAAGCAATAATAGACAGCTGGAGACAAAAAGACGCTGGCATGCTTAGATTTGCTAGTCAAACAATGGGTTTACTTCAGAAATTAAAGCAAAGCAATGTTTGTTGCCAAATCTTAGCTACAGGAGCAAAACACAAACAACGCTTTTACATTTTTTTCCCCAGAATAGTCTGAATGAAAAAGGCACTCACATGTCCATTTATTAACAATTTGCTGCAATGACACTTTTTTCATTAATAGCGCTTATATTCAGAATGTTAAACGTATTAAGAGCATTATTTTGTATGTGGGAAAATGAAACCAGTGTCATTTTTATTTTATTATTTCCAGTGTAATAAAGGCAATAAAAATTACTTAAAAAGACTTTTATTCTCAATAAAATTCAGGAGATCATGCTTGTAATAGGCACCATCACTTTCTGTTTTCCAGTACTGGTTTCTTGCATAGTTCTGGTAACTGGTCAATAAGCATTATATTAAAATTATTTATATCGAAAACTGATGATGTACTGTATGGTGACTAATATATCATAATAAAGAATAAAATAAAATAAAAATAAAATCATATTTTTAACTTATTTCAATGTACTCTACCTAATGAATTAATAGGCTATATATATAGAATGTATTTTTTGGACTGTGACCTCAACTGTGGCAATGGGTTAACTAAATTATGCACTATCTTTGCATGTTTTTCTTAAAAATGACAAAGGAAACATTCGCGATACGGTCAGCTAGAGCCAGGGCAAATTTTAAGGTCAAGGAGCATGGCTGTTTTTTGGTGAGTTAACTGACTTGTGTGGGAAGCGAGCACACTCCGTCTTCACCTTGGCTGACCCCCACTCACAGACCTGCCGAGGACAATTTCCAACCATGGAGAAATAGGCCGCATTCATATTTCTCACAATCTGGAGACCTATCAGCAGTCTGATATATCCGTGGTGTAGGCATGCGTAATTTATTTAATAGGTGGTTTTTATAAATGAGATTTAATGATATATTTAAAAATTAATTAAAAATTTTAGGCTAAAGTATTCACTTGAGAGATTAAAAAGTTGTGTAAAATGTTGAAAAGGTTAAAATAGCACAGTGCCTTGTTTTCAACTTGGTTTATATGCTTGTACAATGAATTGGTATTTGACCTGAATTCTACATGTTAAATTGAAATTACCGGAATGAATTTTCTTTTCTATTTGCTTTTCCTAATAGTTCCAAACGATAAAGAAAAAGTTCCAACAGATATTTAGAAACACGTGTCTCTAAAATCATAGCCATGTAGTGTGGTATCATTTCAAAGTCAAAATGCCTGGGTTTAAACCCAAACTCTACCTCACCTCCTCTTACCTCTAATGACCTTGAGCAAGACTTATACACTATGTGTAAGTCTCCACGTACAGACTGAAGATTCTAACAGAGTTTTAAATGTCTCGTAGAGTTTTGGGGATGGAATGAGTTAACACGTGTAGGTTTTAGGACAGTGTTTGACCAAGAGTATGGGCTGTATACCCATAGCTCTTCCTTACGATTGTCCTCTTACTACCAGCAAGACCCCTTACTCCTTCTCCTCTATGAGAGTATACTCAGAAACTCTAGGGATTCTTAGAGCATGGTCTATCTTATCTAGAAATTTGGTCTTTGTTTGGCATATATGCAGTGATAAGGTTATGTATTTGCAACATATTTTCATGTATTTGTGAAAACTGTTAATACACAGGAAATATCATGACTTACCTTGAATCTTCACTTAACTAGAAAAAATGAAAGCGTACCTCAAGAAATGGGATCTTGCCTTTGACCACTTCTCCATCCTATTCCTTACGTGCTCCCCTGCAGAATGACGTACACTCTGACTAGTTTCCCCTGAAGATTAACCCTCTTTATCTCCTCAGTTCCTTCTGTTTGGACCACCATTCCAGGCTGTGTGCACGAGTGAACATGTGTCTGGGGCAGAGGGATGCTCGAAATGGATGGGTGTGTGAGCTATGCGGTACAGATCAGCGTCAAACCCAGAAATTCTGACTCAAAGTTGGGAGTTCTCTCTGGTGCTTCTGACTTGGTCTTCTGTACCTTGGGCTTATATGACCTGTATTTCCAGATAAACTCAAGATGTGTAGGAAGGGCTCCTAGGTACCTGGAGGCATGGAGTGCCTGTGGGAAAGTTATCTTCTGCACACACTGTGTTTCTCTCTTTTACTCCATCTAGCTAATGACCACTTCTCATGACCTTGTAGATGTCATTGCTTTTAGATGGAATCACCAGTAGTGCATGAGTTCATGAGTTCATTCCCTCTCTCTATATATACTTACACGTGTGTGTGTGTGTTTGTGTAAAATTACACGTTTGAACCAGCCACTTTGTTGAGACAATAAAGGTGTAAAGATGCTTATGATAAGGCACATGTCTTTAAAAGCTCGCTGTCTATACAGGGAAACAAGAAAACACACAACCATTATACAATGTGAATGTATAATGATAAAAAGAAGAACAGGTGCTTTGGGGCCCCAGGGAAGATCATTACAGGATATACTATGTACCATCTTTCCCTCTCACCCCCGAGTATGGCCTCCTTGCTTATGGATTGTTGCTCTTAGAAACTAGAGATCATCACCGAAGTATCATTGTTTGTCTTTGTGTGACCACAAGGTACACAGAATCCTGTCACACGTGGTAGGCACTCAGCAAGTTGCTAGTTGTTGAATGAATGAAATTAATGACATGGGCTGTTACAAGTCTCCCACACCAGTTTGTTTGCTTTTTTCTTTATTTCATCACCATTGTGCGTGGTCATTCTGTTATTTAAAGGAAAGTTGCCTATGCCCAAAGGTGCCGGGAATGGTCAGCAATCCCTGTACCGACGGATGAAAGATGTCTCCGAACTTTGCCGTGAAAGAGAGGAGAAGGGCAAGGGGGTCAACGCTCAGAGACGAAGACCCTTTGCTCTTCTTTGCTCCCGTTTTTATTGGTCCTTCAAGAAATCACAAATCCTTATCACTGTTCCTCAAGCACGTGACGTGTGACGGGGGTCTTACTGGAACTGGGAGGGTCTGTTTGCGGGGAAGATGGGAGATGCTAATTTGGGCACATTCTACGGGTGAGGCTAAACAGAGCCTAAGGGGCAATGCCTGTCTCTCTTAGCTCACAGGGGGCCGTCCGGGCTAGAAAAGCTTCCGGAAGGCAACTCCCTGCGGCATTCCGACGCAGAGCGGTCACGTAGGCCTCGGCATTTCAAAGGCCTACGCCCTTCTGGAAACCTTCCCTGCACCCCGCGGCCTCTGTTACATTTTAGCAAACCAGGTATTATGGCCGATTTCACGCTCTCCATTGACCCCCACACAAAGGTGTGCATATTTCTTCTGTTTTAAAAAGAAAAGGGTTAAAAAGTCACTGACGACTTGGAGTGACCTCGTAGAGAAAGCAGGTTTCTTTGGCATCTACAGAGTACGATGGATTTAGCCCCTCAGACAGAAACCCACTACAAACTTGGCCTGTCCACCTCGGAGAAGTGGACTTAGCCGGCAGTGGGTTGTTTTCCTGTGGGTGAAAGGCTTGGAGGTAAATAAGCTCCAGGAGAGACAATATGTGAGTCGTCGATGTTGTTCAGGCCCGAAAGCAGGAGGGACGGCGCGGCTTCCGCTGACGGCCCGCAGGCTGTGCTGGTCTGCGAGGGTCCACGGAGGTGCGCTGATCCGACCCGGAGGGAGGATCCCACAGAGACGGCGAGGTGTGCCAGAGCTGTGGGGTGGCCTCTCCACGTTCCAAAAAAGCATGTGGAGGATGGAATCGAATGGTCCATCTGGCCTCCTGGAGATACGTGTGTGTAGAGCACCCAGCAGCTCAGTAAACTCTGCTTGGCCGCACTTCCAGACCCCCTCCGAGCCTGTCCAGCAGCTCAGTAAACTCTGCTTGGCCGCGCTTCCAGACCCTCTCCGAGCCTGTCCAGCAGCTCAGTAAACTCTGCTTGGCCACGCTTCCAGACCCCCTCCGAGCCTGGCTGGGGAGCGCAAATTAATAACATGTGCTGACATTAGCTTTCTGAAATAAAAAAAAAGTAAATTTTTGTTGGACGTTTGTGTTTCATGTGCATGGGCAATGAGCTTCTGTTTAAAATGGAAAATACTCCTTTTTTTAAACTAAGGCTGGGTTATCCGTAGAGAATGGTGCCGAGGCTATGAATCCTCGGTAACCAGTGTTTTCCAGAATCTGCTTTTAATTATTTTTAAGAGGCTGGTCATTTCGAGTGGTGACTTGGAATTTCATGGGGAAGGACTTGGTAACAAAAATAACTGAACTTGATTTACCACCTTCGGAGGCTCGTTGCCCCATTCGTAAAGAAAACAGAATTAAGCTCGCTGTTTGCATAGCTGCTCGAAACGGAATTGGTGAATTCATGGGGTGTTCGCTAACAAAGTGTAGCTTTACTGGGCGGCTTGAGGAAATTGGGGTGGGGGCATGGGAGCCAGGGCTAGTCTTGATTATGTATGAATCTGGCAGACAGTTTCAGTCTCTGCAGCTGAAAACGTGAGGCTGTGACTCAGTTTCCCTTCTTTCATATGCGAGCTCAGATCTCAGGGTGAGAAGCACTCTGTGGCACAACGTGTTACTGTCCCCTGAGCTACACGGAGCTCCTCTTGGGGAAGCGAGTGTGGAAGACGAGATTCGGGCCATGCTGCTCAGCACACCAGCCGGCCCTGACCGGACACCGTTCCCTGGCTTCGGAGACAGCTCAGGAAGAGGATGCGCGGTCAGGGGCGGGAAGGAGGATGGCGATCCGTGAGTCCCCTGAACTTGAGTGGCACGCCAGCCTCTCTTCTCAGCCTGCCATCGTGAGGGCGTCTTCGCTGGGCGCTTGGGCGACCCTCTGAAATCGCTATGATTATATTTGCTTTATAGGCGAGGAGTGAAGTCAAGAGATCAAATACCTTGTTCAAGGTGGTCCACCAGGTAAATGGCCGGGTGAGTGTCGCACCCAGGATGGCTGCTTGCATTAGGTGGCCTCCTTGAGGGTGCAGATGACCTGCTTTCACCAGCACCAGCGGACTTAGCCCCGAGCCTTGCCTGAGATCAGGCTTTGATTTTGAACGTGAAAAACTGTTCTTCAGTGAGAGGGTTACCAGTGTCTGGAGGTAGGGGGGCAGTGAGTTTGAGGTGGAGAACGATGGGGAAGAAGGGCGGGAAGGGAAGAACATCACGGGATTTTTAAAAGGCGGCATCTTCAGGTGCCAACACCATATCTTTGCTGGCATTTAAGAAATCATAGTTTATTCTGCTATCTCTTTGGCTGAGGCACTGCTCCTGTCTGTAGACATAAAAATAAACAGCCCGTGACCTTGAAAAGTTAAAGGTTTAGACAGGGAAGTACAGGCGGGCCGAGGCTCGCCGATTCAGCAAGTGAAGCGGTCACTGTGCGGTGGGGACTGACGGTCAGGGACCGCGGCGGAGGCCGGCCACGCCGTCCGGCACAGGGGCTGACAGAGGGCGGGGGTGACAGGACACAGGGACGGGGGCTTTATGAACCTAATAACTCCATCCAGACCTTTTTAGCCATATTATTTCTGCCAGAGAATAGGGCATATGAAAGTCTATAGGCACAGCGATGATTTAGGTGCTGGGATGAATGTGGTATCCTGCAGGAACTTTCAAACTGACTACATTTCCTAACGCATGTGCAAACCTACTTTAACAAGTGTTCCTGCTGAATCATCTTTATCACTGAAGCATCTCTGAAGCCAGTCCTGTCCCTCATCACGTACAGCCCTGGGACCACCCTGAAGTCGAGAAGTGTTATAGGACATAACTGATACAGTGTCCGGAGTGGCGCCTGTGTGGCCATACACACAAGCAGGGGTATCCACCAAATACCCCTGTTTTCTACTCATCAGTTTAGTTTTAGACTCTGGGGCTCCGTTCTGTTGGGCAGACCACCCCCGTGACATCCACAGTTCCCACTCTCCCAGGAGCTTCTATGGCGACAAGACATCACAGAAGTGGCTTCTCTGGTCCTCAGGGGTCTGTCCACATAGGTGGGGCTGGAGCCATTTCTCTCACTGTACCCTGAGCATTGTAGGTCGGGGCCTCTCCTCGCCATGAGGCTTCCTTTGAGCCTGGGAGTTTCTCTTTGGACCTGGAGGATGTTGTGTGGTCCCATGACCTTGGACTGACCTTGAAATACTTCTCTGCTGGGGTCTTGCTGCATGGGCGGGAGCATTTACGGAGAGCAACACGTAGGTTTTAACTGCCCGGGGACACACGCCTGTCTCTGGACTTCCATCTTGTCTTCCCTCCTAGCCCAAGCCACCTTTCTAGTTTGATGGCACATGGGAGAGCCTGCTTTGCCTGCATCATCCTCCATCCCGGCAGTTTAAGATTTCGGCGAGCAGAAGCCAGGAACACTTGCATACTAGCTGCATTCTGCCCTAGGACTCGTGTCCCAGAGGTAAAAAGGATGAGGCTGACAACCAGAGTGAATGGGGACAAGGCAAGGGGAGAGCTAGAGGAAGGAGGGGAGCAAGGGATTATACCACCAAGTGTAATCACTCCCATGCCTGCCCCAGGGATTCTTGCAGAGCATTGCACATCCATCTGCCTCTTCTCCTCTCTGTCACTACGTCAGCCCAACTCCTGCATGAGGGTGGACATGAGACGTGTGCTGGGCATCCTGCCAGGTGGCCCATGGAAACCTCACCTCCTGGTTCTACACCGTTGCATATTTCCCTCCTACGGTAAACAGGCTGATGTGTGTCCCCAGGAACATTCTGTGGAAGCGGTGGCACGTGGCTCTGGAGATTTGGTCATCAAAGGCATCTTTCAGCTTGCTGTCCCTTGGATCACTTCCTCGGGGAAGCCAGTTGCTGTCCCATGAGGATTCCTGTGTTGGGAACTGAGGACCCCCACCGGAGCCAGCACAACTTGCTGGACACCTGAGTGAGTTGCTTGGAAGTGGATCTTAGGCCAGCCCTGCGACTGTATTCTGAGCCGAGATCCTTACTGCAGCCCAAGAAAGAACCTGAGCCCAGAGCACTAAGCCTCGCCACTGTTGAGTGCTGAACCATAGAAATTATGTAAGATAATAGTTCACTTTCTGTAAGCCACCAGGTTTGAGGAAAGTCTGTTACACAATTACAGATCATCAGTGTAGATTTGGGCCCTGGAAGTGAAGTGCTGAGATCGTTGAAAACCTACAGTGTAGGAGAAGCTTTATAATGGTGGGGGGCCGCTGAGGGGACAGATGCAAGTTCTAGTGAAAGGCAAAAAGAACCGGAGAGATTGTTATGGCATGGGGGTTGGGGGGCACCATCAGAAGCTGTGGTCCCACCTCCCTAGATTTTTTTCTCTATACTGTCTCCTCTCTCCTCCAACTTTCCATGGCCCACACCCAGCCTAAAGCCCAAAAGCAACAGAGCCATTCATATAATCCACCCCAGAGAGGATCCTGGGACAGGAGTCAGGGTGAAAGAAGGTGGCAGAAGGCCCGACAACAGATCAGAAGAAACAAGTGGCAGATAGTCAGTACAAAATTACTGCTTTATTTTCTCTCTCTCTCTCTCTCTCTCTCTTTTTTTTTTTTTTTAGGATTTTATTTATTTAGTTGACAGAGAGAGAGCACAAATAGGCAGAGTGGAAGGCAGAGGTAGAGGGAGAGGGAGAAGCAGATTCCCCGCTGAGCAAGGAGCCCAATGTGGGACTTGATCCCAGGACTCTGGGATCATGACCTGAGCCACAGGCAGATGCTTAACTGACTGAGCCACCCAAGCGTCCCTATTTTGTCCCTTCTTTTGCATGTTTGACAGTTAAGCCAGGATTTATGTCTTGTTCGAGGTGACCTGGTAGTGCTAGTGCTGTGTACGGCGCGAAGTGGAACCATCCGCCTGCCGTGAGTCACGGTTCCTGTTTCTGCAACCGTTGCAGGGGAAACAGTAAGACCTTGGCCACTGTTGTGTAAAGATTACATTTAAAGATGATATGGAAATTTTTGATCAGTGGCCACATATACACAAAAGTTTTACAATCAAAAGAAGTAAATTTTAGAATCATCCCATAAATAGTTACTGGTTTATTTTAATTTCCATTACTTTGCTAGGTACTACAAAGATATAAAGATTAGTAGAACACAGCTTTTTAGGCAGAGACCTTAAATTTTTCTTTGGAAAACAGAAATCAGCGTTAGACCAGTAGCCGAGAGTAGTGGTACAAAGTATCAGAATTCAGCAAGGAAGACAGCACTGTCGATGGGAGCAATGTACAAGGGGCTTAAACTATTCATTTCCCTTCCCACCTTCCTTCTCTCCATCCTTCACCCATCCATCTACCCTTCCCACCTTCTTTCCATCATCTATCCATCCGTCCACTCTTCTCACCTTCTTTCCTTCCTTCCATCCACCATCCATCCACCTTTCCTGCCTTCCATTCATCCAGGCAGCCAAAATTTTATGCATTTGTTCTGGAAAAAATTCTATCTTTTGTCTTGAGGCTATAGCTGTGAAAAGCAGGCAGTTCCTGTCTCAATGAAATATGGGCAAAAACCAGCTGAGAAGCGAACGAAGAACAGAGTAAATATTTGTAGAACGGGAAACAAAATGCACGTGTGATGATTAATTTTACTTGTCACCTGTCTGAGTTATGGTGTCCAGTGTCTGGTCAAACAGTAGTCTAGATGCTGCTGTGAAGGTGTTTTATGGATGGGGTTGGCATTTACAATCAGTTGACTTTAAGTAAAAGAGATTATCCTTGATAATGTGAGTGGGTTTCATTCAACCAGTTGAGAACCTTAAGAATAAAAATTGAAGATTCCTGGAGAAGAAGAAATTGCCTCAAAACTGTTACATAATAACTCTGAGTTGCCACCTGCCCTACAGCTCACAGGCCCAGGACCACAGCTTGAACTCTTACCTAAGTTGGCAGACTGCGGGCCGCCCCGCACAGTTCGGACTTGAGAGTCTCCAAAGTCACGTGAGTCTATTCCTTAAAAGAAATCATTTGTTAATGTGCAATATAGTAACACAATTTATTTTATGTATTTTAGGAATATGTATTTAGGGGAACAGAAGGAAATAAACAAGTGTATACCTCAGCCTGCGATGTTACCAAACATCAAAGACAATCAACAGCAACATTTAGAAGGGAGGGCGCTGTGTTAAATGTTGATTTTCTTTCAGAGACCACTTCGTTGAAGGAAATGGTTTGCTTCATGGGAGATGTGTTCCCTTTATTCTTGTTTTGCTGAAGATTCGTTTTCATGTTAAAGCTTTACATTTCAGAGCTGACTTTGCTTGCACTGGTGGTCGGGATCCCAGAGTACAGGAACCTGCTGATGAATGATGTCGCTTGCAGGACGAATCGAAACTCTTATTTAATTCTGCTGTGAACCAGTAAAGCTCTACATAACACAGGTAATTCCTCTTAACAAGTAGGCACATAGACCAGGGAAGGCGTAAAGGTTTTTTGAAATTGTCTTAAATCGTATTTTATTTTTCTTAACATTGTTAAAACCTCACATTATTATTATAGAAAATATGGAAATGTCAAAAACTGGAAGAGAAGCACAACAATAATCCTATAGCCTGATCGTCACCGCTGATGTGTCCGATCGTACCACTGACAACAGTTGATTGATATGTCCCTGAATACTTTTCATAAATACCTACCTGGGTCCGTCTATGTATGAGATGTGACTCCAGTTTTTTTACTTAGCACCCTGTTCCACCCATTTACTCATCCGTTCGCTCATTCATTCGCTATCTACCGCCTGGATTTCTGCTCTGCGCCCGTCGAAGGGAGCATAGCAAGAATTTACTCATGCCTTTAATTTTACTTAAACATCATTTTTAATATTGGATTAATGATGAGGACACGGAATACTCGTGAGGTTCAGTGGGGTGGAGTCCGCAGCTGACGACCAAGAAGGAATTCTTGAGGCGTCTTTGGTGCAAAATTGGTGGTTTATTAAAGCACAGGGACAGGACCCATGCGCAGAAAGAGCTGCTGCACCGGGGTTGTGAGGGGGGCTGATTATATACCTAGGATTGGGGGAAGTAAGGAAAAAGGGAGGTTGAGGAAATACTTTCATATGTTAAAGAAGACTCACAAGATACCAGAGGCCTTGCCATTGTCAAGTTAAGGTTGTTTTTCCCTCTACTAAGGCATTAACATTAAGAATGTTGGGAACTTCCTGGAGGCTGCAGATTATAAGGGCATTTAATTGTATCTACATTCCCTTCCGGAAGCTAGGTTATTGACAGAAATGCTTCTGTTCTTGTAAACTGCTAAGACATTTGTAAACTGAGGGAGACTTAAGTCTTGCAGGATTGTGGCGTCTATAGGCTGTTTCTTTGTCCTTCAGGGCAGCCAAGAGTGCCTGAGGAATGTCACATACCTCCCATGGTGAGGGGGGGGGGTGCAGGGCTTCAATTTCTGCTTTGTCCTCAGCTTGTCTTTTGTTCCCTCATCAATTAATAATCACCTGTGTATTTTTATGATAATTTTCCCCATCATTTCCCAAGCTTAGGGTATTGGTTGACTATTGGTGGAATGAGGAGAGAGATTCAGAGACTGGATAAACGAATGTTCTGTATGTCCAGATTGATACCTTTTATACTATTTTCTAACCTAATTTCACTGAAAGCGGAATTATCGTAGTGTATCTGACGGCAGAGAACAGGTGCACAACCACAGAATGGCGGTCTCCTTATACTGATGGTGCGCTCGTGCTCCTGGCCGCCTCACCCCTGCCCAGAAGCCATTGCAGGGTCAACCTGTAGTGCTGAATATCTGCTTCTCCCTCCCAAGTCCCAGTGCCACCCTCCCGCCTACCGTGGGGGTGCGGCAGGCTTCGATCCAACAGTGCGCCATTCTAACACCATGTGGAGCCCCCCAGGTGTGCTCCTGAACGCGGGGGCCGTGAGGTTACCAATCCCAGACCCTCTCAAGTCGGGCA
Organism: Ursus maritimus; assembly: GCF_017311325.1. Classification (NCBI taxonomy): domain Eukaryota; kingdom Metazoa; phylum Chordata; class Mammalia; order Carnivora; family Ursidae; genus Ursus; species Ursus maritimus. Next base: position 6,894,779 of record NW_024426774.1, on the reverse strand, counting down.
GGCGCTAGGAGGGGCAACGAGCAAAAGCGCTTGGGCTGCGGGTCTGCTTGGCCTCCTTCCAGTTTGCTCAGAGGCTGCCGTTCATAGAATCGCTTTGCATTGTGGCAGTATAATCAGGTTGACAAAAGTGGACAAGATTTTTGGAGGCAATCAAGCACACTAATTCATTTTAAAATGCTGAACAGGTGCAACTGGGACACATTGAAGGTGGTTATTAGGCAAAAGTCGCTGGGAGGAAGGCGGGCCGACATCTGTGCCTATTATGAGAGACACAATGGAGCAGGCCCCCCAGCAACTGTGAGCGGGATCTTCCCCGGGATGGGGCAGCCCTCCGCAGGAACCTCCTGATTTAGGACTTTCACTGCTTAGGGTAATTAGCATGTGAAGGAGGAGGATGCTGAATTCATCTTTTCTTTTCTCTTTTTTGCTGGGGGTGGGTGAAAGTGGCGTCTGATTTAATTAAGAAAGGCAGTCACTCCAGGCACCCACCTAATCAAATGTTAGCTACAGCAGAACAAGGACGTCTAATGAGGTCTTTGTCATTTAAATCTGACTGAGAGTGGTCGCCTACTAGTCTTCTGGTTTCCGGGAGCTCCTTTGTTCTCCAGTTTTTTGCTCCCTCAAATTGTCCCCATCATCTAGACTAGCTTATCCTCAGGGACACTTGCTTATCATGCAGCCAAGGGTCCGATGGAAAGACGATGAGTGGAGAGGGACTGTACAATCTGGTAGTTTGACATCAGGGGCCGGGGTGTGGAAGGTTGCACCGATGGACGTTTTTTCTTTTTTTTAAAGATTTATTTATTTGAGAGAGAGAGAGAGAGAGAGCGAGCAAGCAGGGGGAGGGGCAGAGGGAGAGAGAGACAAGCAGACACCCCACTGAGCACAGACCCCCAACTCGGGGCTGCATCCCAGGACCCTGAGATCATGGCCTGAGGTGAAGTCAAGAGTCAGACAGTTAGCTGAGCCCCCCAGGTGCCCCTGTACTGATAGACATTTAAGTGAAAAAAAGCATTGACTTTTTTTCTAATTGAATGAGTGTCTCAGACATATTCTTTAAAAGATGGAATTGCGTAGAAGGAGGAAGCAAAGCCATGATTTTTAGGATGAATCAGTTCTAGATCAAAGTCCCGGGTTTGCTGCCAACATGTGAGACCGCCCACGGAGTCTGGGGTGTTCTGTGTCCCTTCAGATCAACTCTGTCCCAGCAGTCCGGGAAGCAGAGGGGGAACGGAGACATGAGGGTGCTCAGACAGCAGGGGGCGCTGTGGCAGGCAGTGCCAGGGCTCACACCCCCTGACCATGGCCCAGGCAGGGAGCCCTCCGTCTGCACACCTGCAGGGTCCCCGCCATGTCAGCCACTTGTGAGTGCTCCGAAACATTTGTTGAATGACTGATTAACTGCCAGGGAATAGCACTGAACAGTGCACTTAGAATTCTACCAGATGCCTTCTGTTCCCCCAAAATTATTGCTTCAAGGTCCTCAATTCAGTTAAAGACGTTCTGGAGTAACATCTCAGCCCTCCCTCACATGCATCTTTTGAATTCTGATTGTTATATTTTCATTAAAATATGTAAACCCTTTCATTTTTATCACGTAAAGATGCATTCGTTTATTTGAAGTATTTTTTGAATATCCTATTTTTTAAACAACTGGGTATACGCCATCCAAAACTGTACCGAGTGAGTTTGAGAGTGAGACAGAGCCAGAGAGAGCGTTCCGGTAGAAGCCGCCGTCTTTGTATCGTGTCATTTTGGAGGTGACCTGTCATCGCCTCTGTTGATGGCTTTGGGCCACACAGACCGACCGTGGCACGGTGTGGGAGGGGACGGCACATGGGTGCGAATTCAGGGAAGCGGACCATCACTGGGGACCGTCTTGAAGGCTGGCTACTGCACCATCAAAGTTACCTGCTTTCATCCCCAGAGTATTCCAGCCATGGCATAACAACCTAAGGATTTAAAAAAATTTTTTTTTATTATGTTATGTTAGTCACCATACAGTACATCCCTAGTTTTTGATGTCGTGTTCCACGATTCATTGTTTGCGTGTAACACCCAGTGCTCCATGCAATACGTGCCCTCCTTACTACCCATGACCGGCCTATCCCAATCCCCCACCCCCCTCCCCTCTGAAGCCCTCAGTTTGTTTCCGAGAAAAACCTAAGGATCTGGTATGAATTGTACCGAGATGGATTCCATAACTTTCCTGCTCTGAAGGCTGCATGGCATCACACCCGCAGGACCAGATAGGGTGTCATAAGTACCCCCAGAGAGAGCCTGCATCACTTCCACCTTCAAACGTGGAATAGGAGTGACGATGGGCGATGGGACAAGAGACAAGGATCCTGTTTGCATAGTCAAGTCCCCAGTGGAAACAAAACTAAACAGTGTAGTCTGTTGTGCGTAGAATGATGCTTCTGAAAAACAGCCCCAAGCCAGAAACTTGCATTTGGAATTTTAAAAAATTTAATGTAGTGTTTTAAGAATACTTAAGGTGTTAAGATGATCTGACAATCAAAACCACGGAAGAATATACAACGAGGGCCTAGTTCCACGCTTGTCGGTAATGGCTCTGTTCTCTCGCTACCCTGGACATTTTTATTAGTATCTTACATGCGATCAGTGTTTCTTGATGGAATTACAAAAAAAATGTATGTGCCATTATGTTATCTTTTCTTATGCAAAAGCAGCATCCTTTAACCCTTATTCTGCTCCTCACTTTAAAATATCGTAATGAGCTGTAAGGTGCATGACAGTACTGTGCGCCAATCTTCAGTGTACAAATGAATGAACTTTACATAATTACCCCTATTTACCCACCATACAGATCGGTGGTGATATTTCCAACATGTCAAAAGGCTCCTTTGTGCCTTCTTGTAAGGATATTTGAGAAAAGCAATGCCTAGGCATAGATCAGGAGCGTGTAACTAAGGGAAGTTCGTCCCAGGACCCATGCTTGCTGAGGCTCAGCTCATTTTGTCTTTGGCAGGTTCACCCGAGAGCACGGAATGATAATACTGAGTTCACTCCTTACTCCGTGCCAGGAGCTACTTGACCTGTTTTCTGCATCTTAACTCACTTAACCCTTACAGAAGTACTAAGACGTCCTATTGTTAATCTCCCAATGGTATTATTAAGGAGACTGATGGATTGAAGGATTAATTCCATTGTCCAGCCTTAATAGACTGTGGACTGCTGTGCAAATGTGGGCGCTCCAGCTCTGGGCCCTGGGTGCTCTGCACATGAGTGTGCTTTCCAGCACGCCACCGGGTTTGCAGCTGCTCGGCTAACACTGGCGGTGATGGTGGTGTGCCAAGCACCGGGCTATGCCCCGGGTGTCATGGTTTCTTTTTCTCTCTTTTTATTTGTGTGCCATCATTTGTTGATTCTCATGCAGGGAAAGTAACTGTATTGATTTCCTTATATTGCTGAGCTTTTCAAGCATAATCCTTTCTTTCATCAATGGCTTGAGGATGTATTCAGAGTTTGAAGAGGCAACGTGATTATTTCATGATTGCCTACAGCCCAGGGGAGTTTATATGGCACTTTTTTTGAAGCGGGCTCACGTAATCGTCATCACACGTCTATGAATTACGTACTATCCGGGGTTTTATAGATGAAGTATTGAGTGTCTGGAATGAAGTGACTGTCTGGCTAAACAGGACAGTCACCATTGGAGCACGGGTCCCTCGATGGCAAGTCAGTGCTTCCCTGGCTAGGAGAGGCTCTTTGGTTTCCAACAGTGTTCTCTTTCACTAAATATTTCTAGACTTGAGGTGCAGAAATCATGGGTTTTTTCCCCCCCCTAATATGGTTTTCTTTTCTACCCATACTCCAGAGACACTTTCTCTTTGGTTTGGATGTATTAACGTTCATTTCTCTTAAAATGTACTTATGATTCAAAATTATAAGTGATGAATATTTCAGTGTAATTTGGGCAGGAAGTAGAAAGGAAGAGAGACTTTTTATGATATAATTACATTTCTGATAAATGTAGATTTTAGTAATCATCCTCTGAATTTGAAAGCATCACCTCTCTCAGCTTGAATTATTTATTCCCTTTGAGGTCATCTTCGACATTGTAAGTGACCAGCCTCTTAAATGAAAAATGCATGCAGATTTTAGCAGGAAATACTATTTAATAATGCATTTCCCCACCGTGACCGCTTCATTCAATTATCACACATCTGTAGCCGAAATGCAGTGTGTTCCTTTAACTAGCTGCTGACAGCTTTGCACAACCTTACACGTTATCCGTGTTTACTTCCCACGTGAAATCACACAGCATTCCCACTGCTGAAGGGGCTCAAATGTTACCAGGTTGAAATTGTCCATTTTCTTGGTGGAAGACTGAAGCTGCGAGGGATACTCTCGACTCTGGACCCTTGAGAAGCTTGTTCACTGAGAGGCACGTGGGAGGCCAGGAACGGTTGCTGTCACTCTGACCACCCGCAGCACTGACCTGGAGTCCTTGAACCTCTCAACTTAGTTCTGCTGCTATAAAATGAGGGAACTGGTCTAGCATGGACTTACTTAGAAGAGGGGGTGAGGAATAACAGCCCGGCAGTGGGGCTAGGGCCACACCCGGCACGCCCCGCCTCCCCCCAATGAGTCCTAAAGAGAGAGTGTGGAACTGCCAAAATCAGCCAAAAAATCAAACAGTCAAATTTATTGTCAAACCCCAAACTCATCTCAAAATGTCACATGGTGGATGTGACTTCCTTAACAATGCCCCTGATGACAGCAGGCACGTCTGCTGTAGCCAGCCACACCAACATTTAAATGCCGTGTGTTACCAACTGAGCTCCAGAAAAATACTCACATTAAAGGGTGTGTGTTCCCCAGGAATCAGAATACGAGAGAAAGATCAGTATTTAAAATCTTTTTTTAAAAAGTAGAATTGTCCTAAATAGAATAGCGTTGGTGGGGCTCTGGAGTCAGATCCCGGGTCTTCGCCTGGAGTTCCCTTTGTTAGCAGGGGGACTGAGCCTCCGTGAGCCCCACTTCCTCCCTGGAAGGGATGGAGACTGAAAGCAGCTAAGCCACAGTTTCTACAAAGCACATGGGCTTCGACGTTGGCTTGGCGCGCCACAGTCCTCAGTATTATAATAATGTTTGTCAACAGCTTCGTGGACAGTCATCCGTTAAGGCCGGATGGGAGATTATTTTATGAGCCCCAACCCTCATGACCCTGGTATGTGAGGCTGGCATGCCTTTCGCGGCCACCGAGGGGTTCTAGGGACACACGGCCCGTCCTCACACCGTGCCCCATCTGACAGCTTGAGCTTTCCGGTTCCCTGTTGGTTTTCCCTCGTTCCCACGAGAACCCGCCACCCACGGTGGTCCTGCTTGCTGTTCAGCGCCTTCAACAAATATTTCCTTACACCTCGGCGTGCGGCATTCCAACCCTGACCCCTTAGAACAGGTGTCAGGAACCCCGCGGCACGTCTGGGCTATCTGTCTTCGAGGGACCCGCCCTCAGATTTCAGACTTCTGCTGGGGGCTGCGGGGTGGGGGTGAGTGTTCACGGGACAGCCTCTAACAGCTGCTCTCACTCTAGCTTGTACTGTGACTCAAGGGGAAAAACACACCACTTCCCCTTACTTTGGATGCATTTGAAATGATTTGCCCTCTCAGTGCATTTACTATTATTTATAGAAAATATTTTATGTCTTAATTTCATGACTGAATTATTTTCTTTCTAGTTTGCTTTGAGAAGCTCCGTATGTATGCAAGGACATGTTCTGCTTTTCAAATGTAATTCTAGTCAAAGGGGAAAAAGGTCTCTATTAGTTATGGGATCCCCATGTTGGGATCTAGCTGAGAACTTGGTAGCTCTGTCACTTTGGTTAAAGTGGCTCAATTTCAGAGGCTCAACTTCCACTTTGTGCAATAACTTCCTCCCCTCTGTCCAAGGGAGCAGGAAGGGACGTTGCGCCCTTGACCTGAGCAGAGCCGCTGAGGGCCATGGCGTTGCCGAGTTCGAGCACGCAGGTGGGCAATGATGGAAAGCAGTAGAGCAGAGACACCGCATAACTGGGCCTGGTGTCTTCAGCCTACGGAAGGTCCATGATGGGCCAGGAACAGAGAGAAACACCAGTTCAGAGGGATGGGAAGCTACCCCCAGGGATCTGCCCTTTCATAAGACAGTGTTGGTCAAAGAGAAAGAAGAATCGATTTTTAGACAATCAGTGACATCTGGGTAGTGTCAAAAAAGTTTCTTTACCTCTCTATTCCAAAATGTCTGAACTGTACAATGAGAAGATCAGTCCCCTCCCTGCCCCTCTCAGTCTCTGTGTATGCCCTCAGTGCGGTGAAAATGCTTCGTATGGTAAAGCACTGTCCACGACTAAGCCTTCTAACTAGTCTTCACTGAAGTTACAACCCATACAGAAATTTCCTATTATTTGCGAATATCACGCCAATATGGAAATGGTTAATTTTTTTAAGGACACAGCTTGTTATATTTTTTATCTATTTTCAGTGGGTGGGAGTTTTCAGTATGTATATTCATTCACTGTTGAAGTCATTAAATATTTTTAGTATATCATTATGGTATTTAATTAGATGCATGGTAAAGGTGGTAGGCAGAATTCTAAGATGATCCTCAGGATTCCTGCCCCATCTTCTAATTGTTCAATTAAACTCTATCCACCTGCTGCAGTGAAAAGATTGTGCAGGTGCATAGCTTCTGAGTCAGTTGACCTTAATATGAGGAGATTGTCCTTGGTGGGCCTGACTTAATCAAGGTATGGACAGGGCTCTTCTGGGCAACAGAGATTTGAAGGGTGAGGGTAATTCCATACATGGGAGGGTCTCTGGATGGGGATGGGTAATGTGAGGGACCCCAAGGTGACAGCCAGCAAGGAAGTGCAGACGTCAGACTCTATCCACAAGGGTAGGGATTTGGCCAACAAACTAAATTAGCTTGGGCTGGGTTTTTCCTGAGTTAAGACTACAGATGAAAACACAGCCCTGGGCAGAGAACCAAGCCACTCAGTACATGGACTTCAGATCCACAAAGCTGCAAGCCAGCACATGGGTGTTGTATTAAGCTCTAAATGTGTGATAATTTATTACTCAATGATAGACTATAGTACGGTTAAGAGTCAGTTTTCCAGAAATCTGTGGAATCTAGGTGTTGCTTCTGAATATAAAGCAGATTGTCACCATAGATGCTTTTGTTCCTCAGTCTGTATGGAGGGTGAACTCCTCTCGGAGAAAAGGGCAGAGCAGCAAGAATGCTTCATTTTCTCAATTGTAGAGTTAAGAAATTTTGAAACAGAGAGGCAAAAAAAATTTTTTGACATTACCCAGGAGTCAATGACTGTTAGAAATGAATTCTTCTTTCTTTTTGACCAAAGTTTTATTGCAAGAGGGCAGATTCCTGGAGTTAGCTTCTATTACATTTAGAAATGATAAAGAAGTTATACAACATATTATCTCTGAACATAGTTATAAGAAAATATAGATGGTACGTCTATGGATTAATGAAGCCTTTTAGACTCCTATTCAATCTCCCTTTCCTATTTACAACCTAGTGTCATAGTGATTGAAAACTATAAGACAGCGTGAAAATGTTTAGTTTAATTCTCCAGGTAGCATTGGTCTCTTTATACATATTATTATTATTATTATTTTGCAAAGCAGCTCCCGTTATCAACACCCCCCACCAGAAGGTACATTTGCTACCATTGATAAGTCTACACCGACACATCACAATCACCTAAAGCCCATAGTTGACATTGTGGTTCACTCTTGGTGTTGTCCATTCTATGAGTTTTGACAAATGTGCAACAACACGTATCCATCATTATGGTGTCAGGCAGAGTATTTCAGTTCTCTAGAAGTCCTCCGTGCTCCACCTTTCCATCCCTCCCTCTCCACTACCCCGACATCCACCGATCTCTCTACCGTCTCCATAGTGTTGCCTTTTCCAGAATGTCATACAGTTGGAATCACACAGTATGTAGCCTTTTCAGATTGGCTTCTTTCCCTGAGGAATATGCATTGGAGTTTCCTCCATGTCTTTTTGTGCTTGGCAGGTCTTTGCTTTTTAGCATCGATAATACTCCATTGCCTGGATGGACCACAGTTTATCCATTCACCTACTACAGGCCATCATGGTTGCTTCCAAGTTGTGAAATTAGGAATAAAGTTGCTATAAATATCTGTGTACAGGTTTCATGAGATTTCAGTTCATTTGGGTGAATATCAAGGAGTGTGATTGCTGTACCATATGGTACAAGTATGTTTAGTTTTATAGGAAACCGCCAAACTGTCCTCCAAAATGCCTGGACCACTTTGCATTCCCACCAGCAAGGAGTGGGACTCCCTGCTGCTCACGTCCTTCCCAGCTTTGGGTGTTGTCAGTGGTCTGGATCTGGGCCCTTCTGTTAGGTGTGTAATGGCACCTTATTGTTATTTTAAATGTGCATTTCCTGGATGCATATGACATGGAACGTCTTTTCATGTGTGTATATGTCTGCATATCTTTGCGAGGTGTTCATTCTTTAATCTTTTGCTCGTTATTTAATCTGGTGTTCATTTTCTTATTGTTGAGTTTTTAAAAGTTCTTTGTATATTTTGAATGATAGTCCTTTATTACATGTGTTTTTTGCAACTATTTTTTTCCCAGTCTGTGGCTTGTATTCTCATGCTCTTGACATGTGTTTCATAGAACAGAGGTTGCCAATTTTTGTAAAGTCCACTTTACCAATTTATTTTTCTGTCCATTTCTGAGACACGGACTTTCAAGTCCCCAACAGGGATGGTAGATTCCTCTGTTTCTCTTTGTAGTTCTATCAGCTTCTGCCTCGTATGGTTTGATGCTCTGTTGTCAGATTGTTACATCTTCTTGGAGAACTGACCCTTTGTCATTATGCAATACCCTTCTTTATCCCTGATAACTTTCCTTACTTTGAAATCTGTTCCATCTGAAATGAATATAACCAGTAGTGCTTTGTAAAAATTAGTGTTTGCATGGTGTGTCTGTCTCCATCCATTTTCTTTTTATGTGTCCTTATATTCAAAGTGGGTTTCCTGTACATCACATAGAGTTGGGGCTTGCTTCAGGATCCACTTTCACAATTTCTGTCTTTGAATTGGTGCATTTAGACCACTGATGTTCAAAGTGGTTACTGACATAGTAGGATTACTTTCTACCATATTCCTTAATGTTTTCTATTTGTTTTCCTTGTTCTTTGTTCCTGTTTTGTCTTCCATTCTTTTTCTGCCTCGTGGTTTTAACTGAGCATTTTTTATGACTCCATTTTCTTTCCTTTCTTGGTATATAATTAATATTTTCTCCCCTCTTGTAGTGGTTGTCCTAGAATTTGCAATATGCATTTACAACTGATCCAAGTCCACCTTAAAATATCGCTTACCGCTTTGCGGGTAGTGTGAATATCTGATGATAACAAAAGAATCCTGATTTCTCCCTCCTTTCCTTGTGTCATTGCTGCCATTCATTCCGCTTACACAAGTGTACATATTTGCATATGCGTACATAATTAATATATCGTTGCCATTATTATTTTGACAAGCCATTATTTGTTAGGTAATGAGAAATAGGAAAGCAAAAGTTCATTCCTTCTCCAGCATCCTCAGAAGGAATGTTTTCTGAGATTCCCTGTGAGCACCTGATAGAGCTTTGGAGGGTGGAAGTAACAATACCCGCATCCCCTATGACTACGTCTCCCTGGACGGTCTCCCTCTCACCGTGGCCCACTCTGACTTCCAGCCGCTTGTCAATCCCCGTTCAACCTGACTCTGCTTCTGTGGAGGTTCCCGCGGGTGACTTTCTTCTCAGGTAAATTGTCATTCTCTGTATCCACCTCTCTGTCTCTAACTTTGCCCCATGACCTCACTTCTCTGATGGATCTGGGAAGAGTTGTTGAGTTTTCAGTATGTTCAGATGTTTACTTGTTGGGACGGAGTGGTTACTTCTAAACTCCTAGGGTGATAGACTGGAAGCAGAAGGGCATGTTATTTTTAGTATAAAAGGAAAGCAAATGTTGATAATGCAAACTGTGGAGAAAATTGCCATGATCTTCTGTGGATGGGCTTATTTCCCTCAACTGTCCTCGCTCCTGTCTCAGTGCCTTCGTGTACCTTAAACTGAAATCCTTCAGTTAACTCATCATCCTTGACCAGCAGTAATGACTGAAGCACCACGTCGGTCAATATTTTGGCTTGGATTTTGATAATTTGCAAGCCTGTGGGTGTGAATGCGTTTCCTGCTGAATGGCTGTGTTTTTGTCTCTTTTTCTAAATTTAAGCATTCAAGTAGAAACTTGATCCTGCAAGGTTGAGCAAAGCCCCTCTTTCCCTCACAACAGGAGCTGGAAGACACACTTGAGCCCAAATGGCAACGACAAGGAAACAGTGGAATCTGCCACTGAGTGGTTCAGATAAAAACCTCCATGGCCGTTTCTGCTGAATGCAACTCCTGATTCTCGGAGTGGAGGCTGCCGAGTACTTGGGGACTTTGCTTGGATAGGTGAATGTTTTGTATTAAAGTCAGGGAATATATTGCCTATTTGGTGATCATGCCGACGTAGGGGACCTGCTTCCTTTACTGGTAATGGACCATGACGCATGTCAGCGAGAAATCAGCCTCGTCATGCTAGGATTCTGTGAAACAGCTGCTTACTTTATTTTACTATCTTTTTATGTATAACCTTCACATATTTTATTTTTATTTACTTATTTTTAAAGATTGTATGTGTTTATTTGACAGGGAGAGAGAGCATACAAGCAGGGGGAGGGGCAGAGGGAGAGGGAGAAGCAGACTCCCCGCTGAGCAGGGAGCCCAATGAGGGACTCCATCCCAGGACCCTGGGATCGTGACCTTCTCTGAAGGCAGACACTTAACCAACTGAACCACCCAGGCGCCCCATCTTCACATATTTTAGTTCATTTATTTATTATAAATAGTTTCGTTACCTTTCTAAAAGAGGGGCATGCCCATAGTAAGGAACTCACCAGATCAGAACCATACAATGAAAATAAGAATCATCTGATATCACAGGAAAACCACAATAAACATTTTGGTTATTGGGTCTCTTTCTGGACATGGTTCTATATTTTTATAGACATTTAGATTATATGTATATTATTTTTTATAAATGGATTCAGGCTCTGTGGGCTGTTTTATAATCTACTGTCTCACTGAACAGTATCAGGGAAGTTTTTCCATTTCAACAAATACAGAACTTTGTTACTGATTTTAAGGACAGCACGGTGTGGGTAATTTATATTTTACTTAAATCAATTTCCTATTAATAGATATTTACATTTTTTTCGAATTTTTCACCATTATAAAGAATGCTTTAATGCCTGTATTTTTGGGCGTATAAGTTTGTTCTTGTATTGACACGATATGTAAACTGTATTAGTTAAGTCTAGTAAATATGGCCCAGGTTTTCGTGTGCAATAATCAAATGTTAGAAATATATGAAAATGATCTGTTGCAAATATCTGAACCTGCATGATTCCATGGGACTCTAACATTTTATTCTAACTTGACTTATGCATGAGTCTTTGCAAGAGCTATGGAGTACATACAGAGGTTTTTAGCAGACTGCCCACTGAGCAGAGAGCCCACCAAGGGACTTGATCCGAGGACCCTGGGATCATGACCCAAGCCGCAGGCAGACGCTTAACTGACTGAGCCACACAGGTGCCCCAAGAGAGGTTTTTATGGGAATTCTCAGGTTCTAGCCCTGGGGAGTGTCTGTATAGGACAAGAACTGGAAACTGTTCTGTATGCTGGTAGAATCCGGTCTCTAGGTTATTTATAGACCTGCCATCTAACTTCCCTGTACACTAGGAACGGGTGGCAAGTAGAACTTAATTCACCCAGAAAGTAGTCTCTGAAGGAGTGTGTACTGCACTGAGGTCAGCATCTTGCTTCCGACTACCGTGCGTGGAAACCGAATGCTAACACCCACCCCTGAATCTTATCCTCGTCCCAGGCTGTGTTTCTCATCTCTCTTTCCCACTTTATTCCCATAAGATAGAGAGATTGACTCCTCACTCCAACTCAGGTCTCCCTGACAATCTTAGCTTTTTGTGTATTTGTTGTTACTAATTCTGAGTGGTTTCGAATTTATTTTGGGGGAAAATCTCTCATATACACATGTGATATATGCATGATATATGTACATTGTTACAATGAATTATTTTCCTGTCAATGAATTGTAATTCGAAGTTACTGTTGTTTTTTTTTTTTCTTGTTTGGCAATGTACGCATGCAGCCTCATTAAAATGTTAATTCTTACAGAGATCCAGAATAAGATAATTCCAGAGTTTTATAGGAGCTCCTACTGTTCGGGAGCTTTAACTTGTTTCTTCATTTAATCCCATCAGGTCATGTCTTCTGTGTGACCTTACCTCTCTGCCTTCCTTCCTCGTCCCTAAAATTAAGACAAAGAGTACTCAGTTCACCAGGTGGCTGCGGGAAGCATATACCTGAGAGGACATATATTTAATGCAGGTGCATGGCTGGTGCTAAGTTAGGAACTCATTTTTCTTATATTTATCAAGATTTCATTTTTGATAACAGCCATCCTCCTTTCTTGTATGTTAAGAAATAAAGTTTATCAATTCTTCCTGTTTCTTAGACCATCTTCAGTGACTTCTGTAGAAGACATGGTCTTTGCCTACCCGCTAGCACTTTCCTCTTTTTTCTTAAGAAAACCCTGATTTTGTGCGGAGGATTTGAGCCTTCTCTCGCACTGGGAGAAAACTAGTAATCATGGCAGCTAACCATGCTAAAGCCTTCTCTTAAGTGACTGGCTAATGAGGACGGGGGACTTCATTCCATCCCGGTGTGGGGACATGGGGAAGGGTATCAGTGCAGATCTGAGAAGGACTTTCTTCCCTATAAATGGCATTCTCCTTCTTCCTGCTTTAAATTCACAGGTGTTGGGATTCCGTGCTGGCACCATGGCAGCCATCTTGCCTACACGAGGCATCAAGGATTGAAAAAGTCAACACACTGCAGTTGTCAGGGTGGAGAGAAGTTCCAGGTCCTTGATGAAATTCTCACGTTGCTGCAGCAAGCCTGGAAGTGACTACCTCAGATTTCTTAACATGTGATGTAAAAAAAATAGCTTTGTCCTACAGCTGCTGGTGTGTGTGTGTGTGTGTGTGTGTGTGTGTGTGTGTGTGTGATTTGCAGCTGAGCACATCCTAACTGGGAGCTTCCTATCCCTCCAGAGATAATGTTCAGGTTTCTTGTTTGTCAACCAACTGTCTTCAAGTCCATATTGAGATTCAGCCTCCCTCACCCCTCTCCTCTGCCTGAATTCCCCCACTCAGAGCTCTGCTGTTTGTACACCACACAGAGATCTCTTGTGTCTCCGTCTCCGCACCTCCTGTTCCTTTGGTCTGGAATTCTCAAATTCTCTTACGCTCCTTTAATGGGACACGGTCTTGTTCACCCTCTACAAACCACTTGCCTACATTCCATAAATGCACAGAGACACACAAGCTCAGGCGGCACAGCACTTCCCTGGACTTGACCCCCTGAAAAATTACAAATAGTTTTTAAAGCAGCAGTCCTCTAAACTCCAGTTCCTATACATCTTTTGAAATATGTATCAATAACCCCACCAACCTAGTCCTATGAAATGTACTTATGGTGTTGCCTGAATACAATATTTTGACACTTAATATAATCTTGTTTCCTCTCGGAAGCTTGTATCTTACTCTTCAACACCAACCACCTCAGGGTCCCGCAGCGGAGGCGTATTTACATTCCCATGGCGTCTTTGGTAACAGAAGCGCTGACCGCCTGCTTGTCCGGTTCTCATCCCAACTGTGACGCCTCCCCCTGCCCTCTGTGGTTGCCTCCTGACCTGTCTGTGCTTCTTTTCTGGCCTCTCCTGGCTCACAGCATCTAGAAGGTTCTTGTTGGAACACAACTCACATAATGCCCTTGCTTGATTCAAAACTCCCTTACGACCCACCGTCAGCTTTGGTATTGGGTTCACACTCAGCAGAGATGGACAACCCTGCGGGATCCCCTGCCAGCCTCTCCAAAGCCACTTAACCTTCCCTCTGTCTTGTCTGCTCCAGCCCAGCTCGGCGTGTTAGAGATCTTTAACCCACCAAGCGACACCCTGCCTCAGGGACTTTGCATAACTTGCTTATGTGCTTGGTTCAAGTCCCTAAGCTGCCATCTCCTCCAGGGGGTCCTGCCCAAATGTGTAACTTAAATATCAACCCATTATGACCCACACCCTCCCACTCACCACGCCCCATCCCTCTGGGACCCGCAGTCCCCTGCATCTTCTTCCAAGCCTTATCACCAACCAACACTACACCATGTGTTCGTTCGCTTGGAATATAAACTCGGGGTGGGTGGGGACTCGTAGATTTTGCTCAGCGTTGTATCCCCAGGGGTCTGGCATATAGTACACCCTTAGTAAATATTTTCTGATCACTAAATAAATACATTAATTAATTCTTGAAAAAAATGAAGTCACATATTTTTTTAATGCAATTCAATATATACATTTTAAGCATGAGATACACACGTAAACACACACACATACATATTTAGGGGAGAGTTCATTCTGAATCTTTTTCTTAGAAATTTCAGAAACAGAATGATTTCTCTAGAAGAGAGCATTTGGCAAGATCTCAGGAGGCTGGTGAAGTTTTATGCCAGCATTCATTCTATAAACGTTTCCAGAGAACCTCCATTATGACAGACAGTTGTGCCAATCTCTGAGGATATAAATGTGAATGAGACGTCTTCTCCAGTCTAGTGGGATTTAGAAGATCAAGTGGTGATACATAGGATTGGTGTCGTGGTGGAAGCATGCACATTGTTGGTCCAAAGCAAATTTAATGGCTAACTTTTAAGAAGAGCACGTGTTGCCGTGCTCAGTTTTTAATAAATGACAAAGAAAAACTGAAAATATCCTAAATTCCTGCTCATTTTAAAACACCGATCTTCAATGCCGGGTAGATGTGTGATAATCGGTTTACGGTAACTTCAACCCATCCGAGCCCAAGCTCTCCCTCCCGCCCCCCTCCCTGAAGGGCGGTAGTGTTGCTGAGGGACCGAGAGGGGTAATGAGAGATTGACTACAGCCTGACCTTACTGTGGAGAATAACATCTTCCAGGAGTGTTAAGTGGATGCTAAATGTATAAAGCTAATTATTTCCTGAACTGGTGTCCTTCAGAGATTAGATTGTAGCTTATCTCCTGCCCACTCGCTGTGGCAGCAAGAATGCCCCCAGCAGCCTGATCTAAGAGCAGTAGTCACGGCAGACAGCGTTCCTGCCATGCGAGTCCTTGAAGATCTTTTGGGGGGACTTGAATTATGTTGCTAATTATTTCAAGTGTCCACTTTCCTTTGCTGGCATTGACCTGATTAATGTATGGTTCTTCACTCCAACATCTCAGCTGGGTTTTCAGAGCAGGAAACACTCGTCTGTGGAAGGCAGAGCGGAAATGTTTATTTCGTGGGAAGGGATAGTCGTGTAGTGTTTATCTGGCCCAGAGAGCTGCTTGAGCCGGGCTTCTGTGGGTTCAGGTTTATTTCCTGGAGCTGCTGACTGAGGTGGGACCCCAACCAGAGTCATTAAAGCGAGTTCTGGATCTCTGTATGGGAACAACTAGATTGCTTCTCCAAGTCTGATGGCTATCAAGAGGGAGAGGAAATACAAAGAGAGGAAATTAATTCACACACTAATGAATTTTTAAATTAGTATTTAAAAATCTAAACTTCAGCAGCGTATTTCCCTGTAGGGAATGGTATAGAATGATCCAGGTTATTAGGGGGAGTGAAGATATTAAAACAAACTTATGGATATAATGCAATAGAAAATGTGGGAAGGTCAATGGAGGCCATCAAACTTGGGGTATGAAGCCATTAAGAGGAAATAGAGGTTTGCTATCGCTGTTTTTCTCTGAAAAGAAATAGGAATGATCACTAAATTTAAAATAAAGAATTACATGATAGAATAAAGACATATCCCTGAAAGGGCATTACAATGTTCTTGAATATAAATTAGCCATTATTAATATTTTTAATTTGCTGTGTGTTATAAATCATACTTTTATTGCATAATTCCTCAATAAAACTGAAAAGTTAAGCTAATGTTTTCAGGATAATGATTATAGTTCTCTCTAGGTGTGATGATGATGATACACATATGAGAGCTTTAAAGAAATAATAAAGCCTCGGCGTTGTCGTCCATTCATCTTTATAACTACAAGTACAAATCTCGGCTGTGCCCAAAAGAGGAATGGAATTCTAAATATATGCATCCTAATGACTATTTTGAATATTTTCTTTGGGAAGACTTTTTTTTTTTTAATCTAGAAATGGAAATAGGTGCATTTGCGTCCCTCCCAGATCCGAACTATCAAGTGTTAAAGATAAAGGATTCAGAAGATAAATTTTACACATGGAAGAGACAGGACAACCGCTTGGAGTTCCCCTCAGCTATAACTGCAAAGGATTCCTGTTGCCAAGAGGGTGGCCATGGTTTAACTGGGATGCGTGTTGTATGCTGGTCATGGTCAACCACTGAGGCTAGGGACAAATCCTCAAAGATCCTTCAGCCTTTTGTTGCAATTATATGATCACTGCTAATAACCTGTGAACCCCAGAGAAGAAACTCTACGCACTTTTCCTGCTTTCAGTCTTTGTATCCTGGAATCTCTTCTGTATCCTGTTACCAACCCGATCTTAAAAAATACCATTTAAATGATGTTATTCTGCTGCTGAAAAGAAAAGCCATGGTATACGTCTTAACATGTTTTTGCTCTTTTTTACTTTCTTCAGGTTGTGATGACGAAATACCAGAGACTGGGGCGTGTAAACAACAGAAATTTATTTTCTCAGTCCTGGAGACCAGAAGTCCAAGATGGAGGGTGTCAGCAGGGTGGGTGTCTCCTGAGGCCTCTCTTTGCTGTGGACAGCCACCTTCTCCTGTTGTCCTGACATGGTCATCCCTCTGTGTAAGTCTGTGTCCTCTGTTCATAAGGACACCGGTCCCATTGGATTAGGGCCCACCATATGTCCTCATTCAATCTTAATTATCCCTTTAAAGGCCCTTTTTCCAAATTGAGTTACATTCTAAGGTCCTGGGGTCAGGGCTTCTGCATGAATCTGGGGGACACAGTTCAGTCCACAGCACTCCATCCAAGCCTGCAGTAGTCTGACAGCTATACAGAATTTCAGTCAAAATACTGACTCCCTCACTGGTAGAGTTGAAAGCAGACTAAGGTTGGAGACCTGCACTTCTCAGTTGAGAGCCTTTGGGGTATGATTCAGATATGCCCATCGGGTCCTCCCGTGTGTGCGGGTGCTCTCTGTCTCCACCGCAGCCTGTGGACCGCAGCCTCTCCGACACCTCCTGGCACTGATCATACCGGCTCCGCGTTCCTGTTTTTACATCACCAAACACTTCATACAGCAGCCTCCTCAATGATCGGCTTTGCTTTTCTTTACGATTTTATTTATTTATTGGAAAGAGAGAGAATGAGAGAAAAAGAGCATGAGAGGAGGGAGGGGCAGAGGGAGAAGCAGACTTCCCGCTGAGCAGGGAGCCCGACATGGGGCTCAGTCCCAGGACCCCTGGGATCATGACCTGAGCTGAAGGCAGACACTTAACTGACTGAGTCACCCACGTGCCTCTAACGATCAGATCTTCTCTTGCATCTGTTTGCTTCTGTGTAACATGTAGCATAATGGCTTACATTCAAGTTATCGATTAACTGAAATTACATCAAATCAATAATTCATTGTCTATTTGTTTTTGTAGGACCTGAAGGTTTGTGTAGAAGAGGAACCCTTTGTAGACATTTTCATGCATATCCCGTAATAGCTCAGTCTTATTTTAAGAAAAGATGTTATATTTGTATGCAGTGGCGTCACAGAACAAGTTCGATTTCTCCAGAAAAAAAAAAAATTACAGTTTGAGAGTCAAGAAAGGTATCTTTCAGAAGGGATTTATAGAGAGTATTTCTCTGCTCCCCAGTTCTGTGTGGGGGCTTCCCAGCCAGAGGCCCTCTGATTTTGCCACCATCCACCTCTGCTATTGATGGAAAAATTAAATAAGAGCTCTGTGTTAGGCTGAGCTCCGAGGGCATGGGGTGCCACTGGCCCCTCCCAACGTCATCACCGGCAACGTCTGCAGAGTGAGAACACAGCTGGCCACGCGCCACGAGCAGCTAAGCCGCAACAGTCACAAATTCCAAGTCCAGAGCGTCACCGAGTCCCTACTTTCAGTCCAACCCCTTACCTCTCCCCCACACCGTGCGGCACACACGCTCACCCGTCCCCTCAGCGTGTGTGCACATCGCACGTGCTCTTCGCTTTCTCTGCAGATGAGTTTGCTCTTCTTCCGGCTGCCCTGCTCTTTTACTCATGTGCTCAGCCCGCCTCCTCGGCTCCTTCGAAGTGGCGGCCACGCTGGGTGACCACCAGGAGAACCCACGGGAAGAGGGAAGTGTCCGTGGAAGAGGGACGCCTGCTGCCTTCAGAGCACTGACCGGGTGGGGTGCACCAACCCCGCGGGTCTACCCCCCACTGGAGCGAGCCTTGTTGTACGCCCAGCTCTGCTCTGTGTTCATATCAGTTCCTCCAGGAAGGTAGCGTGGCCGACTGCAGGGAATAGTGAACTGTTTGTGCGTGGTTTCTGCCCCCAAGTACCTATGTGTACCCCCCACACATCCCCCTCGGACTCATCCTCAGGGGCACCACTAAAGGTTCCATGGGGGTGCGGGCTACACGGGCAAGAACAGAACGTCCGTGGCACGTGCTGTCTTCCTCACCAGGCCTTCATAGGGCTCCCTGACGCCCTGCCACGTCTCAAACTAAAGGACACGTTATCCACCATCGGAGGCTTCCTGGCACAGAGTCTGCTGAGACCCGGTCCCCCGAGTCTGGAGGGCAGAAGGGGCAGAAGCCCTTCTCCTTTCTCCATCCGGGTGGGAGGTGCTCCCTGCCGGCCCTCCGCCTGACATCCGCAGAGGAGCCTTGAAGCCAGTGGCTTCCACCAATTTCTGGGCCTCTGGGGGCAGGTTCAGGGGACACCTCCAGAACCTCGGCTGCGTCAGTAACCCTTGAAGTCAACAGTCCCGCTTCTCTTGAGTTGCGGTTACTCAGACTTTTCGGTTGTTACGCGAGCACTCACACGCCTCCCTTTCCCGCTCGCAGGGTCTAGAACGGTGCTCCTGCTGGCACCACCAGGCTCTTCCTTGACACGGATGCCATGAGGCAGGCACGGTCCTCTCGTTACTGCTGGTCCCGCCTGTCACTGCCGCCCGGGCTGTCCACCTGGGTGGACTAGGAGTTCTGGAAGCCGGGGGGCCCTGCGCGTGCGATCGCCGCCCTTCCTGCAGCTGACACAGGCCTGACCGAGACGCGCCCAGGAACGGTGACCCCATCACAGCACATCGCTTCTGCGTGGGGAGCCAAGTCAGAATCCAGGCCTGACTCTAAAGTTTATTTATGTTTAAACTCACTACTTGCCATTAAAAATTAATTGTGAGGTTTTGTTGGAAGATAAGTCAGAAAAAAACTGGGATAATCATTCTCTGAATCGCGCCGTAACTCATAAGCCAGTGCAGATCCCACACTCGTTTGTTTGGTCACGGTGTGGACAGAAGAACATGGAGAACAAATGCAGCTCCTGGTACTTTTCTTTAAACGCCTGTGTGCTCGCCTCAGTGTCCCCACTTCTCCTTCTCACAGCAGGGTTTTGTTTCATAATCAGGAGTTTCCGAAGGCTTCCTGGCCTTTCAGTGCATCCCTGCTCCCATGTGCGCGGAGAGGGGGGACGGAGAGGTGGGGGCTCACCCCGGACGGTCGTCACCGCAGAGCAAAGCCTCAGAGAAAGCCCTTCTCAGCATGGAAGCCTGTGACCTCCCCGTGCCCTCCGGCTGCACACACACGTGCCCCGAGGTGGGCACCGCAGGTCCCGGGCCGGTCTAAACGGGGAGCTGCACGAGAAGTTACGTTCCACTTCCTTATCCTGCTGGATTTTTCTAGACCCCATGCCTCTTTGTCCTTATATGTTTGCAATTTCTTTCACAATGAATATAGGAAATCTCTCTTCAGTAAATTTGAGTGGGTTAATTTAACTCAATGACACTTAATCCGTGTTTTAAAGGAATTAGAGCAAGAAAGGGCGTAGAAAGACCATACCTCCCCGTGCGCATCAAAAATTCATTCTGACTTTGTAGATGAAGAATGGAAATCACCGGTAAAACAGACCAGGCTTGATGCCAGGACAAATCTTTATGCTGACACGACTTCCCTTGAATTAAAATATTATCTTAAATTATTTATCTGGTTTTCCTTTTGGAAATTAATCCGTGAGACAGCTTTTAAAACCTAAACAGCATGAAAAAGGAACTCCTAAGAGTATTACAAATACTGAATACTTGCTCTATCTTTATATCATTGTTATTGCTAATTCTTCCATTTTTAAAAGTTATAATTTTATTTGAATTATCCTATTCTAACATGGAAAATTCAACCAACGAAAGTTGTCCGGGGTAAAGAATTTGAGTCCATTAATATATTTAGATGCTACACAAATCTTAAAAGTCTGAAATGAACACCCCCTTTAGATGGTTAAAGTATTTCTTTTTTGTCCTTTCATGACATAATTCCACCTCTCATGCATGACGTCACCAGAGCGATGCCTCTAACACGACATCTTTGTTGCACTAGGCACCTGTTCTGAACCCTCCGGTGATGCCCCGTTTCTTACCATATCATTCCAAATTCCTGTGCTCGTCATTCCAATCCTCCATAAACTGTGTCCCACTTGGTCATTGTCCTGTGGAGCTGCGGTTCTGAGTGTACCCCTCCTACAGGTCTGCGTCCACCTTCCCTTTCTGTCCTGGAGCAGAGAGAACATTTTTCCTTGCAACATAGGTCTTCTTTCTCTTAGGTCCGCTGGCGGTTCCCAGCTGGCTCCCTGAAGCTGCGTGCTGGCCCTCAGAATCGCTGAGTGTGATTGCATGTGTGTTTTGTATTGCTTCCTTGAGGTGGAGGTCCTGGGAGTCTGGCGAGCTCTCTGGTACAGTGCAGGCTCCCTGCTCTCCATTGCCATGACCGTCAGGCCCCTTTGCACATTGTTGGGGTACTTGGTCCTCCCGAAGGCATTTGCTTTGGGTCTTCATCTATACCTTCTGATGGAGACGACCTCTAAGGAAACTGCCCTGATCCTTTGAACCCTCATTCCCTCTTCCCCTTGCTCTTCTGTACCTCCATGCATGTTCTCTTTCGTGATGTGTTTAGTTATTCCGTTCTTGCTGAGTTGTGTGTGCAGGGGGAGACGCCCCTTCAGTGAGGCCTACATTCCACCTCCTTGTGGCTCTTACAGACCCTGAGGCTTTATCTGGGAGGGATTTTGATATCCTGACAGTGGGCCTCAAGCAGAAGGGTTGGAGATCAGGACTGGGCAGAACAGCAGTAGGACACATACCCACTCATAGGTCAGGCTTCTGCCCCTGGGTGTGGTCTGGGCTGAGCATAGATGTCCAAGGACTTAGGGATTTAAGGACAAAGATTTTATAGGAGAGACTTATCAGCAGGTGTCACTGTCTGGGTGGTGTCCAAATTCAGGCGGGACAGAGCTGTGGCTACAGGTGTGTTGGCCTGTGTAGAACAAGGTCACTGGTAGGACATCAGGAAACCAACAAAATTTACCTGCTATCCTGAGCAGCAGGGCCTGGCGGGAGCGACCCAGGCTCAGACCTTGGCTCAGCCTTTAGCCCAGTGGAATGAGTCAAGGATGGTTCTCAGACCCATGGACAGGAGGATCATTACATGAGCTTAGGACATATACCGACCTGGTGATCACCAGGTCCTCTGGCTCACTCAGGAGCTACCTGCCACTGTTTTCAGGGCATCGAAACCGGTTACAGCCATCAGCACCTGCAGCGAGGGCTCGGTGCGGTGCCAGCCTGCAGTCTCGGCTGAGAAAGCAGGCCAGGCAGGGACGAGAGATTATGTACAGATTACAAGTTGGGCAGGCCAGGTGCTATGGCTCCTGAGAAACTGGAAATGATAGAAACTGGTAAGTTGACGGTTTACTGACCTGTGACGGTTGGACCTAAAGCAGCCTTTGTTAATTGAATGCATTAATTTTCTCCGATTGTCTTTATCCAAATAAATTAATTGAATACTGAAAATTCAGAGATAAAAATTCTGAAAAACAAAACAAAGATTCAAGAATACACACGTTAGGTGGGCGACGGAGACATACACGAAATCACAGCCCAACACAGGTTGAGCTGCTCCTGAGGCACGAACTTCACGGAGGAAGAGGGGCTGACCTCTGCACGCACACGTGTGTCGCGGTAGTGGGAGCTCTCGGAGCACACGTGTGTCTTGGAGGAGATGTCCTGCAGGCCTAGAAGTGTGGTGACGTGGCCTTGTGTTCTGAATAAGAGCAATAGGTATCCGACCAGGCAGGTGCTGAGGCAGAGGAAGGGCCAGTGTGACACTGGGTCACCGCACGCACACGCACGGGAGCCCAGAGCGAGAAGGAAACCGCCCAGGGCAGCTCAGTCTTGCTGGGGATCACGCAACAGGTAATTCCTGCCATTGCAGGAGGTAAATGGAGGCACGGCAGGTCAGAGGCTTGGCCAGACCTGCGTTCCAGGAGGAGAGCCCGGGTGCTCGTGTGCAGGCTCGGGGCTTCGAGCCCGCAGAGGAGTCGCTGTGCGAGCAGGAATTTCCTACGAAACCAAGTACAGATTTTCCAGGTAAAAACCATTTGCAGCCTGTGTGGCCGGGAGGCTGGTGTGTGCAGCTTTCAACTGGAGTCTGTGACGTGGGGGCGACAGTGGGCGGAATCCACCGACCTGTCGCCTCCTACTGTCCCGTCCCCCCTGCTGTCCTGTCCCCCGTCCCCCGACAGGCCCGTCCCCTGTGGGACGCCTCCTTGCGGCCACAAAGGAGGGCGGCCCGAAGGCCAGGGTGTGTGTTGGTCGTGCCCGCCAGCGGATGGTCTTCGCCCGGAGCCCGGCGAGCATTCAGGCGTGACTGTGTGGAGCGGACAGACCCCCAAGGACGCACAGCGGCCACAACACGCGGCCTTGGGCCACCTCCGCACATCCAGCAAAGCGGCGTGATGGGAATGCCTTCCTCGGTGCCTTTCCTGCGGGGTGCGTGCTGCGAAGTCCCCGGCACCCCCTTCCCACGCCCCCGTGAGAGGGCCTGCGAGTGTTAGTCATCACAGCCGAAGAAGCAGGCAGCTCCAGGCCAGAGACCTGACGGCCGTGGGCAGGGGAAGCCTGGTGGTGGCACGGGAGGGTTTACTGCAGGCCCCTGACGCTGGTGGCAGTTTTGTTCAAGCACGTCTGCGGAGCTGCCCTCCCGTGGGGTGGCCTGGCCCGAGTGGACACGTCCTTTTCCTTCTGGCTGCCACCCGTCACATCCAGAGCGCAGACAAGACGCTGTCTCTGCTCTCCTCCATGAGCGAGAACCCCATTATGTGTAGGACACGCAATTTTTCCAATTTCAAAAGATGGCACACTGTTCCTTTAAAGCCAGAAGGGTTTCTGCGCCTCACGTAATAGAACAAAATTGGCAAAGTGCTATTTAAGACATCAGAGCTCATTACAGCTCCTTGAGGAGATACTGTCCAGACGGTCGTGACGGAAGTCGTGCCTGGAGTGAGTCACAGATTCCTGGGGCAGGGGCCTCCCCCCGCTCCCGGAAGGCTCTGCCCCTTTCCATTTTGAACAATTGCAGCAGTATTTCAGGCCCAACGAATTAAGAGAGAAACTCTTCTGCGTGTGCGTGTTATTTAGTAGGATGACAATGTGGCCGGAAGAAGCAGAATGAAGGTGGAGGGCACGAGGGTGGCTGTGGGGACAGCTGTCCCGTGACAGCCTCCCCACGCGGGACTCACGGAACGCTCAGAGTCTTAACGTGCGCACAAAATAAAACGAGGGGACACTAAAGCCCACTTTCATTCCCTGATATTTTGTCCAGGCTCTTGTCACTCGTTTTCTTAGACTTGAAACCGCGCTCGCAGAAGCTCCTGGTGTTTATTTCCGCGTGGGGACAGCGCGGACAGCACACGGTTTCCGCTCGCAGCCCCACTTCTTCGGGATCGGTCACTGCGCGTCTCCGGGGGGAAGCACCGCGTGCTTCCAAAGCCCTCTCATTTTGCCGAGATGAGGAATTCTGAGTCTCTTTTCTAATTTATTATTTTCTTTAACTGTGAATATGCGAGGAGAAAAATGGAAGGAAGAGAGGCAGGAAGGAAAACTTGAATTGTTGGCGGTCAACACACAGAGTCATTTAAAAATGGAATTGGACATTGAAAGCCATAAATTAAAAACACTCACTAACTACTTTCAAAGGTTGGCCTCAGATACTCCATGAAGATACATGGCTGTAGAATTGGTGGGAGAAAGAAAACGATTAATTTCACGAGGAGAAGGTCAGTGGGGCATTTCCTGGAAGAGGTTTTGAAGGATGGATGAAGGTCTTCTAGGCCGAAAGGAGTTGGGGGTGGGGGGGTCGGTTTCCAAGCAGAGGAATTAGCACATCATTTCTAACGTCCCAAACCCAGGACAAGACTCAGATTGAAGTTGCAAAGCCAAGAGGGAGCCTTTTATAAAGATCTAAGCTCACATAGAAAATGGAATCTTTTCATCCATACTGAAGCAGATGTGTTCTAATTAGTCTAAGACCTTTATACGTTACCTTGCTTTACGCTTGGCCTAGCCTTTTTCTTTTCTAGGAAAAACGAATCTCTATCCCCTAAAATATACATTTAGAGTGGGTTAGGGAAATGAGGAGCTTAGCAGGAGAGGATAACATGAAAATAAATCTAATATTTTCTATGCAACATTGCTACTAGTCATAATATTTCAGTTCCCAGAAAATAAAATGTGTCTAATTATTTCTTTCTGGTTCTTAACTCCATTGAGGACTTAAATTTTAACTTTTACAAGAGAAAATCCGAAAGCACATATGACTTTACCGCTACTAGGCACCATTTAAGGGAGATCACTCTGAATGTGCCATTTAAAAAGCTAGCCGTCGCTTGGTCAGGTTGAATTGTCATCTTGCTCCAATTAGCATCATTAAGTGTGTACTGTTTTCTTCCAAAAGACTGGGTAGGAAGGGAAAAGCCTTACAATTTTGCTTTTATTTATCACCCTCCCCTTGAAAGTTAAATTATGATGAACACATCTCCAGATGACCCAAATCCCAAAGCAGTTAGGAGGAATGGAGAAAGCCAAGTTTTGTAATTCTACCTGTATCTTTGTCTCCATAAGTGCAACTTTGAAAAATCATTTGTCACCAATTTCACAATCTTAGTATGTTATTTTAACTGATAGAAATGCAACTGTGTTGGGGGTTGGGCTATCATCAGGGATAGGTAATGCCTTTATTAGTGGGCTCACTAAAACTCACAAGGTTCAAGTGGGAAGGAGAACGTCTGATTCAACTCAGACGCTGACAGAGCCTTTGCCAAGAAACCTTCCTGGCTGTCGGTGTTGCGTCAAGGCCGATCACACGCATTAAATTCTAACAGTCATTGTTAAGATGAGCTCAGTCCTACGAACCCATGCTACCTACAGACATGCTTTCATAAACAAGAGGTTGAAGTTTGCATTTTTATTAAGCGAAAGTGAAGTTTCTCGACTCGTGGAGTGGGTGGAGGCACACCAACACTACATGAGGAGCTGTTCTAAATGCCTCTCCTCGAACAGAGCTCAGATCCAGAGTCACAGTTGGTGATGCTGGCGGGAAGACGTGGGTGTTGCTCATCTCAACGTTGATTCTGTTTGGGGTGGCAGCGTGCCCAGCTTCCCTTGTCACTAGGTATGACATTGTAGTCAAGTGCTGACAAAGAGATATAAAAAGAAATTTGTGTGTTATCTGGGAAGTTTTCTTTGAAGGGAGGGGACGGTGCCTTTCCTGTACTTCCATTCAGCTCCACGGAACTCTGGTCACAGCACGAGCACCTGCGGTCATCTTGGACCACAAAGATGGGGGGCACGTTTTAGCAATGGTACCATTGTGGGATTTGGAGCCCTGGTCCTTGATGGCCATGGAATTGTCACATTAAATGGTGACTGCCTAACGCTGGACCTCTTTCATGTGACGGAAAAATGAGTTTGCATGTCATTTATGGCTCGGTTACAGGTTGGACGTCCCAGGCAACCAGTTAGTAATGGGTGAGATGGACGTGTCCCCAGCGCCTCGGGGCTTAAGTTTACCAAGATGGCGGTTGTGGCCAAGAGTGTTCGGTAGTTTTTAAAGAAGAACATTTCCGTGGGCTCTGGAAACAATAAGTGTTGTCTTAAATTCCTGCCTCTCTAATTACATGCTTGGGGTTACTTATTTGTTTATTTGGAGGAAGTGATTTAAGCCTCATAAGCTTCACTTGCCCAATCTGTAAAATGGGGGCAATAATACGGGGCTCCAGGCTGTCATGAGTGACCGTGGACGCAGTGCTGGGGAAGAGACTGCCACAGGCTGTAGGTCAGTCGTTCCGCTAACTGCTGAGTCCTATAATCATGGTGCTCGTATGTGCGTTCCAATGCCTGGAGGTCTCTGTAGGGCATCTTCTACCCCTGACAGCTGACGGAGAGCCGCTCCAGGCTATGCGGCCTTCACACGCGGCCACTCTGTCTCCCTGACAGCGCAGCCTCTCCCTCCCCTGCTGACATTTGCAGTCGGATATATGAAGGACAGGTCTCTGAAAAATATGATCAGTATTTTGGTGATTGACCCGGGAAGCCCATCCACAGGGCACCTCTCAGGTCAGAGTTCATTTCCCGTCTGGAACACAATGAGAGTCAAGCCTTCGCACAGCTGCTTGGCAACGGAAGAACACACTTCGGGCTTGCAGGGCCAGCTCACGCCACCATCCAGACCCCACAGTTTGTCACCATCTGGGGGGAGGCTCCATCGGTCCACCGGTGTGGGTGGCCAGGAGGTCGCGGCCGGGCCCTGAGCTGAGCTCGTGCACAGGCAGCAAGGAAGGGGCCGACAGGAGACCGGTGCATGGGAATGGGCACGGGTTTCCACTCGAAGCCCAGTCCATGCTCCTTAGCTGTGGGGGGCGGAAGCTTGGCCACGGATTTCTCTAGAAACATCAGGTGGAGAGAAAGCAAAGCGCCTGTGGCGGATGTGTGAGCACCGCTGCTGATCTGTCTGGGCCTCACGGAGCTGGGACGCCCAGCGCCTCCGTGCCCCGTGCTGTCTCTAGGAGCAGCTCCCCCTGTCCGCACCCTGCCACACACGGCACACCACAGGCACGGTGCACGCCTGTAGCTCATGCACACGTACACACGTGTACGCAGTCGCACACCGCATGTTCACATGCACGCACGCGGCACAGATGTGCACACACCACGCATGTGCGCACCACACACCTGTGTGCACGCCACACAAGTGCACATACGATGCTCGTGTGCATACCACACATGCGTGCACCACACACATACACACATGTGCACACACATTCATGCACATACACACTCACTTCTTTGCCCAGCCAAACTTCAGATTCAGTCCAGACACCACCTCTGTCCTCACTGCCTTGGCTGATGTGGGGCCTCTCGTCCGTGTTTGATGATGTCCTGGCTGACACTGTCCCATGACAAACACATAACTTATACCTGTCCATTTGCACACCTATCCTTCTGACTAGTGTGAGAGTTTGTTGCCAGCAGCAATCGAAGACCCTAAGGTTTATGTCTCTTTATAAACGGAGCCCACCGCGGTGCCTGGCATGCATTAACTTCGATGAGTCGTGAGTCCGTCTACACTGAATCAGTAGAAAGTGCTTGGTGTGTAGACAGCGGGTGCAGGCCCTTGCGGGCAGGTCAGGCTGTCCTTGGGGAATGCAGCAAACTCTCCAGAGTTACTCGTGAAAAGGCATTTTCATGTCTCATTCCTGTTTCACCAGGCTGTGGGCAAGAAAGGCAGGCTTTCTAGAGGAGTCCAGAAATGAGAGGAAGAAACGCCAAATTCCAGAACATGAATATCTACCCTCAGTGTCTTTACGACTTCCAAGCGCCTCCTAACCTAGCCATGTGGAGGTTTTATAAGCAATAAAAAGTGGTTTTTATTTTTGCAGAGGGTGATTTTACACAAAATTAATTTACTTAAAACTGTTTTTTAAGAAGTTCTGAAGTAATGGCAATAGATATCCTTATTTTGTAGTTTATTTTATTTTTGTAGTTTAAGAAAACTATCTGGTCTTCTCCTGTTGCAAACTGAGAGCCGCTCTAACGAAGCCGTCAGGCTTCTGGTCTCCCTGTGTGGGGCTGAGGGAAACCGCAATGTTCTTACTGGTACCACAGTTACTGGGAGAACAGCATCATTCCAGATATTACCTGAGTCCGGCTGTTTAAGGCTGGGAGGGGAGCAGAGGAGAAGACCGTGAGGCGGGGGCAGAATGGGGATGGAGAGGAAGCCGCCATGTCCAGCCCTGCAGGGAGCAGACAGACCTGGAGTCGGTGACACATTTCATTTGCTTTCTTTTTTTTTCTTTTTTCTTTTTTTTTTAAGATTTTATTTATTTATTTAACACAGATAGAGACAGCCAGCGAGAGAGGGAACACAAGCAGGGGGAGTGGGAGAGGAAGAAGCAGGCTCATAGCGGAGGAGCCTGATGTGGGGCTCGATCCCACAATGCCGGGATCATGCCCTGAGCCGAAGACAGACGCTTAACCACTGTGCCACCCAGGCGCCCCTCATTTGCTTTCTAAGGAAGAGTGTGTCTTTCACATTCAAGTTATGCATGAATGTGGAAAATAAGAAGACTTTTAGGAAGACTCACGGCTCATGGAGATTATGTCAAACCTTTGCATTAACTGTGGTTGGAAGGCCATCCCTGTGCAGTGTGTTTGGACGAGCACTCTCCTAGTTCTGATGACCCATCGGCCTCCAACTCATTGACAGAAGTGACTGGTATGATTGATTGGTTTCCTATCTTCCCAACCATTTTGGGGTAAATAGCCTCTGTTATATTTGTTTCATGTCGTTCACTATACAGTCTATTGTTTTAACGTCTTGAAACTGATATTTTGGTTTTTAAAGTCCTTATTGGGGTAAATACGTGATAAACTGCATATACGTACGCTGTAAAATTTGAGGTTTTGACATCTTTATACAACAGTGAAGTTGTCCAGTCTACATAGTGAGTGTACCTGTCACCCCTATTCTCCGTTGCCACCCCTCCTTCCAGCCTCCACTGCACTGTCGGGCACCTGCAGAAGTGCTGTCTGTCCCATAGTTTGATCTGCATCTATAAGGAGTACACATCGGGGGCCAAGAGGACGTGCTCTTTGGGGGGCAGGAGGAAGGGCCTGGCTTCCTCTACACGGCACAATGATCTGGGGAGTCATTCCCATGTCTGGAGGGATCATCATTCTTTCTGTTACTGAGTCTTGTCGATCGTATGGACAGACTACCATCTGTTTACCTCTTCCCCTTTCACTGTCCAAAGGGACATTTCAGCGTTCTGCAGCTTTGGGCTTTTACAAATAAAGCTGCTAGGAATGGGATATACAGGTTTGGGATGATGACACGTTTTCACTTATCTTGAGTAAAAGCAAACAAGCAAGAAAGAATGAAATGACCGGTCACGTGGTAGGTGCGTGTTTATTGAAGAAAGTGTCAAACTATTTTCCGGTGTGGCCATGCCCCCCCAACAGCCATGGCGTGCAGAGCATGTCTGCGCCTTCTGCATTCTTGGCAGGATTCCGGATCATCCATTTCTTTCTTTTTTTTCTTTTAACTTTTGCTTTTCTAATAGGTTTATGGGTCTATGATGCTGTTTTCTCATTTGAGATTTCCTAATGACTATATTTTCATGTATCCTTTCATATATTTATTTGTAATCAGTATATCTTCTCCCATGAAGTGTATGTTCAAATACATCTCCCTGTTTTCCACTGGCATTTGTTTTCTTATGGAGTTCTGGGAATTCTCTATGTATGATGGATACATGTCCTTTGTCAGAGATATGTGATTTACAAACATTTTCTGAGAGCCTGAGGATTGTTTTTCATTTTCTTAACAGTATCTTTCAAAGAACAGATGTTTTTGATTTTGATGAGGTCACAGCATGGTAGAAGCTGACTGAGAATAAATCCAACACAGAAACCACAAAGTCCAGATGTGAAAAATGGACCTAGCTTACTCGACAACTGAGTTCAGCTGTACCTAAAGATAGTCAAACTCAGGCCAACAGCCAAAACGTTGTTCATGTTTTCCGCGATACTAATCTTAAATGGGCCATGTGACTCAGCTCCAGTGGAATTACATGCTTTATGGTTTTGGGACCAAATTCAGAGCACTCAACTGCACTGCCATCTTGGAATTATATAGAAGACACGAGATGCTGTGGTTATTGTAAACTGAGTTGCAAATCATGGGTAAATGAACCATATGAGATGGGACAAAAAAGGCTGGGCCACAAAGCCTGCAAACGTGTGGTGTTGTAGAAGTAAACTCTACTTGAGACGATAAAACCGGAAAATATAAAATAATCTTTGGGAGACGATAAATTAGAAATTAGCTTGCTTCTCAGTTTTCATGGACACCTCATCGTTTTATCAAACTAGAATTTTCTTTGCACAACAAAACACATCGGTTTAGAAAGACCAGTTGAGAGACACATTTTAACTCCGCGTAGACATTATCCCATGAGAATAGAACTTTGGGTCTTAGGATAAAGGAGTCATAACAAAATATTTCAAAAACATTTCAAGACATTTCTCCAAGCTATTCATTTCTGGAAACTTGGGAAATGATACATAAGTATTTTTCCAGGGTCCAGTACAAGGAACTTGGCATCAACATTGGATGATTCACATTAATGAGACAAGAAATATAAAAGAGAGAAAGGGAAGGGGAGGGAAAGACTGAGAGAGAGAGAAATAATAGTAAGTAAGCATTTAGATGCAGGAATAAAAGTTCTTCCCCACTCATCCATTTGGATTTCTATGGCCCAAGTCAAAAAAATTCCTCCACAGTTTATTTCAAATATGGCAGAACAGATGATGACCCACACTGCAGTGACGGATCACACACATAGTAGGGCTTCAGAATTGAGTCTAGAGATGGTCCTGGGTTGCCTTTATTGAAATAAAAGATGTGCATTGGGGTGTCTGGGTGGCTCAGTCGGTTAAGCGTCTAACTCTTGATGTTGGCTCAGGTCATGATCTCAGGGTCATGGAACTGAGCCCCAAGTTGGGCTCCACACTGAGGTGGAGCCAGCTTGGGATTCTCTCTCCATCACCTCTGCCCCTCTCCCACTGCTCGTGCTCTCTCTCTCTCTAAAAAAGAAAGAAAAGAAGAAAAAAGAAAGAAAGGAAGGAAAAGAAAAAGGAAAGAAAGAAAGAAAGAAAGGAAAAGAAGAAGGAAAGAAAGAAAGAAAGAAAGAAAGAAAGAAAGAAAGAAAGAAAGAAAGAGATGTTCAGTGCCTGTTTGCACTGTGTTCTCTTCCCCTCAACACTGTTTCTCTAAACCTCAGATGCTGACCAAGAGTGGAGATGAAAGAAACGCTAGTGTTGAACACTTTGCTCATGAGTCAATCTCCGACTTCTGAGCTCAAGGTGTGTGACAGGACTTGATGGTATTTTCCCTCTGTTCAGAAAACAAAGTTTTGGCTTCACCCATTCAGTGTATTCCCTTTATTGAAAAGTGTGTTTTTTCTTCTTTCTTGAACAAGTCTGCGTTTTGGGGATGTGGACACTGAGAAAAAGCAAGAGGAAGCAGGCGTGCAGATGCAGAAGAAAAGGGTTTAAGGATGAGGGGTCCACGGGCTCAGACTATGGGAGGACGGAATGGGGCTACAGCAGCGTCAGGGCCTGCGTACACCGGAGGAGGGAACGTGTGCTTCAGGAAGGGGGTTTTCATCACTTGGCGATGATTCTTTGACCAAGACCCTGTTCTGAGGTGGCAGCTGTGCTGACAGACCTTTAGATAACCATCCTTCCATTTCTTATGGACTGCGATTTTCCATGTGTAAGAACATGCTTCTAAGCACCTTTAAAGCAACTTACCAAACGTGTGGGTTCATAGATTGTGGAAGGTACTACGGCTATCAAAAAACATGAATAAGGGTATTGTGAAAATGGACAGATCAGAGAAAAAAAAAGTCCTTAGAGTATGAAGAGTTAATATCAGAGTTTGAAGAGCAGTCTGGAATAAAGCATGAAAACCTCGAGAACACAGCAGAAAAGAGAAACAAAGACACACCTTCGGGTAACAGGGGAAGATGGGGGAGACTAACCTATCTAATCCATTGTTCAGAAAGAGGTGGAAGAAGCCCTCCTGAGAGGGGATGTTTCTCAGAGAAAAGGGCAATGAGCCTTCTCTTCCTTGTCAGAGTGCTCATCCACGGGTGGCTTCTCTCTCTGGACCCCCGGAGGGGACGACATTCTCCTGACCCCTTACAGTTAGGAGAGAGCACAGAAGCAGTTCTAGTGAGTGCCGGAGGAGCGATTACCGTCTTTGTGGCAGGGGGTCTGCATGCTAGAAGCTCTCCGGGCTCCTTGTCTCCCGCCGCCTTGGGGAAGCATCGTCCGGTGCAGCGAGGGAAGACCACCGCACGCTGCTTCTCATCTCTGACCCACCGCCTGGGGGACGGCTACCCGGGGAGCAGCCTGGACCCCTGACGGACGCTAGCCAAATAAAAATATGTGTCCTCACGCTAGGCTGTTGAGATGGTGGTGCTGTTTGTTACTAGGACATGGGACTTTCTTCTCTTGATAGCACAGTTTTCTTGATTTCGATGTTTTGTCAATTTATTCCGTAATTTCCATGTCATTTAGCAGCGAAAACCTATACGATAGATTGTGAGCGACACTTTAGTATTAAATGTGGATTTAGCAAAAGTCTTCCGTTAATGTACAAAGACTGGTGACCTGTTATGGATCTTTGCTATACTAACAAGGGGAGAGATTATAAACCATTATAAATCAAATTAGCACATTAAAGTGCAATACCAAGAGCAGATAGAATTCATATTTAGGAAAGAAGAAAGTAAAGTCATTTATTTTTTGAGAAATTGTGAATTCTATCTTTTAGGAATTTCAAAGCTTAAAAAGTTCCTGACTACCCTTGATAACCTGCATAGTCCAGGTGACCCAATGTTCTCAGTGGCAGTTGCCTGCTCCTTAGTGTATAAAAGCCCAACTTCGTTATGAATGAGATACTTTCATTAGAAGAATCTTGGTGTATTTTTGCTTGGTTGTGATAGAATAATTAGATACACTTAAAAATATGAGAATCCATGTATATATGACTTGCCCCTGTCTTAGTCCATTCAGGCTGCGCTAACAAAGTGCCATAGATGGGGCCACTTACAGACAGAAATCTAGCTCCCGCAGCTCTGGAGGCTTCTGCTCGGTCTCCAGCCACTAACACCTCACGCAACCTCCTAACCGTGCAGCACATGGACTCCGTGAAGGTGAAGGCTACGCCAGCGTCTGCAGTTCTAGCAGACGCAGGAAATTCTAGTGAATGACTAGATGAAACAGAACTATGGCAGATGTGCTAAAAGTTACAAAGTGAGAGAGGAGCGTTTGCTCAGGAGGGAAAGAAGATGGGTGGGTACGGGTGGTGATAAAGGCGATTCATGTCTAAAGAATGCTCAGGTGTAGTGAAAAGTCAACAGATATTGTCATCAGGTCAATAACACTAAACAACCAAAAATGTAGCTTATTAAATTCCTACTCTGCGCTCTATGACTTCAGTCTACCGGAGGCAGCGTCTGCCAACGTATCCGGGCTGTGCTTGCTCCCGAGGTGCTGATACTTCTGCACCATGACGACAGACAATGGGGAAATATATGTAGAGTCTGTATGATTCATATCTGCGCATATGAATGTGTCATTGTACCTACGGGTCATACATACAGGATGCACGAGGGTGTATATATGTCAAGCAGCACATTGAAGGAACACCTGGTGATCGCTGTTAACTTACTTCCATGTTTCAGACAATTTCCCTAACACTGAACCGAGATCATGCTTGAGACAAGTGACCAAGAATCGTGTGCTCCTAGGAGGAAGAACAAAACCCCAGAAACCGGGCAGATTTCGACACCCAGGGTCTGTGGATGAACTCCCTCACTGAAAAGAAAAAAGTGTAACGGGCCCGTGGGAACTGAAAACAAAGCAGCGTTTAGCTTACGTTACAGAAAGTGCTTTAAAACACACCGTTTACGTATATGACAGTCCTCTGCTCAGGTGTCAATGAATTCTTGACTCTTTGTCAGAAGTTTCTGGATACATTCCTCACCCCAGTCAGGTGTCTCCAGTTGTGCGTCTTCCCCTCAGCGGTGCTCACGGGAGCCGGGTGTGTGTACCCACCTGCCACCCCGCACGCCCGGCTGCATAGCCCGCCCTGCCATTTTAGCGCTGGCAGGTTGCTCGTGGTCGTTGTGTTGACCAGCGCTACACACCACGTGTTGCTCTTGGTGTCATTGTTTCAGAGTTGCTCGCTAAGCATTTCACAGCACCACTTCCCTCCCCCACCTGATCTTGCACGCAGACACTCACTCTGCCACCGAGACCGTGTCTTCCAGGGTGGTCCTCACAGCCACCGACCTCAGAATCTCTTGGGTTGATGGTAAAAAGGCAGGCGCAAGGTCCCCACTCCATGCTCCAGCGAACCAGAAGATCTAGCCCCTAGGAAGCAGGGGTATGTGTTGTAACAAGCTCCCCAAATAAATTTTACATACTGTGAACTTTGAGAAGTGTTCTTTTAAACATTTTTTTCTTGTCCAGCAAACCCTTTTAATGGCTAAGCTCCCTGAATGCATTATATTCTGAGGTGACTCTAATTATTTCATGATTTGTCATTCTCTTAGCAGCATTACAATATAGTTACTTTTTAAATTAGTATGAGGAATCAAATATTCTCCTAGACAACAGAGTAGATGAGGTAATCTGTCTGAGAGCAGAGAGAACTAGCATCGAAGAAGGATGCATGGCCTCAACTCTTTCTTCTATTCTGATAATCATCCTGACATTTGCAAATATGATGCTAATTTTAAGTCTAAAAATTATGTGAGGTCAAGTCATGACTTTATAGTTCCACTATATACATTTTTTATTTGATAAGCTAACGTGCTTGCTTAGCTGTCATTCTAGATAGTATTAATAAAGCAGCACATCTATCAAGAACATGGCCGATCATTTGTAACAAGAACCCTACGGAGTGTGTGTGTGCGTGTGTGTGTGCGCGCGTGTGTATTGGTGTAGCCATAGGTGGATTAGAAAACCTGCAGGATACTTATAGCAGAACTCCTCAGGCTCTCCTCATGTGTCTTTTATTTTATTTTGCAGAGTTTTGAGCCGGCTGCCAGCTAAGCGGACTAGCCACCAGCACAACGATCAGCCCAGAAGGTCGTTGCTGGAGGCAGCAGCTACTGATGAAAGGTGTGTAGGGGAGCGTGTAACAAGAAGCAAAGACAGAGGTAAAGTAGAAAACAAGAATAAGTTAGAAAAAATGAATAATGCATCAGAAAAGAAAACATTTTCCTTACAACCACACTCCCTTCTCCAAACAAACTTAAAAATCCTCTGTGGTTCCGAATGCTCTGAGGGGTGGCCGTGTGTAAGTTTGAAGAGGATTGAATTTCTCTTTTTTCCATAGAGGAGAAAATGGCCTGAAATCCCAGGGTGGGGGCACATGCGGAGGGAGAGCAGGCAGACAACGAGGCTGATGTGTTCTGAGGGAAGGGCTAGAGTGAAAAGCCCTTGCTCCTGGTTGAGGAATGTGAGTAGTTAGTCTTTGTGGCATTTTGGGCAAAGTCTGTATTGCTGGTGGGAGATGATCTGGGGGGACGCCGAGGTGCAATGACTGAGCTAGTATGCAAGGACTGAGAACGTAGACAGAAAACCAAAGCAAAATAAGTTCTTGGGAAGTTTTCAGGTATCTTGAGGACAATGTATTTAAAAGGATGAAATCAGAAGTTCATTTTATGATGCTCTCTCCATGTCGGGGGCGGTGTTGACATTGGGAGCAGCAATTATACTCATAAGGAAACAAATTGTACACTATATAGTAGAAAAAGTTATACCCCCAATTTAAATGCACCGATACTTCCTTTCCAAAAATTTTCAGCATGACTACTAAGCACAAGTACCGAGTAGCGGTACTCCCATGGAACATATAGTCTAGAGCAGGGAGCAGGCTCAGCTCCCATGGAAGCCAGTTCCTGAAGGACGAGCTGATGTCACCAACTGGATAATCAGGGCGAGGCAGGGCGTGGAGATGGGGGACACACGCTCGTGTGTTCCGGTATGAAAGAGTGAGCTGCACCGAGGTCAGTAAAGCCGGAAGGAGCTGAGACCACAAAGGGAGGTATGGGCAGGATCACAGGCAATCTGATACGTCCAGTCGACGAGTTTGGACCCAAGCCTGTAGGTGACGCAGAATTTTGTGTGATCAGGTTTACATTTTTAAAAAATCACCCCTGTAGGGTGTGAGCAACTTGTTGCTTAAGCTGAGAATGACCGTAATCTCTTCATTGAACCTGGCCCTTCAGGAACCCACTGCCTGACGCTTGCAGACAGCGAGATGTTACTGAATTATGAATCCCTCTGCCCTTTTTCCACGATGGTATTTTCACTCTCCTGGCTTTCCAGGGGATAGAGACTACTACGGATGATAAGGGAAGTACCAACAATGATCACAAAAGTCCATTTCTTGGCTTATATCTTCTCATCTGCCAGTGTTCAGGGAATTTAACAGGTGCGGCCCAGACCAATAGGAAAGACGTAGCATTTTTGAATAAAGACAAATGGAGACTGTGTTAGTCAGAGCACCCCTCTCCTGCCTTCTCGCTCTCTTCCTGTTCATATATATACATACGTGCATACATTTCACAACTGAGTGTTGGTAAATTATTAGACACTTCAGGGTTCAGTGTTTCACGCTTTCGAGGTATCCAGCAACGTTCCCAGTGGAAGAGTTCTGTTTCTGTCCAAGGCAGGCTGCTCCCCCGACAGTAAGGAAGCCTGTTCACTAAAGACAAGGCTGGAAGCAGTAGGCGACGTAGCAGAACGGAACGGATACAGGTTTGGGGCTTGAAAGGAGACTTAAAGCGTCAGTCAGAACTAGAGAGACACATCGTCTTTCTTCAGACAATGGCCGCACTTCTGAGACCCCGATGGCAGCTTGTCTGTTAAACGGGGAGGACAGAGCCTGCTCGGCAGGGCAGTTCGTGCAGAGGCAGAGAGGGGCCGGCGTACACGGATGCTCGGTGAGCCTTAACCAAAATGGGACGGAGATGAAGGTTTGGGGCTAAACACTTTCTGGACTTCAAATACATGAACAATTAGATACAGATAATTAATAATAAAATTTAAAGAGATTTTGCAGGATTTAGTGAATTCTGTACGATTTTCACGGCACTTAGGAGGCGCTCGGTCTCTACGTCTGTTTCTCTTCCCCATCTCCCTGGTATCCCCACCACTGCTTTGTGCGAACACAGCTCAGCAATTGTGTGAGGTCGCGGCAACCCCAGAAGATGCAATCCTGAATGTGATCGGAAATGCCTGTCTTGAAAAGAGTTAGCTGCTCGCTGGTCAGAGGTGTGGAGGACACGAGGAACGCTCCCACAGGGTGATGCAAAAGTCATGGAAATTTATCTGCCGGCTGCCATTAACTCCCAAACGGTATTTTTTTTTTTTTAACAGAAGTTTAGTGAACAGATTATGTAACAAAATATCAATGATTCATGTACATATTTTTATTCTTCTTTTGCAAATTACATGTTTTTTTCTGCAGAGATTAATTTGAAAACTCTTTGTTATGGAACATCATGTACAATTTCATATTCTAACATTTGTCGAGAATGTTATTTCTTTATACAAATGATAACATTTTAGCTGCTTCTCATAGTTTCAGGGGAAATACTATTTTAGAATCTAGCATGTGGTACAAGAAAGACTCAGAAAGCTCATTTGGGGGATCAAAAGTTTGCTCACTCAGGTATAATTTGAAATATTAAAAAATTTTCCAAGTTTATGAAAAATTATGGCATTGTCCATATGTACATGTATGTGCATATCTATCATGAGCTTACACATACATAAATGTATATTTATATAGTTAATCTCTATGCGAGCATAATCAATTAAGGCCATTCTGCTGTAAAACATTTCAATCATTAAATGTTTTTTATGTTTACCTCCCATCCCCAGCACTCCCTCCCCATGTGCCTCAGGCTAAAGCAAAATTTCAAAGGAGCTACAAGACCTGCAGGCCTTCGAAGACCCCCTGCAGGGTTCATCAGCAACACTGGATATTTACCTGAAAGTTGCTGAGTACTGCTCGAATGAAATTTACCTGGGTCCTAACAAGGCCGGATGTGGGAATTTGTAAACTTGGTTTTGTGTTTTTGAAATGATGACCCTGGATTCTCAACAGAGGCTCTTAGTGCTAATGCTGTGATGGGTTTATTTTGCCCAAATATCCCTGCATGTCTTTGAACTGGTCAGCTCAGATGGACACCTGTAAAAGCAGAAGGAATGCCGCCAGTGCTTGGGTAGCCCATATATGCATAAGCCACGAATCTCTGAAAATCACCAAGAAAGCAGAGTGGACACAAAGTGAAACAAACTGGAGTTTGTTCTGTATACACTTGGAGCAGTCAGTTTCAACATGCAGAGATTGGATCTTTGCATGACCTCTACTGCTCCCTTTACAGGGTGGCAGAACATTTTCAAAAGAGCCAATGCTCCTGCAGGATTGATTGTAATAAAATGTTGATGCAATTCACATGGTGTCCTGAAGCTGATAATTCTCAGTCTAGGAACATACCTCCATTATGCTAACTGAAATCAGTGGACAACTTTGACTGGACATGGGATTTATCGCATCACTCATCACTCTTCATTCTTGTCCACACAAAGTCTTTCTGAAAATTTGGGGAAAAAACAGACCCTTCTTCCAAGTACTTAGTGATAAGTCTAGAAAATTCCAGTGGTGTATCCGTAAGTGAAATATGTGATTACATGGCAGCATTACCGGTTAAAGTCAAGGCTGACTTCTCTGCCTTTTGTGCCCATGGTGCACGATGCCAAGTCTGGGGGTCGTCCTCGGAGACGGGCTCTTATGTCATCATTAGTGATGTCCAGTGGCTTCCTCTCTACGTTCAGCATCAGATGACTTTGAAAGTAATATGATTATCTTGCATCAAACTCCAGTAAATCTGACTTGACACACTTCATTATAAGAATAAACACCTCTTTTAATAAATTTACAAACCCATGCACCAGATTTATAAAAACATACTGTAGCCACATAATAACTTTCAGGAAAGACATCTGATTCCACTTTCACCCATCACTGAGGTTCTAATTACTTTGATATAATAGCTGTGGGATTTTATTTTTTACTGATCAGACAGATTCCTCACTAATACGTAGCAGAAAAGAAACATTAAAACTCTGTTCTATTTGACAGGGCTACGGAGTCAGTGGGATCCGGTTTGTTTTCTTCAATTCTATCGTATTGAAAGTAACTTTGATGTCCCTTAGCTGTACGTACTTAGGGAACCTAAATATTGGATGCGTGATGAGATCAAGGAGAAAAAAATAATGAATTTGACCTCAAGTGATATGTTTCTTTCTTTCTTTTTTTTTTTTTTTTAAGATTTTATTTATTTGACAGAGAGAGACACAGCGAGAGAGGGAACACAAGCAGGGGGAGTGGGAGAGAGAGAATCAGGCTTCCCGCTGAGCAGGGAGACCGGATGTGGGGCTCAATCCCAGGACCCTGGGATCACAACCTGAGCCGAAGGCAGACGCTTAACTGACTGAGCCACCCAGGCGCCCCTCAAGTGATATGTTTCTATACAATGTTGTCTCTTAGACTGAAATAGGCTTAGTCCCATGACCAACTTAATTGATTTATGATACCAGTTGATTTCTTATATGATACCAAAGAACACATTTGGTTTACTATCTATATTACAATTGAAACAGTTCATGCGTCAGTTAGTACTATATAAATACTCTATTAGTACACACATACAGAAACTGTTTGTATAGATTTTTGTTGCATTGTAGTCTTACTAGACCTTGAGTTTCTGTGCTTTCCTGGTACATCACTTTTCCTCTTATTTACCATCGCCACTTTACTCTTTGTTGCAAAGATTTCGGTGATCTTTTCAAATGCCTTTGCTGCTACTGCCTTATTTTTTCCTAGAAGAGCAAATTAAAAAAAAAATAATATCCCCCTTTAGTATGGTTACGTAATCAGGGAAAGGAACACTTGTCTCCCTCCCCCACTAGCACCAGTCTCAAAATGCCAATTTTGATTGTTTGAAGTGAATAGGGTGGTCTCCTTGCCAACGCTTGGTGGAGGCAAAAACTTATGATAATTCTGATGCATGAGGAGACAGTCCTGGGATCACTTCTGAGAAAAAGTTCCTTCGCTCTTATAAAGGGTTGTGTGGAGGGAATTTTCCTTTTGTGAACACGTGTGTAACTGGTCGATGAGGAGATGCTTGGAGCTGTCACGGCCATCAGAGAGCAAAGCTGTGGACAAAGGCCAGCATGCTCAAGGGGGGGTCCATGGCAAGAAGGAAATATTCTGGGTCTCTGATTATGCTGAAGCACCATTGATTAACCAATTCTGGAACCCTCTTGCCTTTGGATTTCTTGTCATGAGAGAGAATAAAAGTTGGTGTGGTTAACTAATTGACTTGGATTTTTGTTGCCTCACGCTGGATTTATACTACATTGTACTGCTTATATAGGAGTGTGCCAGAAAATTTCATAAGCACAGTGGGGAAATTTAATTTTAATCCTGCGTAGTTTCCAATGTTGACAAGATTTTAAAAGAATGCAAGTCAGAAATACTTGAAAGGCAATTTTGTAAACTTAGGTGTATCAAATATGTGTTAATCATTCCTTTATTCACTAATTCCCTTATCAATTTGGTGAGTTTTTAGTAAGTACCTATTATATCTCTGAATTATATCTATTGAAAGAGCAATAAAATTTCTACTGGGCACAAACCAGAGCACAGACATCTTCTCATTTCTCTGCATTATTCCACCAATTTT
The DNA here is from genome assembly GCF_017311325.1 of Ursus maritimus. Lineage (NCBI taxonomy): Eukaryota > Metazoa > Chordata > Mammalia > Carnivora > Ursidae > Ursus > Ursus maritimus. Next base: position 6,853,709 of record NW_024426774.1, on the reverse strand, counting down.
GAATCACTTTCCAACTTAGAGAAAAATTACAAGTTAAAAAAAACTTGAAAAATTATTTGTGGGTAAATTGTTGACATGGATACGTGAGTGTACTTTTCGTACAAATGAGCATATTTTCCGACATAACCGTGACGCGATCACGATCACAAAATCAGGAAATTTGCAAAGCCGCCGAAGGTTCCCCAGCTGTCACAAACGTCCTTTACAGAAAAGGATTGATTTCAGAGTTGCACAGTGTACCTGCAATTTCTTTTTCATTTCCTACAACCTAAAACAGCGCCTCGGTCTTTTCCATGACTTTCATAAACTTGGCACTTTTAAGGACTACGTGTTTGTCATTTTGTAGAATGGCCCACAATGTTGATGGATGTGATGTTTGCTCACAATTGCCTCCAGCTATTCATCTTTGACAAGAAAACCACAGGAGTGTCTCTGTGTTCATTGCACCCTAAATGGCAGCAGGTGGCTGCGGTTTGTCCCCTTGCTCGTGGGGTTGACTCTGATCACTTGATGGAGGAGGGGTCTCTTAGGCTTCTCCATTTGCAACTGCCTCTTTCACATTTTGCCATTCACAAGCATTTTGTGGGGGTGCTCTTTAAATATTCCATTCTTAACGAAAGTGTAAGTTCCTCATTTATTTGTATCAGTCGGTTCTTGGGTTATAATCCATTAGCATCAGGTTTTATTTCGAAGCCAACTGTCCCAGATAGTCCAGGGGAAGGCATTAGCACGCTGGCCACGAAGAGGGCTCCTGGGAGCCTGGCTAGCTTCTGGTCAAGGAGAGAATCTTTGTCGCTGGTTGTCCTACAGTTTCAACGCTGAATGTGAACATCTGCCCACAGAAATAACTTGGTGCACTGAAGTAGAGAACGCTTGAGGATTCAGGATTGTTCCGGAGGACTGCATTTCTTCCACTGTTCGTACGCCTCCAAGCCAGGCACTCACTCTCGAGGAACCAATGAAGCCCCTATCTGGGGGTGTTCCGAGGACTCCACTCCTGTTGGCCCTATCCTTGGGCATGGACTGTGCCCTGATAACTGACACCCGGGAGTGTGCGATGCCATTAGTTAGGTTTTAGAACCTCCATATAGTCCTCCAAGTACTTTGAAGTTCCTTCACAGAATGCAGCCTGCCACTGTGGGCTGTAAAGTCACCTTCCACCTCTACCATTGTACGAGGATGCCTCCATGTTTCTGCTAGTTCTTCTGTTTGTCCTGGTCAGCAAGGTGCTACTGTTCCAGGCTTAAACACGTAAGACCTGAGTCATCCGATTGAGCAGAAAAACGAGGAGCACCAATCACAGAGCATTTCTGGTAAGCTGTCCGACTTACGTGGGAGGGCTTTCTGGTAAGCCCCGATTTCTCATTCTGCCGCCAAGATGCTGGAGTCCTCTAGGTGTTAGCACCACCTTCTATGGGCTTCTGGGGGTCATCTGGGGCTTGGGGGTGTCCTGTTCAGTGGTGTCCACCACTCAGTGGGTCATCAATCCTAATCAAGGAGCTTCCCAATGGTTCTCTTTGAACTATGAGAATGCTCTTTGAGGACATCCTTTGTCTGTGATGCACTTTTTGTCATTTTTGTTGTTGTTGTGTTTTGGTTCCTTCATGCCATTGGGGGTGTGTGTGTGTGTGTGTGTGTGTGTGTGTGTTTTATTATTACATGCAAGCTATAGGGGAAAACTGAGCCAATCCTAACATTTATGCATTTAGAAATGCTACAGAAACAAGCAAACCAGCCCATGCCTCCTGGTAATGCGTCAGCGATAGCCCCTCTTCTTCTGCTTCTGAAATGATCATTGCCTACCATTCTTCCAAATATCAATGGCTCATTTGTCTTCATTCATTCCAGTTATGACAATGTTTTTAAGAGGATGGTAGGTTATTTTGTAAAGTAGAATTTTACTCTAAAATATCTTGTGATTTTCCTGAGATAGTTTTTGTGCTGGACTCTTCTGTTGAGGCCCTCGGCAGGCCCTGCAGCCCCGGCCCGCTGGGCAGGAGCTCTGCACCCCTCCATGTTCGTGCGGGCCTCCTGCCACAGTTCCGCCAGCTCCCGCCCAGGTGCCAAGGGGTCTGCTTATATTTCTAAATACGTCTGTTGGTTCAATTAATTGGCAGGTCTGACAGTAAGCATTGCCAATATTCGCTTTTGTTAAATATGTTTATAATAAGATTAAGACTATTATTTTGAAGAGAATCCTCAAGTCGCACAGCCTAATTAAAGTGATACTGCATATCTGTTTTCAGTGCATTTCTGTTGTTTGCTTATGGTCTGACAATTAACTGAACACCTCTTCACATAATCAAAGTAGAAATCTTTCAGGCATGTACCTACAGGCTCTCGGTTAAGATACTTAGATTATTTCTGGAGAAAGGGATCACAGTACAAAGAAAGAAAGTTACATTCCTATTGAGGAAAACCTTCCACATTTCTGCAGAATGACTCAACACTGGACTGAAATTAGTCCACAAATTGATCAGGAATCTGGGATGTGAAACACCCGTGCTGAGCACCGTGGACGGGAGAACATAGAGTGGTGGGCAGCTCAGTGGGTCCCTGTGTTGGGAGAGAGCCAGCCAGCCACGCTCACGCCGAACAGAACTGAGTATATCCTGCAAAACACACTTTTAGTTAGAAGTTGGAATTAAGACAAACAGAAAAGAGGCCTGCAGATGGGGTCCGAGAGGTGGGGTTACGACAGAAGGTCTGTCAACCTGGTTCAAAGACTTCCACTGCTTCTAGCATAAGTTATTTCTAGGCTTCAGTGTCTTTATCTGTAAAGTGGGGGGGGGGGAGAATACAAGAGTTAAATAGCGTTACGCACATGTACATACACGGAGTTTATTCTGCTTGTGGAACTCAACAAAGTCCATTTCTCACCTTGGGAAATTATGAACGGTATTTTGACATGACAATTTATTCCTTTACCCAACAAACACTTATTGAACCCCCAGAGCGACGGCAAGGCGATGGGGCTGCTTTGGTACAAACGCCACATGCTGGGTCGTCTGAGAGGTGAAGGGGCACCGTCTCTATAAAGAGTTATGTGTATCCCGGTGGCTGCCAAAATTCCAGATTTTCTTATCTGGTAGAATTAAAATAAAAGCAACAAAAAACTGGAGACTGGTTGCCAAAGCCAGCACCGCGTGGTCCCAGCACAGACTTTCCAAAGGCTGCGGGGTCTCCCTCCCCACACAGCCCATAGCCCCAGAGGAAAAGCGCTCGGCCCCTGGGCCTTCCCTCCACCGTGTCTGGCCTCGTTACCTTCCTCCCATGTTGATCTCCTCGCTTTTTATCAAATGCGTATTAAGGAGGGCTTGCGTTGTAATGAGCACTGGGTGTTATATGCAAACAAGGAATCATGGAACACTACAGCAAGAACTAATGATGTCCTGTATGGTGACTAACATAGCATAATAAAAAATAAAATAAAGTCTAATATCAGGAAAAATTTTAAAAAAATAAAAATTTGTAGTTAAAATTAAAAAAAAAAAAAAGAAAAAAAGAAAGGCTCGTTGTTCCCCTTACTGGACCACTCTTCCTCAGATTTTCTTGCCTCTGTGAGTCTTTAGACAGAAGGAAGCCCCCCTTCAGCTGCTCTTCACCATGGCACGCACTCCGGCCTTCCCCTTCTCCCGTCTGCTCTGCCTTATTTCTAATAGCACCTCCCTTTCCATATAACTCGAGAATGTGCTTATTTTCTGATTCTGTTTTACTGCCTGTCATCCTTCAACAGAACGCCAGGTCCAGACAGACAGGGACCCAGGCTGAGAGTAACGGCTCCACACGGGAGGGATGGACTTAAACACGCCGCTAATAAACGACCGAAGAAGTAATTCTGGATGCCTAGCTTGAGATGAAGCAAGTGGTGCTCATGGTAAATCATGTCCCCTGCTCCCATAGCTACAAGAAATCAGAGAAGATTAGAATCCAGGCACCTCAAACCCCACATCCACGAATATGCATTATTACGGTCTTTTGTACATTCCAGGCAAACAGTAGAAATGATATATTATTAACTAATGAGGATGCTAAATTAGGTAAAATAAAGTACTTAGGGAACTTAATGGAAGACTTAATTATGCTTCATTGTTTCAACACCTATCTGGCTACATTTATAAAATACATACAACATAAAGCAGAAGAGGATTTGCCCCATTCGCCGTACAGAGATGCGTGTCAGGCAAAACGCTGGTAGCAGCCCCAGGATGGCCTCTGAGAAAGCCACCTCTCTGTTTTCCGAATGGAAACCTGGTGCTTAAAGTAGAGTCATCCTTGGTTTGTCTGGGAAAAGTACATAGACCCTCATACGGGTAATTAAAATAGGGTCCGACCTGAGAAGTTTCATGTTGTACATCGTATTTCTGCTTCATGATGTCAAATCCATGAGCCTCAGGCCGCAAAGTCTGTGGCTTTATGATTTATTCGAGAGGACAGAGTGGTTCCTGTTGAAAACACAACTTGTCCTGCAGAGTAAACACAGGCAGCGGGAGCAGCAGAGCCAAGAACACTCAGGAGCCCACGCAGCCGGGGACACTGGGGATCTGCTCCTTTTGTCTTTCTGACTTCATTTAAAAAAATTTTTTTTAAATTTAATTAGCCAACATAATACATCATTAGTTTCAGATGTAGAGGTCAGTGATTCATCAGTTGCATAGAACACCCAGTGCTCATCACATCACATGCCCTCCTTACTGCCCAGTTACCCCATCCCCCTACCCCCCTCCCTTTCAGCAGCCCTCAGTATGTTCCCTAGAGTTAAGAGTCTCTCATGGTTTGTCTCCCTCTCTGATTTCTTTCCAATCTGTTTTCCCTCCCTTCCCCTTTTCTGAGTTTATTTTGGTTCACTTTTGTGCATTCTAGGACTTGGGCAAAAGTCCTTTTTTTTTTTTCTCTGAAAACCAAAGTTAGTGTATCTCCTATATAACATTCTCTCTTTTTGCGGGGGTGGGGGTAGTATTTTATTTTATTTTATTTATTTTCTTTTATTTTTAATTTTTTAATTTTTTTGCTATTTTATTTTATTTTCAGTTTTTATTCTTTTTTTAATTATAATAATATTTTTTATTATGTTAGTTACCATACAGTACATCCCTGGTTTTTGATGTAAAGTTCCATGATTCATTAGTTGCGTATAACACCCAGTGCACCATGCAATATGTGCCCTCCTTACTACCCATCACCAGCCTATCCCATTCCCCCACCCCCCTCCCCTCTGAAGCCCTCAGTTTGTTTCTCAGAGTCCATAGTCTCTCATGTTTGCATGTAACACCCCGTGCTCCATGCAATACGTGCCCTCCTTCCTACCTGCTGCCGCTAAGAACAGGTATCAGTGGCAAGACGGACATCCAAGAATCCAAGGAATTCAACTCCAAGGTGAAGAGTTGGCCAAGAAATTCCTTCTCCACATCTTCCACTATGTAAGTGCTTGAAATTCAGGATGGAATCATCCTCTGGGAGGTTGGAAATTCCGAAGGAAGCACATACCTTGCAATACACTTAAGACCCAAGCAGCTGCTCCATTCTAAGGAGAGGGGCCCAGGGATTAGCATCATATGTTAACTACTGTATGACTTCCTTGCCTATTTAACTTTTGCTTCTACTTTGTCCTGTAGTGTTTATGATTTCCATTTTTTACAGGTGAGGAAAACGAGGTGTCCTGAAAGTTGAAATAATTCTGGAAAGATCACACAACTTGTAACATTTGCAATATGTCGTCATGTGTTCCTAGAAAGCCCCCAGAAGGATCCTATCTGAGCTAAAATTCAATTCTCACTCCCACACTTACTTTGTTAATTTAGAACAATGACTTCATATCTTGACATGACTGGATGGATTTGCCATTTAACAGAACACAGAACTCTAAGCCAGAAGGAGCAGTGTTTGTTGGCGTACGTGCAATGGACAGTTCAATTTCCATCCATATCTAATTCCAGATTTCAATTTTCTTTTTAAATACCCATCCTGCTTTTAGGACAAGCTGCTTAGTCTCCACTTCAGCTACCCTCCAGAACGTTGGCTTGGACCCACTGTAACAGACCACCCTTCACACGGCCTCTGTTAGGAAACACCCTAGCACTCTATCAGAAAGAATCCCTTGCCCAGAATCTGAGTTTTGGGTGGAACGTCTTTGCTCATGCACTCAATCCCATATTCCATCCATGACCAGTCTGTCTACTCACAAAGTGCCTGCTTCTTACTATAGTTATTACAGCAAATGTTATGTGCTTTGGTTTTTACTAAATAATTTGAAAGCCAATGACCTAGTCTACAACCGGGCTTCCAAAATACAATCTGGAGGTCTAAGACTCTATATATTAAATAAGTAACTAGTATGAATAATAACAATGACGCAACTAAAGGGAATTTAAATAATAATAATAGTAATATAAGAGACTATGGCTACAATCAAAGCATTAGGTAGCTTAATATGAAAAAAGTCAAGAAATAGCTTAAAATATCTACCTTCATCTTTACATTCTGGGGTGGGAAGTTCACTTCCGTTGTTTCATTTCTTGTGTGTGCTTTGAGATAATTTTGTTTTTAATAAGTGAGATTCAATAGAACATGGGATTTATATAAGTGGTCAGGTCCCAGATGAATCCCTGACGTAGTTGATTATATTATTCACAATTAAATTGCATTTTCCAGGTAACATTACAAGTTGAAGCTCTGGAAGAAAAGTGGAGACAATTCCGTTGAAAGGGCAGTCAAGGGAAAGAGCTTTCTATTTTCCACCTGTGACTTCTGCTTATTAATACACTGTTCACCTATTTGTCTACTATCGTTTGGCAAGGAGATTAGTTACATGCAGAAAATGTCTCCGGTAACAAAAGTTATAACATTTAAAATCTTTAAACAGTTTTTATGAAGATAATTTCAGAGTTTGTTACACATATTTCTACCCTTTTAAACACTGTTGTGAAGAGACAGAATCACCATTAAACAGAGACGACTAATATGGCCACCACCTGGGCCACCCAAGGAAGTTGGACTCCTTACCTTTGTGTCGAGTGTTCTCTGACTCTTCAGCTCTTATACTTTTTTCTGTATTGTGCCTTTGGTGTCCAATGCTCCTTTCGTCACCTGTCAGGATGTTCTCTTTCAGTTTGCTTCATCCTTATCTAGCCGGCTGAAGTGTGAGAAAGCCCCTCTTTAGTTACGGCAATGCTCCGAGCTGAGAGGAATAAAGGTATCTAGAACTCAACACTCACCCCAGACTGACCCGGACAAAATGCCCAAACGCTATGCAGTCGGTCTGCAGAGAGCTCTTCTTCCCAGAGGAACTCTGGCTATTGTCAGGGCAGCGAGATGCCTCGCTTTGACTTCAGATTTTGACATCATCAAAATCCGTGACTATGAGCAAGGAACATGGACGGACCAAGACTCACATTTCTTATCTGCAAGACAGAAATATTAACATATATCACACAGGACTGCTGAGAGAACAAAATGAGATAGCGTGTCCTGGCACAGAGTGGTCCTTCCATGTTATGCCCTCCTCTCCCTCTGGCTTCTTCCTGGGGGGCATTGGAAGGGATGGGCTAACAAGATCTCCCTTCTAGGTGACACTTTTGGGTAAGTCTGGGGGCTCTTCAAGGCACAATATTCTAACCACCCACAGGATAAACATTATGATGGAAATTTTAAGTCAGAATGATGATGTCTCTATCCCCCAGTGTCACAAATGACCTGTCTGACTTCCATACATCACCACCACTGCCCTGATTATGGACTTGGGACAATGGGTAAGAAGAAAAGAGAAAAAATTGCATTACCTACGGCGCACTGGCTGGCTTCCCTGTGTCACAGCGAGGCAGCGTGAGGGACTGTTGGGAGGGCACCAGGTGGGCGTGATGAGAATGTGGCATCAACTCCCTGTGGGGTCCTCATTGTCCCCACCTGCAGAATGCTCTGTCCCCAGACCCTGGTGGGCGGCAAAATGTCACTGTCATTATTAATGCCTAGGAGGTAAATTATGGATGGAAATGAGAATTTTTGGAAATGATGATATAATAGTTTGAACTTAAGGGATGAAAATTGCTATTGATAACATCATCCTACAACTGAATTATGAGACAATCTTTTCTGACATGTCATGTTTCTAAGTCAGGAAGCGCTGGAAGAAACCAGCAGAAATGATCGGCTTTGTGGTTCCATAGCGCAGAGTCCAAATCCCAGACCACCTGCAGCAGATGTGCGATGCTGGTGACTTGCCTATGGGAATTAGGCAAGACCATAATTTCCTCATCTGTAAAGTGGGAGGAATAATATTTAGGCATCATTGTGACGATTGGAGGATACGTTGCACCAAAAACGTAAAGAGTCAGCCCTCCAAGTAGGGATGGGCCAGTATGTGTTTGGAATTAGTATCTTTTTATTTGTATTCGACTTAGAAATGCAAGGTATATTAATGTCTATATGAATCCCAAATATTATTAATCATCGAGAAATTGTGTTTTTCTCTTTTTATGTGTAACACAATCAAGTGGCCAATTGTGTTGAGTTATTTCTGGATTTTTTCCCTAGTGTTTTATTAGTTTATTTATACCGTATAGTTTTCAATATACAGTGTAACTCGGGATCGAAAATAGATGTGAAAAAACACATTTTGAGATGTTGAAATTAACAGAGAAAGCCACTAGCCATTCAACAAGTTAGCTCAAGATTTAGCACTCCTTTGATTCGCGAGGCATCTGTGGCCGCTGCTCGGGCCGGCACCTCGCGCTGCGCTTCGGGGCAGGACATCGACAGCGCACGGCATACTTAATAGAATTTCCAGGCTGTTACAGGAGGGAGGGAGTAAAATACACCAGAGTCCCAAACTGAAGAAGAATGCCACACCAACAACTTACAAGGAAAACATCACAACATCTGGGGATTACTGATGTGTGTGCAGGGAGGTACGTACAGGTTGCGATGGAAAGATCAGCACACGGCTTCTGAAAATCTAATTTTGCAGCACATTTCATTTCCTACGTGAAATAGACAAAAATATAGCTCAATGGGACCCACATAACACAAAAAATTCCTCTATCATAATATCTAACCAGCTCTCCATCTGAAGTCATGGATTTTCAAAAACCCCAGTGGATGGATGGCTCCCAGTAAGAGAGAACATCTGATTCCACTTTAACCCATCACTGGAGTTCTAATTACTTTGATTTAATGACTGTGGGATTTTATTTTTTACTGTTTGGACAGATTCCTCACTAATACTTAACAGGCAAGAAACATTAAAATCCTGTTTGGTTTGACAGGAGCAGAGTTTAATGTCAGCTGGACTGAATTTATTTTCCCAAGTTCTATTTTCTCAAAAATATCTTTGATGTTTTCTTTAACCAGGTTTGTTTAGGAAACAACTATATGATATTCAGGGGATCCAAATGCATTTATGATTCAATCATAACATCAAAATTTTGTGCACCACCCAGTTTCGGGTAAACATTTGCCAATAGGCTTCCATCATAAACAGGCAGCACAATTCACGAATGAGCCACACAACATCAGTCAGTGTCTGTTTCTATCTGGGTAAAGTTATAGCAAGAAAAACACATGGTCAACCATCAGGATGTATATTTTTACCCAATGCATCTCTTCCAGGAACATTTTTCTGATTCTTCTTGGATCCCTGTCTGTTCTCTTTTAGCTCCCTACACTTCCAACATAGCACCTTCCTCAGTAAATTGGAATTATTTTGTGCAAGTTGTGGACTGAGAGCTTTTAGAGGCCAGCCTATTCACCACAGGGCACAGTATCCGGTCCATGGTAGGCACTGGAGCTATTTCTTGAATGGAGCTGTATTTTATTTGTTATATATGTACCAGGGTAAAAAAAAAAGCAACCTTGCATTATAAAATATTGTAAAGTAAATGGCATTTTATTATCCATAAACATGTATAGTAACACAGACATAGGAATGGTTAGAAATGAAAGACAAATATTTTTTACTTAATGACTATGAGTGGTTTGTAGCTAGTACATTCATGATTTTGATTTCCAAGGACAGATACTAATGAATAAATAGGACCCACTTTGTTTTAGCCTGCACAATCGCAGTTGCAAATAATAGACCGCCGATTCTAGCTTCTGCAAAAGAGAGCATATAGTTGCCCATGACGCTGAGCAGAATGCTGAAACTAACAGAATATTGTTGTCTACCCAGAAGTTATTGTTCCCCTTCTTTCTTGAGCATCGAACAACTTCCAAATACAGTTGAGGAACCTTTGACATCATGTTACTTGATGTCTGTTGAAGGGGCACATAACCTCAATTCTGACTGATGACCTGTAAAAGGAAGTCTATGGGCTAATTCTGGAAAGGATTTTCCTTTTGATAACAGAGGGCAACTGAGGAGAAAGTCTCAGTACTGCTAAATGCTTTTGATCATAGTCCTTTAAGGATGTAATGCCTGGAGCTGTGGCAGCCATTTAGCAACCCAGAGAAGAGGACCAGATGCCCTGATATAATTAAACTACTTAACTAGTCCTAGAACAGCCAATGTCAAGCATTCTTAATACACAGGAAAGATGAAATCCCTATGTATTCAGGATCTCTAATGATGCGTCCTTGTCCATTCCTGACAGTGGTGACTTGTCTTGTCTGTCTTTGTTCTTGGTTATGTTGCCAATGGCTTCTAAACTGAATTGATCTTTTCAAAGGATCGACTTTGACTTTGTTGATTTACTCCATTTATGTTTATTCTCTTTTCCATTGGTTTCTTATTTTTATTACCATTTTCTTCTTTTTATTTTATTTTGATTTGCCTAGTTTTTCTAGATTTTCAAGATGAAGATTAGATCGACTTTAAGTTTCTATACGTTTCTAACATGTACGTTTGGGGCTATAAATTTTCCTCTAAGTACTGTTTTATCAGCGTATGGCAAAGTTTTGATATGCAACATCATCTTTAGAATTTAGATTAAAGTATTTTTTAATCGTCATTGTGATTTCTTCTTTTGGTTTTGAGATATTTAGAATTGTACTGTTTGTTTTTTTTTGGTGTGGCTAGGGACCCTCTAGTTATTTTGTCTTGTTATTGATTTCTACTTTTATCATCACAGATTCAGTTTGATAATATTTTATTGACGGGTTCTGCATCCATAGTCACAAAAGTTATTGGTCCGCAGTTTACTTTTCTTGTAATGTCTCTAACCAGTTTCAATATTAGCATAAAGCTGACTTCATGAAGTGAGAAAGTGTTCTTCAATTCTTAACCACACAGTGTATTCCATAACTTAAAAAAATTTCTAGTGAGCAATTTAGGAGATATCAGGTAGATGGTTAGAGATGCCGTGTCCAGTAAAGAGACCACTTTGTAGTTCCATTTGGTTCTTTGACCAGAAAATATCTCTGTATTTCATGCAACAAGCTTTGTTCTCTAGGAGGGAATCTCATTGTGGTATGAAAAGCATCCCTTAGAAACTGTACTCTCATGTGTCTTCATCTCTTAGTCCCCGAGAGGGCTGGGGGAGAAAGAGAGAGAGAAATAAAATGCTTTTCGAGCCCATGGTATGCCGGCTTCATGTGCTCTGTTGTTCTGAGCCTGAGAAGTAGGGGAGGCAGGACAAAGGGTGAGTCATCAATGCACCAGCAAAGCTGAACTCGCCCCACGTGATGGGGAGCAGCCCTGCTTCAGAGGAAAGAGACCTCTGCAGGCCGATGGCACAGGCCCAGGGTCACGCAGACCCCTGCTCTCTTGAAGGACTGTCGGGAGTCCTTAACTCTGCTCTCCCTGCGTCAGGATCTCAGTCTTCTCTCTCTAGCTGTTCCTTCTCCCTGACATTTCTCCCACATGTTCACAAGACATGTTGTCTGGAGCGCGACAGGAGGTGCCCCAAATCTCTCGGAGTCCAGACAAGCTATGCTGGGAGCGCCTTTTGCCCGCCTTCAGTTATTCATCCAACAGTGCTTGCCGACCAGATGATCGAGCAAATGTTCAGATTTGTGGTGATTGCCTGTGAAATTTTATTTGGAAAAATTAATTGTAGGCTGGAATATTTGAGAGGATCATTATATTTGCCTTTTATTTTTTCATTCTTATTATGATTTTTATTTTATTATTGCTTCTTTGTTTCAGTTTGGTTTGGGTTGTGTCATAAAAATCAGTCCTCCATGCATAAGTTCAGGGGAGCCCTGTTTGAAACATATATATTACATCAGTAAGAAGGCCCCTGTTCTTGTCGGAAGAAGTCGCTAATAGCCCAGTGGGAATGCAGCCATCCCTGACAGCTGCTCGGCCTGGGAGACTCTTGTGGATAAGGGGGTATCTTAATATAGAGACTTACATATGCCATAAATAATTGCACTGGCCACTCGATGGATTTAGGTTGGAATCATGAGATACAGAGGTTTTTAGCAAACATTGAGTAATAAGGATGACTGTCTTCCCAAAATACTCTTTATTATCTTTTTTTTCCCCTTTCCCCACCCATCCACCTCCACATTTCTGTTTCTTTCTTTTTACTAATTTACTCAAACATTAATTAGATCATGGATTATTGTTGTTTTGTTCCCTGATCTTGACCGACAACAGCACATAGTAATCCTTCCCATTATTCGCATCTCCGTGAACAAACTCATTACTCAGTGCAGTGCTCTGCTAGAAGCTATTTGCTCTTGCTTGTTGAAGAAAAACGCATACCTGTGCATGCGCCATTATTCGGACACAGGTTCTCGCAGATGTAATTAGCGGAGATGAGGTCATTAGGGTGAGTGAGTCCTAATCCCAGACGAATGGCCACCTTGTAAAAAGGGGAAATTGCACACACACATAGAGGGAAAGGCCATATGAACACAGGCGAAGCCTGGGACGAGTCCATAGGCCAAGGACCACCAAAGTGATCAGCAAACACTGGGAGTTAGGAGAGCTTCAAAGGGACCGTGGCCCTATCAACACACCCGATCTCAGCTTTCCTGGCTTCCAGAAGACAGTACAGTTCTGTTGTTTAAGCTACTCGGTTTGTGGTACTTTGTTACAACAGGCCTAAAAAACGAATACACAATCCCAGCCTCGGATTTCAGGACTTCATGATAAGGCTTCAGTATCAAGGTAGAAGATAGTTTTCAAAATATGTTCAGAAAAGGAATATGAATCATTATTTGACTTAAATCTCTCTATATAGATTTAAAAACCGGTTTTATATAGGGGATTTAATCATTTTATTTGTCTTTGAATCCCAAATACTCAGTATCAGTCTAAATAAATAATAAAGGACTTATATCCAAAATATATCAGTAACTCCTACAAGTCAATGATAAAATGTTACACTCCAATAAAAAAATGGGTAGACATTCTCTGTGTGTTCCCAAAGCAGACATTCAAATAGCCCGCAAGGTTCTGAAAGGACATTCAGCATCACTGTTCATTAAGGAAAGGCACACAAGATGGGTTAGTGGAGAATTGAGAGAGGATAATAATAGGCAAGTGATACAGCAAATATAACCCATGCTAATTGTGGGATTCGCTGGTGTGTGTATGAGTGTTCGTTATTTTGTCCTTCTAACTTATGTGTATGATGAAACATTTTCATAATAAAGTATTAGAAAAAACAACCCAATTTTGAGATATTGGACTCTCTCCTTCCACCCCTACAATTCCTTCCTGATACTAAACCCCATTACAGGTGGGCATGATCGTGTCATCCATTTTGGTCAAACAAATGTAAGCAGATGTCTCTAGCTGTGGTTTCCAGGAAGGCATGCTGACTGGCCCAGGAAAGAGCATATTACCCTCACCAACTGCATTTAAAAGACTAAATGCATTAAATTATTTTTTAACATAAAAGAATTAAAGTTAGCGTCATATCTTCATAACAAAACATTTAGTGACTTTTTGAAATATTATATATTGCTTCCATTAGAGGTAATAGTATGTGATTTTTCCAGTAAATTATTTATTATTTATTATTATTTTTTGATTACTTTTTATTTTCCCATACTGTCAAAACTGGAAGTTCAGTCTGGGGGGACATCAACCATTGCAGTCACTCTCTCCTGTCCCCATCGGACAAGGTGTCAATAAAAGAAATCAAACGAATGACAGACAAAGAAAAGCAAACGAAATCCTCCAAACCCCATTTTGTCTGGTCTGGGTTGGTTCTTGTTCTCTGTATTCTTTGGAAGCGATAAAGAATTATGCAAGTGGGAGCTAGTTTTTCCTTATTTCACTTCACATTTTCTTGCTTCAAGTTTAACGGGCAGGTTCGGTGCGTCTCACCAGGGGCATTGTCAGTTCAGTTATGTTCGGGAATTGAGCATAATTCTCAGCCAGCCAACAATGTATTAAGTGGCTCACAATAAAACAAAGGGTCAATAAGGGAGACACGTAACCTTGAAAAGAAATAAAACCATCATTTCCTCAGAAGACTTCCCTTATGAAAGAGGAAATAAGAACTTAATTGGCATCCAAACTAACAGCAGCTGAAAGCCCTAAAGCGTAAGAGCAATTAGATCTCAAACCCAATTAGCCTCCCCTTCCTGCGCCACTTGGAGGCAACAGGTGTCCCCGGACTCCTTGTCGGCGGCTACTTCCTTGTTAGCACCCTCCGGGTGCTGCCGAGGTGAGAGGGGATTAGATTCCCTGGTAACACTGGTCCTGAAGATAGATATTTCAGAAACCAATTATGCTGGCATCCCCGGGACACAGACTCGCTATAAATATCTGTCTCCTCAGGACCTTGGCCAGGATGTCTTCGTTACTTACAATATGGTATGTGAGCTAACTTGGGGTACGAGTCAAAGTATAAAGTTAGCATTCTGGTTTCTGTCCTAAATGGACATTAGCAGGTATTATAGTTCACAGCAGCTGCTTATGATGACCATTAAGAAAAAACTATTACGCAGGGGGGTAAGTATGCAGGGCGGTAAACATGGGTGGTGGTAACAGTAAGTAACATGGGACACACCGATTAGAATCACTGTGGGGACAAAGGCCTCTCTGTGGAAGAGTACAGATCCTGAAGACCAGAATCAATTGACATGATGGCCAACATCGAGCAGAGATCGTCAAGAGTGTCGTGGTAAGATTTATCAGAATCAATATGTGGAAAGTACCCAGTACAAAACCTGGTAGGAGGCAAGTGCTGAGTCACCGTAGACTCTTCCCTCCTAAGTTCCCAAGGCAGCACCAAGTGAGAATCCATCCCATAGGGACTATGTTGAGACAGCACATACTCTGAAGGCCAAGCCAGAGAGCTTGGCCAGACAGGAGAGGGACAAGGACGGACGCCTGCTCCGAGAAACGTCCACAGTGCCAATGAAAATGCTGACAATACAGATCCTCACTTCTTGGTGCCTGGGATTTAGATGTCAACGTATGTGGCAAATATCCAAACTCATTCTTGGAATAGATGAATAATAGCTGTGCCTATGGTTGGGATGAATATGACAAATGAGTTTGCCGTCTCACTGTGACTTACGTAGACTCTTCTTTCTCATTTTCTTCCATTTCCCTTGGATTGCACAACAGAATCCTACCCATTGGTGGGTGGAGAGCACAACATCTTTGAGCCCTTTCTTGCTTCTATGTTGAGCCCTGTCTCTTTAAGATATTAACCGGGGAACCATAGTTGCTTGTTGGTCTGTTATCCGTGCCTTAATTGACACTCCTATACAGTGGGACTTCTGATTGGTGCACACTGGCCCTGCCTGGATGTAGAAGGCTCTAGGTGTGGGATCTGTCAACCTCTAGTGCTGGTCAGCCCTGCTTCAGGGGGAGAAGGAAGTCTCCTCCCAAAGACTTGCAGCTTCTGTGTGTAAGTGACCTCTTGAAAGGGCTTTCCTTTAAAAGGAAGAGCAAAGTAGAGCTAACTTTCTATAAGGAAGTGTGAGAAACAGTGGGACATACAGCACCAAGGAGGGTGAGAGGGAGAACACCAGCATTACTCGGTGGGCGGCCATGAAGTTTGAGTAGCTGAATCTTCTTCCCCTGGGCGATGGTTCTTCCAGGGTGAGGACTGAATAGCGGATGCACACCATGGGCTCGACACGGAAGGATAATGGATAGATGTTAGTTTTCTCGTTTTCAAGTAGTCAAGGTATGGTCTATGACTTCCTCTTGACTTTCCTCTTGTCATACAATGGCAATTATGGTTTTACACACCGATTATCACAAATATAAGTCATTGAGACTACCAGCAAAGGAATCCTTTCTTCCACTTACCTATGATGATAAAGGGTCTAGGGCAACATCACTCAAAGTATGGTCCACAGACGGACTACTGGTACAGTAACTCTGGAGTATTTATTACTGCTTTGCTAAGGGGTTAAGCACTAGCCCCAGGTGTACGTCTACCGTATCACTGAGGGTCAGCGAACAGGTGTCCAGACAGTGATCTTTCAGTGAGGGAAGCAGTGTGTTGAGTTACTTGCACCCAAGATCTCGTGTCTCACGGACAGATACTCTGAGTAGCAAGACCCTGCAGGCCTGGAACACCTTGCTGTAGACCATCCGAGAGCTGGTGCCAAAATCCCTCGTGGACTTCACGTGCCCTGGCCCTGAATTACTTGTTTTTCACGTTATAATCCACGTTCTCTTAATGATGTAGTAAAATATTCTAAAAAAACAATTATAAAGAATATTTTTTTCCAAATGATTTGGAAAATTTGGGGGTTTTAAAACAACATTCTTGTATTTCTACCTTAATCTTCACTGAGGACATGTTGAAGTTTTTTCTAACAAGACTGTTCGATTCATGATGATTAGATAACAAAAGTCAAGTCACTGGGGAAGGAGAAGTAGCATGTGATAAAGTCCAAGGCACAGAACGTAATTCGTGATGGTCTCCTTTTCCATTTTCCCCATGAGTAGCACACAGAACACAACAGAGGACATTTCATAAGGTAGACGACCAAATGAGGTGATCTCTAGAAACCGTTTAAAACAATGCCCTGAGCAGTAAAATTTCCATAAATGTTGCCTATTAATGGTAGTACTGACATTAATGATAGCTAAAGATTTGCGTAAGGCCTGATATGCGTTCAGCAGCTCTGCTCCATGGCTTGGGCATATTATTTAATTTCATCCTCCCCCATCCTTAGCAGCTACTACTACTGTCCTCATCTTACAAATGAGAAAACTAAGATAAAGAAAAGTGAAGTGACCTAGTGCCCTAGAGCTGGTTAGTGGTGGAGGGGCTGAGAAGCCTGCTGGTCCGATGGTAGAGCGTTGGCACCCAACCACTCTTGTCTACTAGCTCGATAGTAGCCACAGAAAGGAAACTCAACAGGAGATGTGTCTTACGCATTTTTTGCCCCAAAGATGTCAGTTCTTTGAGAGAGACAGTTTTTACCTGGTCCTGGGTCCGGGAAGACACTACTGAGTAATAACTATCTAGTAGATGTACATCTTTTTTTTTAAAAAAAGATTTTATTTATTTATTCGACAGAGACAGCCAGCGAGAGAGGGAACACAAGCAGGGGGAGTGGGAGAGGAAGAAGCAGGCTCATAGCGGAGGAGCCTGATGTGGGGCTCGATCCCATAAGGCCGGGATTGTGCCCTGAGCTGAAGGCAGACGCTTAACCGCTGTGCCACCCAGGCGCCCCAGTAGATGTAAATCTTAACTGGGTATAATTCCCAGGAGGGACTTGCAAGGTCATACGGAGGTTTCCCCCGTAAAGCTAATACTTATATCACCCCTTGGTGACTGTGAAGGCATGATTTGGAATCAGGGGTCTACGAAAGTAGCTCACCTGTCTCCTACCATGTGTTTGGCAAATTATTGACTGACAACAATTTTTCTGAGAGTAAACCCAGACTACCATAGTTATGACTTCTCGCATATTTAGTCCTATCTAGGAGCCTTAAAATGGAAAGGCATTTGTTTGGTATTTTGTCTGTTTGTACTCACTCCCTTGGCCATCCAGTCCCTTGGCTTTCAACAGCGTTTATAGGCTAATAGCTCCTCAACGTAACCCACAGGCTCAGACCTCTCTCCCAAGTTCCATACTCAGCAGCCTATTTGACATCTCTGCTGGGATGTCTAGTAGACCCTTCAAACGTGACAAATCCTAGACTGGGCTCTCATCTCTCCCCATTAACTTGTTCCACCCCAGCCTCCCCCACCTCAGGCAGCACCAAAGCCAGGCTTGCTGTTATTCAGACCAAAAATCTTAGTTATCCCTGATTCTTTTCTTTCTTGCACCTCATCCATCAGCTCGTTTTGTTGGACCCACTTCATACTGTACAGACGCTGGCCATGCCTCATTGGTCCCCACAGTTTTCCTGGCCATGGTGCCTGGAGCCACCACCTCCTCTTCGCGCCATGACTGTAGTGCTACAACCTGGTCTCGGTCCAGACACTACGGCGAGCCCTTTGCGCGGTAAGTGAAATGGTGTCATTCCTATGCTCAAAACTATATAACGAGTTCCAGTTAATTTCCAAGAAAAAGTCAAAGTCACGGGGAGGGTTTTCTCTTTCCTCTGCCCCCACCTTCCATCCTTTACTGCTACTCTTCCCCTCCCTCATTCCATCCAACTCCACCGGCCCTGATACTGGTCCATGAAGAGTCTCATGCTCCCCTCTGGCCTTTCCTTGTCTTGTTTCTCTTCCTGAAAACCCATCCCCGAGATGATCTGCTTGCTAGATTTTCTCGCTTCCTTCCAGTGTTTGCCCAGCCTTCCCTTTCCCGATGAGGCCCGGCCTCAGCCCTGTGTTGCGAGGCATCAGTCTCGCGTCCAGGCACACGTCCGTGGGTAGTGAAGGAATGCTAGCTCGAAGCCCCACTGTGTGGGTGTGTGGGCATACAGAGCACTTCCGATGGCTTCTAGCTTGAACCTTATGAAATTGGTACTTGGACAGACAAAGACACTGAAGCACAGAGAGGTGAGAAGCTCGCTTCAAGTCACGTGGGACGTGGACGAGCTGCGGCTTGAGCATACCAGCCCAGCCTGAGCTTGGGCTCTGGCCTCTAAAGCAGAATCCTCCCACACCACCTGCAATCCCCCCGACTCCGCTGGGGGGCCCGCTGTTGTCCTGTTAGGCACATAGGGCGGCAGCAATATCATCAATGTATCCCTTCAATCATCCTCTAAAGTAAGCAAGACAAAAGCTTCAGTTTCAGGGAGAGAAACATTGAGATGAAGGGTGTTTAGGTGTCAAAGGTCACCCCATGCGGTAAAAGCAGAGCGGGGATGATAAACCAAGTTTCCTGACTCCCAGCCCCAAATATTTTATGAACTGTGCAATTCTCCCCCGTGGGCGGCTCACAAGATTGTCTGTGCAGAGAAAAGTGCATGGGCCCTAGGAGGTTTGTCAGTCCGACAACCGAATCCTAGAGGGGACAGTGACAATTATATCAGTCACATAAGAGGCACCCCATACTTTGAGCTGGGGGATAATTCCTGAAGGTAGCTGAAAAGGCACAGCCAAGACACTCCCCACCTGAGCATAAATGGCAGGAGAATGCTTCTATCTATAAAGAGCAGGTGACCTCCTGTGGTGTCACGCCATCTTGCCAACCAGAGATCTGGCCCATCCTGGTGTGTCTTTGTCGCAAGTATAATTAGCACTAATAGTTCGACAAGCTTCCTTCGTGACCTTCCATCTTCACCCAGCCGAAAGAACGCGTGCTACCACGCAACGGCTTGCGGTGAGCCAGGATGAGACCTGTGTGCTCTGAGCTTCCCAAGCTTCATTCTCAGCCACTATGGTTATTTTTGATCATCTTTATTCATTGTGCGACCCGTTGGAGCTTCAGGGCTCATTAAGCTCCCTGTGTGAAGTCTGCTTAACAAGAGACCCCAGGGTTTCGCCTTCCCTGCTGAGGCTCCCTACTGCTCACTTGGAGCTGGGAGAAGCTTGCTCTTTGGCAAGGTCACATGTTTCAGTTCTTCCTGGTGAAGATGTCATCACACATCTCCAGGTGGGACTGGTCGGAGTGGGGATCCGAACTGCTTTATTTCTAAGTCATTCTTAGAAGTAAGAACAGGAATCTCATTATTTATAGAAGGTCTGTTCTTACTTTTTCATAATTTGGCCTGAAATTTGGCCTGCAGTGTTGTGTTTTAATACTAAAAAATTTCAACAAAAACTTATCAACCTCTCATAAAAAACAAAACAAAACAAAACAAAAACAAAAACAAAAGCACTGGAAAGTGTCCATTCTCATTGTGGGATAATTTGTTGTTAAAATCCCTGTTAAAATCAATATGAATTTAGGAAGAAATGTGGAATTGCTCAAACACAGACACACACAGACACACACACACACACACACACCCCATCAACACACACAAACCCTCTCCACATTTCTTTCACTCTTTGACGTCTGCATGCCAAGTGAATGTTCCTCAGATACTCCCATATGTCCCCAAATATGTGCCTTCCTTATTTCATTATGGCAGGTTAATAGATGTGGCAGGTTAGATTAATTATGACTTAAAACTTGGCATTCCACAGGAAGAAAATACAACTTTCAAATACAATACTTCTAACAATACGACTGATTTTCTTACAGTAAAAAAACCCAACCTGTCAAAACATGACATGTCAGACCCAGTTTCCTTCCACCAACATATCACAATCTGTTTTGATGGAGAAAGGATATATTTTAATTATTTGTTTTTAATCTGACTCCAGACTTGACATATGGCACTTCATTAAGTTCTCTCTACATATTCTGGTAAAAACAAAAACAAGATGTACAAAGTTATTCAACTTCTGGCATAAAAGTTATTTTTAAGAACTTCTATTGCTTCTGATGAGGTTAAATGATTCAAAAAAAAAAAAAAAGCCTTTGAAAGCTTGAAGTCTCATCCGTTTTGAAAGATTTGCCAGAAATCAATCACAGTAGACATTAGCTATTGGCAAAATGTGTTTCCTGGGTGAGGAGGGGTGCATCAAGATAAATAGTAATTGGTCTTTCCCTAGGGTTTTTCTTTCTGAAATTCAGATACAGTAAATTGAGAGAAAAATGCATATACTAGCTGGTATTTTCAAACTGTGGCTGAAGCCCTTTTCTCTCAACTCGAACTCAGATGAGGAAGATAACAGACCTTTTATTTATTTATTTATTTATTTGGCTTTACGTAACATGCTTTATCAGTGCCTTTACTGACATAGCAAAAGGAAGCACTTCGGACAAATTTTTGTTTCTGTTACCTGAAGGCCAATTTAACAGAACTATCAATTAACCAAAACATTTAATTTTTTTGTGTGTATGCTACATTAAAAAAAGAGCCAAATTAAAAAAAAAAAACCTTATTCAAGATTTTGTTTAAAATTGCTTCTAGCAAAAAAATAACATTCAGAGAATATGCTGATGTCAATACAGATTTAACCTAGTAATTTGGATTAGAGTTATCAGTGTACCTGTAAATAATTCAGAATGTTCAGAGAGATCCGTTCGTTTACTTATCCGTTCATACAATAAACCCTGGCTTAGTATAGGTTAGACACTTTGTACTGGGGCAAAGGACCGTCCACCCTATGAAGATAACACACAATTTCCGCTGTGAAGTGGTCCATAGCGTTAAAGAGACACATTGTGATGACCACCAGGGAAGGGAATGAAAACCTAGAGATTTTAGCCAGAATTCTCTGAAACAAAGACAGGACACAAGATTATTCGGGGACCAAGCCACTGGAATCAATCCTAACTTTAGAGGCTACCAGGCTCACTAGAGTTTTATATTCTGCTAGTGTCTCTGAAAAGTCTGTGAAAATAGTCCAGCTAATCCACACAATTTAATAATTGTATCTATTAGAGCTAATTTCTAACATCAATTTGCTAATTAACAAGCCCCTATTTTGATGGGTGAAAAATCTAACATTTATTATACTAACTAGTAAAGCCTCTGGTATTGATCAGAGATACACATAGTTGAAAGAACCTACAATAGCTTTCTCTGAAATTTGGAATTTCAGAGTAAATGCTAACTTACAACCAACACTGGGCTATGAATAACTGGAACATAGATGAAGCTAGCCCAGTGTGAAAATGCACACTCACGCACACTGAAGTATCAGAACACTGATACAGATCTCATCGTTCTGGCTTCCAGAATGTAGGATGGTTAAGACTTGTCTTTTGGGCTCATCAATTTGTCTTCACTGCATATGACCATGTCTAAGTACATAGTAGACGCTTAACACGTGTTTCTTGACCGTCTCTATCAAAAGCAACATACAGTCAGATCATATCGGAGGTGCGTGGACAGGGACTAAAATCCAGCAATGGCGACCCCAGGGAAAGAAGACACGATCACCGAGGGCACACCAGAGCACCTTGTCTCACGTAGAACTGCAGCATTTGGTGGCATTTGATCGTCGGCCCCCCCTTGGTGACAAGGAGCTAAGGCTGACGGGGCATGTTACAGTCCTTGTACTTTCGTGCTTGCATACGGTGCTGCGACTCTCCAGGGCACCGACTCAGCTGTTCTGAACAGCTCAGTGTCTGTCATTCTCATAAAGTTTCCATTCTTAAAATATAATTCTTGTGTTCATCTGACCCTATTTGACGATGTAATTAAGACGTTGTCTATAGGGATGGCCAAAACCAAGTAGATATTTCATTTTTTTTTATCCTAAGATTTATTGTAGGGATTAACTAATGTTCCAAGAGAGAAGTGGGGATGAAAAGGTAAATACCATTCCCAAGTGGAGACATAAGAAGAATCCAGGTGGACTAGAAAGGGGGATGGTGAATGGACTAGGGGACCTTAAACTTAAATGTGAGAGGCAATACTCTTTCCTTTTGCGTCAAGGAGACCAGTGAGACGCATGTAAAGACTGTGTCGAGGAAGTAAATAAGGAATTTTCAACAGATGAGAAAGCATTGTTTGCCAAGAGTTGTATATTTAAGTGAGATGTAGTCCTCATTGAAGCAACTATTCCTGCTCGTTCTCAGTGGAGAGGAAATTATAACCTGAGGAAGTTAAAGCTGAAATCATGTGGGAATAGGATGCAATGCCCAGAAAATCATCAGGATTACTTTTCCAGCCACAGAAACAGGTTCACCATGAGAAGGGCTCCAATGGTGCTCCTTCCTGGATCCATAAACGTAGAGGACACAGGAGGGCCTGGAGACCCCAATTTTCCCAAATGTGCAGTCATGGTCAGGCTGGAACATTGCTATCTGAACATGGTAGAGTGTTCTCTACCACTTGGACCAGATTGTTCCTGAGAGGAAAAGATCTGAACTGTGCAATGCTATCGGGACCTTGAGTCAAAAAAAGACAGATAAAATCCCCCAAAGTAACCTTGACCCTTCATTTGCCTCCCAAAGGCTCTGTGTAACTGAAGCAAATGGAGAGGCAACCCCAGCCCATTACGCGCTCAGACAGCCACCAACGCAAAACAGAAGCTGTTCCTTTCGGAAGTCTCTGCCTTTCCTCCTGCACTGATAAGCTTCGGCTAGAGAAGGAATGATTTTTAATATGGTGCTTTTTTGAAAGTGAAATAAGAACAAAGATAGGTACTTTGACAACTACTAATGAAACCGCTAATGGAACTGTCTACCTGGAAAAACATTTTCGCAAGGGGAGATCGAAGTTTCCGTGTGCATGACTACCGCACTGTGTGAAGGAGAATCGGTTGCAAGCTCCTGGCACCTTTCACATAAGAAAATGAAATGATAAGTCTTAGCCAAACAAGATTATATTTGGCTATAAAAATATTTTTAACACCCTTTTAATCAAATTCTTAAAGCAAGAAATCCATGAGAGACAATTTGAAATCAAACCTCATGGACTTTATTTCCTTTTTGGCAAGAAATGGTAGAGAGCAGGTTTTAAAATCTAAAAATATCTTATTTCCCCTTCAATGTTGGTTTCTAATTTTTGTCTATACACGTAGCAATTTCAGCACATATCTGAGTGATGCCCGTGAGTTCAGGATTCCGTCTGAACAGAGTTGGGTCTAACATATTTGCTGTGTCCTCCCAGGAGGAATGAGGGCAAGAACACTCTCTAGGGTCCGTTTTATAAGGACACTAATCCCATTCGTGAGGACCCCACCCGCAAGACACGATTGCCTTCCAAAATCCCACTACCTAATGCCTTCGTGGGGGGAAAACGCTGCTAGGACTTCAACATATGGGTTTGTGCAGGGGCTGGGGTGAGGGACACTCAGTCTGCTGCATTAAGTAAGGTCCGTACCGTACCATAGGGCCCCTCTTGGTGTTGTACGTTAGGTAGGGTTTACAAAAGCATTGTCTCAGTATCCTCAATTACAGTATAGTGCAGCATACAGAAACGCTCACTCACTCATCTCGTCCCTCCTCCAATTACCGACAACCTGTTACCGTCGCTATAGTTTGGCTTTTCCAGAACGCCACATAGTTGGGACTCTACAGTGTGGGGTCTTTTTAAGGCAGCTTCCTTCGCTCAGTAATCTGCATTTAAAGATTCTGTCCTTTTTATAAGTTGTGTTCTCCAAAGTTAAGGATTCTTTTCATGGAAACAATGTTCTAAAATTTGAAAAGACACCATTCATTTTCCTCAACTCCAGTTTCCTCATTTGTAAAATGGAGATATTTTAATTTCAGTTCCCAAGAGTTTTGTTGAGCACCCAAGGGCTAATTTACCATCAGAAAAGTAAAGTGTTAGACAAGCATCATTTTTTCTTAAAATCTCATAATGAATGCAAGGACCTGGGGGACTCATACAGAATGGAAACGGTCAGATCATTCCTGACTTGGATGAGGAAGGAGAGACTAAGTTCTTGTTGTTGCTTTTGATTTTGTTCAGGGATCATTTCTTACTATTGTTTCGCATATTGCCAAAGTACTATTACGAGATTAGTCACTGAGAACACATGAACTCAGAAAAAATTTTCCATCCTCTTTATTTCGGTTTCTTTGTTTTGTAATGATCAATTGATATTTTAACTTTTCTTTAAGCTTCTAAAACATTTTATATTGAGCCACAATGACTTCAGGTAAAAACTACTGCTCTTATATGTGAACGGAATATTCAGTTTCCACATATCACACGATGCTTCTAAGGCAGACCCTCTTCTATTCCATATGAAGTTACTTCTTTTGGGTGAGAGGAATTCACTTTCCATAGTTGCACTGTATTCCAGGCTTCCCAGGGACTGATGGCATTCTGTTGATTTTCATACTAGCAGCATATACTGTTTGCTCAATATCATTGGAGAAATATGAGGGAGTATTGAGGTGTTAGAGAAAGTTTAAGATCACGCAGGAAAATGTAGTTTTTTCATAAAATGATTTCTCTTCTTGGCTCATCTTTGGGATCTCTAAAATACTTTTGGACAAATTAAAGATTTAAAAGGCCCTTCCATGAATCACCTTTCTTAACTTTTCCTTGATCTTTATTGTGACAGTGTTTCTAATATCTTACTCAGCATTGAAAAAAATATACATTTGGGTTTAGTCTATCAAAGATTTGAACAATGTGGTATAAATATATCTATGTTCTTAGGTGTCAGAGGGTTGGAAGAAACAAAAGAACAATATAATGTCTACATTTTAGTCTTACCAATGCAGAATAGGACTCTGGGTGATGTTTGTTTTGAAAGATTTTATGGCATGACCAAAAACATAAGTAATTATTAATTTTCTCTAGCACATTCAGGTGCAAACACGTGACACTTCTTTTTAGCTCTTTTTAAAAAAACAAACTAAACGTGGTTCTAGGAAAAAATTGCACAACATGGCAGAAGACCAAATATCTGCTCTTCTTGCCTTCTAGACCATGTTTGGAGAAGGGAGAGTGGTTTGTATTGGAAGGGGGCAGGGATGCTAAGGGAGTCTTATTCTTCAGGCTCAGACACACTGGTCTGCTTAGGCTGAGGCTGGAGCAGAGAATAAGGGACCCCTTGCCCCATCACAAGTTTGCTCCCAGAACAAACAACTGTGGTTTCCCTTGGATTGGCATGGAGAGGCCCCCAAGAAAGGCATGTGTTCAGAGTTGCCGGAAGCTGAGGGTGGAGCAAAACATTGAGGCGTCCTCTAGCCAGCCAGCTAGCCCACCAAGTCCAAAGCAGGGGCAGATGTCTACAGAGGGGAGCAACTGCAGTTGCTTGAGAAAATTCTAGAAACAATACCCAGATGCAGACCAAACAGACTCACATGCCCATTGTGGAGATGTGTCCATTTCTGGGCAGAAATATACTGTTTCTTCAGGGACGGATTTCTCTACCTGGTGTACATTTTGTTCATGAATAAAGGTAATGAGAGGCTGTCTTAGACATACAAAAGATAAGAGAATTAATCATCAGCAGAGCAGCATTACACAAAATGATAAGGGGAGTTCATGAGGCAGAAGCAAAAATACCAGATGGAGATTAACATGTACATAAAAGAATGTGTAAAATCATCATTTGTAAATATAAGCTCTCTAAGATAGTTTTCTCATTTTAATGCTATTAAAGTAATTAAGCATGTAAATGAAAATAGTGATGGGGGTTTGTACTAGATGATACATGTAAAAGTGAAATGTGTGACCAGGGCACAAGGGACAGGAGGTGACAGGGTAGAACGTCGGAGGACCTTACGTGACGTGTCAGATGGTCTAATGATTTGAAGCTGGACTGTCAGGATATAGAAAACCCCAAAGCAATCAGTGAAATAAAGAATTTAACTAATTCGTTAAAGGGGGTTGCTTAATAAATAAAAAGTAGAGATAAAATGGTAAGGTAAAAATACATTTAATTTATACTAAAAAAGCAAAGGAAAAATAGAGTGAGAAGGAGACGAGACAAAGAGTTGTTATTTAACCAAAAAAACCTGTTTTCTTCAAAACTTCATGTCAGATTTAAATGAAAATGTATCAATGATCATGTGATGTAATAGTGGCCTGAGCAATAAAATTTAAGGAAGGGATTGTCAGATCAGATAAAAGAAACAGGAAGAACCCACTATGTGCCATCTATATGAAGAACATTAAACATAGAAGCACAAATGGATTGAAAGTGATTAGACCACCTTCGTCTGTTGAAGGGCATCTCAGCTCCTTCCACGGTTTGGCTATCGTGGACATTGGTGCTATGAACATCGGGGTGCGTGTGCCCTTTCTTTTCATTACATCTGTATCTTTGGGGTAAATACCCAGTAGTGTGATTGCTGGGTCATAGGGTAGCTCTATTTTTAACTTTTTGAGGAACCCCCATGCTGTTTTTCAAAATGGCTGTACCAGCTTGCATTCCCACCAACAGTATAAGAAGTTTCTCCTTTCTCCACATCCTCTCCAACATTTGTTGTTTCCTGCCTTGTTAATTTTTGCCATTCTAACTGGCATAAGGTGGTATCTCAATGTGGTTTTGATTTGAATTTCCCTGATGGCTAATGATGTTGAACATTTTTTCATGTGTCTGTTAGCCATTTGTATGTCTTCATTGGAAAAGTGTCTGTTCATATCTTCTGCCCATTTTTTGATTTGATTATTTGTTTCTTGGGTATTGAGTGTGAGAAGTTCTTTATAGATCTTGGATACCAGCCCTTTATCTGTAGTGTCATTTGCAAATATCTTCTCCCATTCCGTGGGCTGCCTCTTTGTTTTGTTGGCTGTTTCTTTTGCTGTGCAGAAGCTTTTTATCTTGATGAAGTCCCACAAGTTCTTTTTCTTTTTTTCCCTTGCCTTTGGAGATGTGTCTTCAAAGATGTTACTGTGGCTGATGTTGAAGAGGTTACTGCCTATGTTCTCTTCTAGGATTTTCATGGATTCCTGTCTCACATTGAGGTCTTTCATCCATTTAGAGTTTGTCTTTGTGTATGGTGTGAGAGAATGGTCGAGTTTCATTCTTCTGTATATAGCTGTCCAATTTTCCCAGCACCATTTATTGAAGAGACTGTCTTTTTTTCATTGGATATGAGATGCCCTTCAACAGATGAATGGATAAAGAAGATGTGGTCCATATATACAATGGAATATAACTTAGCCATCAGAAAAGATGAATACCCACCATTTGCATCAAAATGGGTGGAACTGGAGGGGATTATGATAAGTGAAATAAGTCAAGCAGAGAAAGACAATTATCATATGGTTTCACTTATATGTGGAACATAAAGAATAGCGTGGAGGACATTAGGAGAAGGAAGGGAAAAATGAAAGAGGGCAAGTCAGAGGGGAAGACAAACCACGAAAGACTATGGACTCCAGGAAACAATCTGAGGGCTTCAGAGGGGAGGGGTTGGGGGGATGGGCTAGCCCGGTGATGGGTAGTAAGGAGGGCACGTATTGCAAGGAGCACTGGGTGTTATAAGCAAACAATGAATCATGGAACACTACATCAAAAACTAATGAAGTACTGTATGGTGACTAACATAACATAATAAAAAAAATTAAAAAAAATAAAGTGAATAGAAGAAGGAAGGTAGGTCATAAAAACGAAATTCCAAAATAATTTAGATTGGCTATATTAACATTGGGTAAATTAGATTTCAAAACAAGAAATATTACCAAGGAAGAAAGGAGACATTACACAATGATAAAGGGGTTGTCATAAAACCAGTGCAGTACTGGGAAGAAGTATGTGCAAGTCGAAGGAACACGTGTTTGGGGATGGGAGTCCC
This sequence comes from Ursus maritimus, assembly GCF_017311325.1. Classification (NCBI taxonomy): domain Eukaryota; kingdom Metazoa; phylum Chordata; class Mammalia; order Carnivora; family Ursidae; genus Ursus; species Ursus maritimus. Next base: position 6,825,230 of record NW_024426774.1, on the reverse strand, counting down.
ACATCAGTATCATTTTTTCTAAGATTCCCAGGTAATTTCAGTAACAGTGGCACACGTGGTAACATTGACCTGCTTCTCTGTGGAAATCTCATGCAGGTGGACGAGATGCCTGGCCGAAGACTGTGGGCATCACAGCAATGGCAGCAGAGCCAGGGGTCAGGTGCACCCCACATCATAGAGCATGTTTGGGACGTGGAAGAGCTCTTTTCTACAAAGCGTCACTGACTCCACAACGATGACTTTTTCCTGGACTCTGTTTAAGTGGTGGGGAGTCAGCGCACAGCCTGGTTAAGTTAACACAGTTACTCCAAGGATGCTAGTCGTGTCCAAAAGGCAGATCCTCTTCAGTGGCAACTACAGAGGTATTGTTTTAGGGCTTCGTGACAAATAGCCACGTTACTTTTTCCCAAGCAATTGATTTATCTTTTGTCTCAAATCCCAGGAAACTCGGAACCTCATTTACAAGTGTCCAGGATTACAGAACAGTGATTTTGTACGAAATTCCATCTATGCACAGCTGACTTTCCTCTCCCCAATGTTGCCCTTCGCAGTGCCCTTAGCCGTCTGTGTCGGTCTTGTCTGTGTTGGCATCACGCTCACCTGAAGGCTTATTTGGGGCCGGAGAAGCCTCTTCACTGGCAGCTCACTCACAGGGCTGCTGGCAGGAGACCTCGGTTTCTTGTCATGTGAGCCCCCCCGCAGGGCTGGAGTGTCCTTACCGCACGGTAGCTAGTTTCTCCCGGAGCGCACAAACCAAGAGACAGAGCTAGGAGGAAGCCCCATGCCTCTCACGAAGGCACCTCTGTCCTGTTGGTTTCGCAGTGGCAGTCCATCTGCCCCCTTCATTCCGGGAGGGGGCTACACGCGAGTGGGAACCTCGGGACACAGGGATCCCCAGGGTCATGTTGGAGGCTCATCACCATCGCTCTACTTGCAGAGCACGTGTGATGGCGCACAGAACCAAAGAAGCTTTCATGGAAGATGTCATGTTAAAGGAGGGCTTTGACATGCAGAAAACGGGGGATGAGTCACACAGAGAAAATATATGGAGGAGAAAAAATATGACTGAATGTAAATATGAATTACAATGTTGTTCGGAGTAACAGGAAATTGGACAATGTAATTAGAGTTATTGATGAAGAAAAGCGGGAGCCAGGAGAAAATGATGCTGAAAAAAATAGATAGGAGTGAAGTTCATCTTAAGTATCGCAGGTGGAAGGAAAGCTGACCCCGTAAGGAGTAGAAACTATGAAATTTGTTGAAATAGGAAAGCAGAAATCCCAAAACTATTTTGGCAAGACTGATGGCTAATTGGATATAATGATCAGAGTGGACATTTCCTGGCTTTCTAGAATCTGGGTCCCCCTTCCCACAGGATCCCTCTTGTGCTTTGTGGTCTATTTTCTCTGGGGAGGTGGGACACGACCTGCAGGCACTACCTGCCCCGAGGTCGCAGGCGGTTCTGTGGGCGATGCCTGGCCTGAGCCGTCTTGACGGGAAGGTGTATGGAGGTACAGGAAGGTGACCTTGAAGGCGCGGGCAGAGGTCAGGCACCCATGCCGCCGTCAGTGTTCCCGACAGTGCACCTGACGGCCCGCTGCTCCTGAGCCACCTGGTGGGGCCGACAACAGAAGACAGTCTGAGCCCTGACGTCTCTCGAATCCCTGGGAAAAACTCCCCCCAGAATCCAAACTTTTATCTGGCCTCCCCCCACCTTGGTTTCGGTTTCAGTCAGCTTGCATCAGATTTTTGTTTGAAAACTTTCTCCCGGATGCAACGTCACAGTAAATATGATTTTCAAATGTCGTTGTGGAAGATTCTGCCCATCACTGTCCTCCGAAATGTATAGTCTATCAGGTTTGGTGGCTGAATGAAGGCACCCGAGTTCCCAGAAGGGAAAATGTGACTGGCTAGATGTTACACGTCTCTTCCCGTAGTTACATGTGGCGCCTTGTCACGTATTGCTATAGTACTATTTTATATTATATATGACCACAATTTCCGTTAGAGGAGCCTGCCGGCTCATTGTCTCTTGTGCTTTCCCCCTGGCGGCTCCTGCAAAAGTGTATTGTCAGCAGGGGCGGGGGTGGGGGGGCGGTTCTGATCTTATGGATCAGACGCTCGGGTAGATGATGTAATATGGAAGGGTCATGTGCTTAGAAACCAGATTAATCTGTTTATCAATCCGATGTTCATTTAATCCTTCATTCAATCATTTATTTCTTATCCCATGTAGTCAATCACAATTGCACCCGTCTTTATTGAGCTGTGCTGAGGTGCGGTTGGCATTCACCGTAACAGGCGCATGTCCCTCTCTCTCTCTCTCTCTCTCTCATATGAAAGCCAGTGACCTTCCATGCTCTGCACATCTTACTCCTTTCCAGTCCATTCATCCAGAACTCCTGAAAGTTTGACAAACAGGGTCTGCAAAGGCAGGCTGAGAGCTCGGGGTGGGGAGGGGCAGGCAGGAGGCCCCAGCAGCACAGTCTCAGGAGCTGGACACAAAGGAAGCTTTCTGGATTGTTATGCCCGGGACAGGGGCACGGGGATGGGAGAGTGGAAGGAAGGTGTCTGATGAGGACTGCGGGCGATCTCTACTCCTAATCTGGTGGTGGTTAGGCCCCAGGTTAGGCTGGTAACCAAGCATTTTGTTTAAAAATTAAACAGCATTAAGGAGGCATGTGCTATTATGTAAGACTGATGAATCACAGGCCTGTACCTCTGAAACCAATAATACAGTATATGTTAATTAACTGAATTTAAATTAAAGAAGTTTTAAAAGATTAAAATTAAAGTTAAACAGCATTACAACTAGTCTTTTCATTATGTTTTATCATCATTAATTCCTATGTCTGTACGTATTTGTCTTCCTGATTCACAGCGGGTACCTTCAAAAAATGTGCGGATTTTCTTTTGGACAGTTCTTTGCACGGGGGGTGGGGGGGTGGGGGGGTGGGGGGGTGACGCCGAGCCGGTGTGATGAGCACTTACGGAAGAGTTTCCTGCAGCTTTATTCCTGCAGACCCGCCTGTGATGTGACAGAAGCATACTGCATGCATTTCATAGTCCTGTGATAGTTTCCCAAGAATAAGTTTATTTAACAGTTTGTCATAATTGGTTGTTTTTGTTTTTTGTTTTTTTTTGGTTTTTGTTTTCTTTGTTTTTTGTTCTGTTGGTTTGTTTTGGCTGGGTATACATAACTGACATGTCGTTAGGAACACACTTGACGTTCATTGGCCTATGCTATTAAAAATGTATTTCATGAAGTATTTATGAGTTGATAGACTCTTACCTATAATGTGATCTATACTTGCGTTCTATGATATTTTTGTTTTCAAATAATTATCATTGTTAGTAATTCAACTCAAGATACTGTCATCCTCCCCACCGCCCAGAGGTATGGTTATTTAAAAAATTCTTCTATATTTGTTCTTTATTTCTCACTTTACCTCTGCAAGTTATTTTTATATTGGTATTTACATGTTTCTTATTAGAACCAATGTTAGTCACCAGGAGACTGAGCAGAGTTTTAAATCTGTACCAACCGTTACATAACCAAGAATTTTTTTTTTTTCTGCATCAATCATTACACAAATTTAGATTCTGCAGATTACTAAAATATCTCGATTTTGCACTTTTACTTTCTCCTGGAATCTGTAGAATTTCATTGCCGGTAGGGTGACTGCAGGTTGTATGAAACTTGGATTTCAGTCATTAACCGTTTTAATAAAAATATGATCACAAATGAAACTACAGCCCTGTATTTTTTCTTTTTTTTATTGCATTTTTTCCAACATCAGTTCTGCTGACACAGAGCTCAAGAAGCCACTTGATTTAGGAGAGTTGCAGGAATGTGGCTCTGACTACTAGCACCCCAGGAAAGAGCTCCAACAGCGGGGCAGTGACTTGGGGAGACGGGACAAAAGAGCTTCTCGGGAAGAAAGGGCAGGCAAAGCTGCTCTAGCCTGCGGGCAGCCGCTGGGAGAGTCCGATGCGTTTCTTGAGTTAGAGTTGCACAGCTGAATTAGGTTCAAAGCACTAACCTGAGCTCGAGGGGGTTCCTGAGGTCTGCGGCCCAGGGCCTGACTGAAACGCATGTCATTCCACTCTCTCTCCCAGGAACTGAGCAAAGGTCACTGGCATTGTTTCCAGACTCTGCTCTGAGCTGAGGCCTGGAGCTGAGTCCACGAGGAAGTCGCAAAGGCACTCAGTGCAGCAAGTAGTCAGGACGACATCAGTCTGCCTCTGCTCCTCGGCAGCACTTTCCTTGCTCGGAAACCCCTCCAGGGTCCTGCGAGGATGCCAAGCGGCCGTGTTAGCCCCTCATCCCAGGTGCCTGCGGAGCACAGCCGGGAAGAGCGGGCCCCTTTCCCGACAGCCCCTGCAGAAGTTCTGGGGCATCAGTCACAGTTTGATGGTTTGAACCCATGTCTATGTTTGGACAAATCTGTTCAACGACCAGGACTGGACCAAAACGTGCCAAGCCACGGTGCCCGCCCCGACCGAACCACAGGGACGGAATGTAGGACAGGTGGTTCTCCGGAGGGCGTGGGGGTTACAGGTGGTGCGGGGCAAGCAGAAGCCGTCGATAGTCATTAACCCAAAGTGTGTGCCAGGAAGGGCAGTCAGGGCAGTAGGACTTCGAAGCGGACCCTCTTCAGCACGTTGCAAGCTCGCTGGCACCGACGCTGCGGTCCATTTCCATGCCGAGGAAGCCTTTGTCCACCGTCTGTTAGAACCTCGCTCCTCTGTGAGTTTGGAGGATTAATGAACTCCAGCGGGGTGGAGAGAAGACCAAGATGACCGTTGTCGGGGACGAGATGGACCCCTAAGAAGCAACTCGGGCCAAAACAAGCACGTCCTCTGCCCCGGGGCACTGGGAAACCGTCAGAGGTGCGGCGCGGACCCTGGGGCCGCCTGCGGGAGACGGGGCACCGGCTGCGGTGTGCGGAGAAGACGCCAGTGCAACCTCGCGGCCCTGTAGACCCGGGGTCTTGGCTCGCACTTGCCTGGGGACCCCACTTCACTCTCTGGTCGGGGGACAGGCTTGTCATTATGAGCAGATCTCCACATCATCTTTGAAAATGCTCTCCGTTATTCTATGGACACTGAGGCTGGCTGGACAAGAATTCTTGGGGCTCAACCAGATGAGCTGGGAAGGTCTGTTTCAGTGAGGCTTATTTCTTTGTCGTGTGTCCCCTGCCCTGCACACTGAGAAAGCCACAAGAAGAGGGTAAGTATGAAAATACTGAAATTAGTATCTTAGGCTTTCATGGTACCTACGGAATGAAAGTGCCTGTTCTGTCGTCTTATATAAAATGTAGTTAGGTCTTTGTCAAAACAGGTCCTTTCAGTGTTCTCAAATATTAGAAACATTAAGTTCTTAAACAACCTTCATAAACGATTATGATGGAAAATTTTGATTATTTTTCCAGAAAATAATTTAAAACTACAATTTAAAAATCTATATTAGTTTAATTTGGGCATTTCTGTACTTGTAGAAATTTAAGTTTTAAAATTTTAATGGAGAAGAGGAATGACTAAAAATGTCTTTTATGATAGTTAACTCAAATTCCCAAGACAAGTAATTTGACACCCACGGAATGTCAACTAAACAAAACCAATTAACAAGCTAATCAAAACTTTAAAGTGTTTTGTCTCTGCCTAGCCCTTAGAATTATAATGGGATGTGTGGGGGAGACTGTGATGGTATGACTTATAATAAGAAATATGTATATTTGGTCCTAGCACAATGCCCCTAAAATCCTTGGAATTTCTTAAGTGATGAGAGCAATACAGGTATCTCTTGTTATGTTAATAAGATGTCCTTTGGAAAGCACCTAAGGATGCGGGCTGGTTGCCAAGAGGACCAACCCTGTGATTATAGGATTGGGACTTTTAGTCCCACCCTGACCTCCAGGTAGGGGAGAGGGGCTGGAGGCTGAATCAATGGTCAATGGCCAATGATCCAATCAATCGTGCTTCCGTAAAAATGCTTTCATAAAACCCCAAATGCTGGAGCTCAGAGAGCTTCCAGGTTGGAAAACACACGGAGACTTGGGGAGATGGGCACACCTGGAGAAAACACGGAAGCTCCTTTCTCCATGTCTTGCCCTATGCATCTCTTCCATCCGACTGTTCTGAGATACATCCTTTTCTGATAAACCGGTCGTCTAGTGCTTAAGATGTTTCTCTGAGTTCTGTCGGCTGCTCTAGGAAATGAATTGAACCCCAGGTAAGACTTGTGGGAGCCTCTAGTCTGTAGCCAGTGGACCCGAAGCACAAGTGAGGACGTGGACTTGTGATGGAACTGTGGGGGGCAGTCTCCTCGGGCTGAGCCCTTACCAGTGAGATCTGGCAGTGCCTCCATTAGAAATGGCAGAAGTGACCTACATTGTAAGACACCCAGCTGGTGTCAGAGAGTTGCCTGGTGGTGTTGGGACGCCCCTCCCTCATACTGGAGTTGGCTGCAGAATCCTAGTTGGTGTCAGAATCAGTAGTTGGGTGACTGGAAGTGGAGTTGGGAGCAGATCTGTAGAAACAAAGAGCATATTTAAATAAGAAAGGAGAAGAAGTCTGAAATGCACTGATATATGAGTGCAGATATATTAATAAAATTGGATAGTATTTCCTGAGTGCTGGCTAAGTGCTAAGTACCATGGTAAACAGTTTACATATTTTGTTGCGTTAAATATCTCCATTTTACAAAAAGAAGGCTCAAGGCTTGGTGAGGTCACATAGCTCATACATGACAGAGGTGGGGTTTTAATCCAGGAGCTGTGCTTCCAGGGTCCTCTTTACTAAGACGCCAAACACCTGTCTCTTTTACAAGCATGTATAGAACACGTATACCGTCTGCTTCTGTACATGTGCACTTATGGCAATTCTGCAGAACAGATGCTATCAGGGGTTGAATTATGTCCCTGCAAAATCATACGCTAAAGTCCCAATGCATGGTACCTCAGAATGTGCCCTCATTTGAAAACAGGGTCACTGCAGACGTGGTTTGTTAAGGTGAGGTCATACTGGAGTAGAGTGAGCCCCTAATAAGGCGTAACTCATGCTCATGACTTTGAACATGAGCACAGACAATGCCATGTGAGAGTGAACACGGAGACCTACAAGCTGAGGGACCGGATGTGGAAGACGACCAGCAAATGACTGGAAGCAGGGCAGGGGTCTGGAAGATTCTCACTCATGGCTCAGAAGGAACCAGCTCTGCGAACACCTTGATCTCGGACTCTTGTCCTCCAGGCTGTGAGGTCATACTGATGTACTTTTGGAGTATGGGTGAGCTTCAGTGGGGTGGAGTCCGAAGCTGGTGGCCAAGAAAGAATTCTTGAGAGTCTTTGGTGCAAAATGGTGGTTTATTAAAGCAAGGGGACAGGACCCGTGGGCACAAAGAGCTGCTGCCCCTGGTTGTGAGGGGTGGCTGATTATATACAATGGGGTTGGGGGAGGTAAGGAACAAGGAAGGTTGAGAAAGTACTTTCATATGTTAAAGAGACTCACAGGATACTGGAGACTTTGCCATTGTCAAGTTAAGGTTGCTTTTCCCTCTGGCAAGGCATTAGCATTGAGATGGTTGTGAGCTTCCTGGAAGAACATCACAGATCCCACCCAGGAGTGGGGGTGGGGGAGGTTGCAGGGTGGAGGCCTATGCTACGCTTTGTCTTCAGCCAGCCTTCTGTTCCCTCATCAATACATCTCTACTGTCCAAGCTGTCCAGTCTCTGGGAGGCTTTGTGATGGTGTCCCCAGGAAATTGAATCAGAGGCTGTATTCCTCCCTCCACCCAAAGGGAAGTGAGGATTGTAAACTGGCAAAACATAAGAACTTTAGATGTTTAAGGGCAGAGCCCTTATTAAAATTCAATCCTTTTGGGATCCAAGGCCCGCAGTCTTTGAAGTGGGATTGAACTAGCAGACAGAGACCGTCCCTGTCCCAGCAGTGCTGACTATGGGCTGCATGGGATCAGTTAGTCCTGGCAGGAAACAGTATGTTGCCTAATATATAGTCTTGGTGATAATGCTCTTTTTTGATTCATATAGTATAAGAAAAATGTTTCCTTTTTTAAAGGAGTGTTAATTATTTACATGTCCAAAAAGCTTCTTGTTTCCTCCTTCTTTGAAATACTTCTATACCATAGATATGTCTCACGGCATACGTGTGCATTATAGATTTCTGCTCCTTGAAAAGCACTTCAATTTTGAGAATTACATGCCATTTCATTAAAGAGTTGGGCATAATCTGTTGTCAGCTAGAGCTAAGAATCACTGAGTACCAATTTATGATTGTTTAATGTTAAAAAATGGTGAAGAATAGAATCGTTTATTTACCCTGGATTAAAGTCTTTCCAGAGCTCCTCATTATGAAGTTCACAAAATAAACCAATTCCTTGAGAAACACTGAACTCTTGTAACAAGTGTCTCTAAGCTACGTGATCACTTACCGGAGGCATTCATGTGTCTGTTTCTAGTCCTTTAGAGAATTCTCTTATCTTTCTTTGCCTCCAACTCCAATAATAAAAAGCAAGCAAATTGATGATAAAGGTCATTAACGTTGCATTTGGGTTAAATGAAAAATCCTAATAAAGATGATTTGAAAAACCCTCAGCTGCAATTTCAGCTGGTTCATTTTAGAGGAGATCTCTATCACGATGCCTATAAAATGCGTTTGTTCCCAAGTATTTGGTGAGACTCCCATTTCAGAGCAAAAACTGATGGCAGTGCACTGAGTAGGAGTAGAGCAATAAATGCTAAGATTATTTTTATGATGACCACATTAATTGCTTTCCTCACTGAAATCAATATGGAAACTGGAATTTGAGGAGGGATGTAGGTCTGCCTCCTCCTTCGAGCATTACAACGTACTTGTGCAAAAGGTGTTCGCTTGGCCACCAGAGCTACTAAGGATATGATTCTGTATTGGTTGAACCAGAAGCTTTATTTCTTAGGATGGGCAAGGATATTTCCCAAACATCTTCATTAGCTGTGAGACAAAAGTGAAGATTGAACAAATGTGAATGGAAGCGGTATTTGGGTAATATTACTAATGGGTGATGTTTAGAGAGCTGGTGATGTGAACAAAAATGCTCTTGGATTATTTTTATGAACTGGCCACAGTAATAGGTGCTATTTCAGTATTCGAAGTGTATCCTAAAGGATAGTTTACGTATCCTGGGACTAGAAATAGGAGCACTTTGAAAAACCATTAAGACCGTCTCTAGCCAAATACAACCAAAAGCCGATTGCTTTAAAATTTCAAGAAGGGGGCGGGGCAGAATAAACAAAGAAACAGGAGATGGAAATTAGAAAATCTTGCTAACCTGTGACAAAACATTTTAAATTCAGAATTTTTTTTTTCCTAGTGTGGCCACTATGCTTAAACACATCATCTGAAAAGCAGTCAAAGGACAACTTGTGTTTCCAGTGATAGATTTTTCTAGATGGATGGTAAACTTCAATTTTTAGTGGTAGGTTAGAGTATCAGGATGTTTTATGCAATAAAAAAAAATCTAAAAAATATGGCAACAACCACTAAATCTTTTTTTTTGTTTGTTTTTTGTTTTTTTTTTAAAGATTTTATTTATTTATTCGACAGAGATAGAGACAGCCAGCGAGAGAGGGAACACAAGCAGGGGGAGTGGGAGAGAAAGAAGCAGGCTCATAGCGGAAGAGCCTGACGTGGGGCTCGATCCCGCAACGCCGGGATCATGCCCTGAGCCGAAGGCAGACGCTCAACCGCTGTGCCACCCAGGCGCCCCAACAACCACTAAATCTAAAGTACACAATTTATTTTTGTGGAGTACCAGATTTTGCCAAGAAAATGTTATAGACACGCTTCAGAAAACCATGTTAGGTTCACTTTGGAAAAATAAACATTCTTTAATTTTAAAAAATGTTGATTCAGACAGTATCAGATTAGATTTTCTTAAAATCAAATATTTTATGAGGATATTTTTTTGTGCTATGATACGAATCTCCAGAAACTGTAAATATTTGTAATCATTTATTTTCCTCTTTCAATGTTTCCATGAAGGGACCACACAAATCAAGACCATTATGATACATTGGATGAGCAATAGCTTGTTTGAACAGAGCAGGCTTTTATTGTGAAGACCCCGAAAAAGTCACAAAGTGCTACAATTTCACAACAATTTGTTCTCAAGAATGGGAAAATTCCCAGTAAATTATGAATGCTCAAAATGGCTTTGAGAAGTCACTTGTGATTTTCAAGGTTGGGTTAGCTTGTCCCATTACCTAAATGGCTGTTTGTGCCAATTAGTTAATCTCTTGTTATTAAATTAATCCTAATGGATTTGCTGGATAATTTCAATTTTCATTAAGTCACGCAGAAAAAAAAAAGAAAAGAGAGAGAGAGTGATTGACAACCCCCAGCCCATGACACACAAACATTTGCAGACACCTGTCCTTTATTATTCAGCCAAAACAGCTCCATTTTTTCTGTATCAATTATATCACCATTTCTGCAGGCAAAGCAACAAAACTGGAAAGAGTATTTAAAAGAAGGAAACACTGGGTTAACCAGATTCTGGGGAAATACCCTTTTGAAGAGCATTAATCATAAAAGTTAGAGAGGTAGTTTTATCCTGTTGTTTGCATTTATGATATTAAAATATTTGCATTTGAGTAATCTGTAATCTCTCATGCCAGTTAAAACAAGTAGATGTGCTTGATGAGAAGCTCACTAAATAAAATGATTCCTGAAAGGTCCTTTCAGTTGAGCACTGCACGTGGGGCTGAGATGAGTATGGGGGGACAGTGGCCAGACCATATTCGACAAAAAGAACTCAGACCACAGACTGCCGAGTTCGCTCACCAAAGACAAACCCCAGCTCTGCCGTCAGCCCAAAGGTCCACACTTGGGCAACGACTGCCAACATTTTGGCTCTTTCAACTCAGTGTCAGCTTGAGAAAGTCAGATGTTTCCCAAACTTCCCACTTCCGGGAGCCCCTTCTCTGGCTTCCTCAGGCCTCACACCTGGGGCTGAAGCCCACCTGCAGCCTTCCACCCCCCCTCCTGCACACCAAGCTTTCCCTCGGACCAAGCTTTCCCTCTCCCCCGCTCGCCTGCTCTGGGCCAAAAGCCTCTGACTTCCTGGCTACAGCAAGCTCTGAATAGATAGGCTCTTTTGTTCTCATTTGGGTGGTCTTCAGCCATTTCCACAGGCCTCGCAGAAGCTCATTCCCTTGTTCAGTTGGAAGGTACTTCTTTGCTAAAATACTCCGTTGTAACAAGGGCAGAGTTCTGTTTACACAGCAGCTTTGTGCCTATTCGTGCAGAAGGCTTGGTGGTGGGAGCGGGATTTGGGATGGTGGGAGCATGGGCGAAATAATGAGCAGTTACAGCTGATCTCATCTACGTGTCCCCCTTCTTCTTACCCACCCACAGGGGATCACTGACTCCTTTTGCCTCTCGATGCCTCTCACACGTCTCCCTTCCATTGTCTCCCTAGACGAGTCCAGTGAAGGTCTTGACTCTGTTACATAGCGTTCAGTTTTAAAACGTCCTCTCTTCGTCAGATCTTACAAAACAGTCCTTCCCAGTCCTGCTTCCCTTCCCTGATTCAGCCTTGTCAGTCAAAATGTATCAAAATATACTTTTATTAAAATACAATATAGGTCTTCCTTTATGACTGTAATGGTGCCAGTCCTCAGCTTGCCCTCCGGAGCGCTCCGCCGTCGCCCGACGCACTGCCCAGCGGCTGACAACAGCGCTTTCTCAGCAGAGTGAGCTCACCCTGGAACACGGAGCAGACTCTTCTCTATCTTACCTCTCAGATTTCTTCTTGGGATCCTGACATGTGCTTCCCTGGTCCTCTTAACCAAACTGAGAAAAGTGACCATTTAGGAAACTGTTCATCGGGGCGCCTGGGTGGCTCTGTCGGTTGAGTGTCCGACTCTACGCTACGGCTCAGGTCATGATCTCACGGTGGTTGGATCAAGCCCCACGTTGAGCTCCATGCTCAGAGCAGAGTTGGGCTCCATGCTTGAGTTTCTCCCTCTCCCTCTGTTCCTCCCCCTGACATTCTTCTCTCTCTCTGGAATAAATAAGTAAAAGCTTAAAAAAAAAAAAAAAAAGAAACTGTTTATTGTATCTCTTATTTAAACCCATCTCCTAAAATGCAAACCTGACATGGTCCTTATGGTACTTACAGGGCCTCAGGTAGGATAACGGATAGGTTTCAGCACATGTGCCAACTCATACAAATGGTGTGGGAGCCTGGAGTGCTAAGTCGAGGAAGATTCTCCAAAACACTGGGCTTCCAAATTCTGCAGAGAAAGAGCTTTAGTGCTCCTTTACTCAAATGACTGAGATGTGAGAAAGTAGTGGATCCTTTTCTTGGATCCTTTTTGAAGACCCTGTTTAATTGAGAGATCCTTCTCTTGGATCCTTTTTGAAGACCCTGTTTAATTGAGAGATAACTTCTTTCTCTCAAAGTAACGGAAATAGACATGAAAAGATGAGGATGACAATCAGGCACAATTTTTAATCCAATCTATTTCCCACAAATATTTAAGTACTTACCAGGGTCTGGACCCTAAAACATATTTATTGTAAAAATAATTCTTTCTCTAACAGCTTACAATGCAGGTGGGAAAGAACACATCCCATTGTAATGCTGGTGACAGTATCAGCGGGAGGAGCTGCCCTTCCTATGACTAGTACCACGGCCACTGTGTGCGTTGACATACATACAGGAACTGCTATGCTCACCATAACCCCAGTGCTGGGGGTCATTGATGTGTTGTCCTGTTCCAACAGCTGAGAACGTCAGGATTTAGGGACTCCTCTTACTGTGGGTTTTTCTACAGAGGTCTGCCAAAGGATTAATGCCATTATTTTTTCTCTGAAGAAGAGACAATAAATTTAGACTATTGCCAAGACTCCATGTGACAGAAGCAAAGACGGTAATGTCCACTTTCGAGGAACTGGGACAGCTTATCAAGGAACCTGTCACATGATAGTCGTTGGTTAATGGCAGGACTCTGCCCCCCCTCCCCTTTTTCTACATGGAGGCGACCTTCATGCTCGTGTTCAGGTTTTTCACCAACATGCTTGCTCCTATGGGCCTCGGATGCCATGCTTCAGCCCAGCCTTGACAGCCACTGTTGTCATACTTGCACAGGCAATGGGGAGGAAAAATTGTCTACATTTTCCAATATTCAAAAGGACTGTGGACTCTGGGAAACAAACTGAGGGCTTCAGAGGGGAGGGGGTGGGGGATTGGGATAGGCCGGTGATGGGTAGTAAGGAGGGCACATATTGCATGGTGCACTGGGTGTTAATACGCAAGTAATGAATCATGGAACATTGCATCAAAAACTGGGGATGTGCTGTATGGTGACTAATATAACAAAATAAAAATTATTTTAAAAAAAGGCAAAACCCTACAACATGAATTAAGTAGAAATGGAATAAAATCTCCCTCTTTTGCTTTGGACACAATAGAATCAAAACCGAACCACGAGGAGCAAGTGGAAACCTGATAATCACATCATGTTCTCTACGGCTTATTAGCTCACCGGTACTTCACAGACGGTCCTCGGAGATTCCTTGGTTCCTATTTTATCTATTTGTTTCTTGAAAAGATTTTATTTATTTATTTCAGAGAGAGAGTGGGAGAGAGAGCACGAGCAGCGGGGAGAGGGGCAGAAGGAGAGGGAGAAGCTGACTCCCTGCTGAGCAGGGAGCCCAACATGGGGCTCGATCCCAGGACCTGGGAATGATGGTCTCAGTGAACCAAAGGCAGATGCTTAACCAACCGAGCCACCCAGGTGCCCCAGTTCCTGAATATTTTAGAAAGGTTTCCTACTCATAAACTTACGACAAAGATCACAAAGGAAAAGGGCCTGAACTATTTTTAAGCCATGTTTCTTCCCCCACTTTCTGCCCTATAAGAATAGGGCATTTACAAGGAATGTGTTTTCAAGGATCTTTATATGGTTTGTACCTTATAGGAAGTATCCTTCTCACTAGGCCGTGCTACTATTTATTAAATGAGTAAAATACCTTGGTTATAAGATAAAACAAGGCACAGCAGCATGCCTTTAAAGCTTTGTGTAGTAAGGAGGGCATGTATTGCATGGAGCACAGGGTGTTATACGCAACTAATGAATCATTGAACTTTACATCAAAAAAATAAATAAATAAAAATTAAAAATAAAAAAAAAATAAAAAAAAAATAAAAGCTTTGTGTTGAGTGGATGTGAGCAGCAAGTCAAAAACCCACAGAGGCACTTCAAGTGAATTTTACCACCAGGTTGAAATGAACCGTCGACAGACACCCTGTTTGACTGTCTCTACTCGAAACTGCGTGGAAGGCTCTGCCCAAGCTGCTTGCAGCAGACATCTCCCTTCTGCCTCAGTGCGCATCCAACATGAGAAGAGACTCCAAACCCTTGAGCTCCAAATGCTGGCACTTTAATAGTTTAATACTTAAAAAAATGTTTGGGTGTTTCATGTTTAATAAGCTAAAACAGGCCAATGGGCACTTTTTTTAGTTAATTCATAATAGAAATGCCGAGGTTAATCACCTTGTGGGTGCTTTTCCAGGTGATTGGCAGGGACTGTGGTCATGGACCCAATCATAGTTTGCAATCAAGCCCTTCGTCATTGCAGCTGAAATGCTTTATCCTCCATGACACTCAGTCACAACCCAGTGTTTCCAAGTGGCCAAAATCAGAGTCGTGAGGCACCCCACCACCGTGACAAATAGATGGTCATAGAGTCAACGCTGTGTGCAGTGCTTTACTGAACACTAACTGTGCCACGGGAGAAAGACTCATGGGGAGAGGAAATGATGGGACCATTTGTGTAGTACGTTCAAGGTGCTGCTCAGCGGGGCAGCGGACATGCCTACTGTGTCCTAGTTCTCATAACTACCCTCTGAGACAAGACCCTTCGAGGTCTGAGTAACTTGCCCAGGACACAGAGTTGGTAAATGTTTTGTCTCATCTTGGAACCCACATTTGCCTCTTGCAGATGAAATAAGTCATTGATCGTTGAGTGTCTACTGAGGGCCAGGTACTGTTCTAGGCACATGACAGTGTAAGCAAATCAGACATAATCCCTTGCCCTTGTGGGATTTAAAATAGTCATGAAAGGAAAACTGAATTTTATGTGGGTAAGAAGGTGATAGTGATTGATTTTTTAAAAAGACTTTATTTATTTATTTGAGAGAACGAAAATGAGAGAGATCACAAAGGGAAAGGGAGAAGCAGACTCGCTGCTGAGCAGGGACCCCGATGTGGGGTTCAATCCCAGGACCCTGAGATCATGACGCGAACTGAAGGCAGATGCTTAACCAAACTGAGCCACCCAGATGCCCCTAGTAACTGATTTCTAAGAAAAATAAATGACAAAACAGAGTAAGGGAGCAAGAGCATCGCCAAGATGGTCATGGTGGCTGGTCCCAATTTGAAATGCGGTCGTCAGAGTGGGATGCACTGGGAAGGTAGTGCAAACGTACTGCCTTTCAGGGGCTAGTGGGAAATGGTTTCATGGAAACGCGACACCTGGGCCAGGTCCTTCATCACCAACGGAAATTTACCAGGTGGAAAAAGGGAGTAGGAACCCTGAGGAGACTCAAAATCATGAGGCTAGAGATCCTAGAAGCCTGGCTTCTGTGACGTTTATGTGTGTATATGTATGCCTGTTTGAGACAGAGACAGTGCAGAGAGCAGACAACCCAAAGTACTGTTAGACCGTTGTCCATTGAAAATAGCCAGCTCCTTATTTCTTCTCCAAGGCACACATAATTTGGAGGTGACGATATTTTGACCGATGTTGTGGCATCAGAACTATGCTGGTAAATATTTAATGATCCACTCTCCAAAAAAAAAAGTCTCTCATTTGTATCAGTTGCCAATTTCCATGGTGTAAGCACTCTGACTGTAGCCAGTTTGAAGTGACCGACACAACAATCTCCAGGGAGGCGTTGGGAAGAGATGTGCCATAACGCAGTGTTACCATCTTTCTACCCTACGGCTACAACACGTGCAAATAACCTAGAGAGCATAGATAACAGTAAGATGTGCTAAAATAATTGGGAAATGGTCCATTTTCAATAGTTACTGGCTTTTTTTAAGAAGAGGTTATTTCATGAAAGTATATCCAACTTATTTTTAAATAATTATTGTGTTTAGCAACTGATTTACAAAATTCTAAAAAGTTGAAGACACTGGTTTTCATACACTGCTGTTGTTGGTTCCAGCACACCCCTCGGCTGGCGTAGAAATGAAGGGAATTCTGTGTTTTCCTTAAGTCAGATCTTAAACCTTTCTGACCTGAATAAATTCTCATTTCAAGGAAGCATGACATTCAAAGTGGCTTTCCCTCTGTGGCAAGATGTTTTTCCCTAACATGTCAGAACCTGGTGGCTGGTTAAGACCATCGCCAGCTTTGATATAGTCCCACCTGCTGGTTTCACTTTCGTTGCTTGTGCTTTAGGCGTCATTCCCAAAAAAACCATTGCTAAGACCAATGTCAAGGAGCTTCTTCACTATGGTCCCGTTAGGAACTTTATGGTATCTGGTCTCATGTTTAAGATTTTAAACCATGTTGACGTATTATTTTCTTTTTTTGAGTAGTATAAGAAGAATTCTATTTTCTTTATGTGGTTATTCAATTTTCTCAACACCATTTATTGAAGAGATTCTCCTTTCCATACTGACTGTGCTTGGCTCCCTTGTCACATAGTAGTTGACCTTATGAACAGGGATTGATTTCTGGGCTCTCGGTTCTGTCCCACGGAGCCCGGGGCTGGCTGAATGGCCTTATTTGCTTGTGTGTTGCCAGGAAGCCCACGCCAAGGGCAAGCGTGATGCCAGCAGGCTTAAGGGATACATTTTGATACTTTCCTTTGAAATACTTTTACATTTTAACTTTGAGGGCAGATAGAGGACAGCTATGGAGATTGCAGTTTTTTAAACTTTAGAAGATAAATATGCCACTGACACAGTGAAAAATGCTGATTTCCCTGGTGCTTTTTTCCCGTTTGAACATATCCCCCAACAAGAGGCACCGCGAGACTCTCTTTTTATCTTGAAGATAGTGAGTTCTTTAATGATGGTACGGCGAGGGCCGCGTGTTGGAGCCATTCTTATGCCCAGTTGCAAATACATGTTGTCACCAACTATGATGTGGAGACAAGGGGAAAGAAAAAAGGATGCTTGGTTGCCTTCTTCACCACAACAAGGAAGGACTCCCAAGCTACCTCTTCTGCTGTGGAGCCACCTGAAAAGTCTAAAGAGAAACAATTAATAGGAGGAGTACCAATGACTAAAACTGTTGTTCTCTCATGAGCTAATGATTTTAAAGATTTTTCCTTTGGTTTTTCATTTTGTTTTGTTCTTTGCTTTTGCTCCCTTTCCTGGTAAGTGGAACATCCCAGGAGATTTTTCCATTACCTAAAAATATGGGAAGAAACATACTGCAGTTATTTTTCCAAAATACCTTACTACAGAAAATGCCACTTATGCATGATTCCCCAATAATCTCTCCCTGCGACAGAGTGTATATTTATTGCTTACCAGGGCCCATGAATTGCTTTAAAGTATTTAATTTTTAATATTCAAAAAGAATTTGTGAGACAGAGGGTACGGTCCATGAAGGAAGGGACTTAATTCGTTCTCAATTGTAGAAGCTCTGTAAATGTTTGTTGAACGAGTAATTTCCTTGGCTCAATCCCACATTTGCAGTCAAGGAAATGTACTTGGGGCAGCTGATAACCTTTCTCAGCACTGGCCAGTTAATAAGTGGTAGGGCATGAATTAAATTGAGCATTTTTTGGTTCCCAAGCTCTTTTACAAAGTACTGCGGGACGCCCATGGTATCCACGCAGGGGAGAAGGTGGAGGAGCGTGTGGGACACTGAGTTTAGACTCTGAGGTCTGCGGTCCTGGGCCCGCTTCCTGATCCCCAGAGGAGAAGCTCAGTGACCTTCTCCACTTGCCTTGTCCCATCCCCGCAATTGTCACATCCGTCCTGAGGAAGTCGAAAGGTATTCAAGCACATCATAGTGTTTAAATATACTGCCCACTTGTGATAATATTTTTGAGTAAAAACTGCAGAGCTGCCCTTGTTCTTCGCTTTCTCGCGTGGACGTAGTGAAACGGACACTCTGACATGCTCTACACGCTCAGTCTGGTATTTGTTGGGCATTTATTGTGCCGGTCGCGCACACCATTGCACGAACACCAAACAGTCTCCCGTGTGGTATGTGTGTGTGCCTCCCAACATTCCTGAGTGAAGTGTACGTGTGATAAAGTTTGAGGCACACTGCACTGCACGCCACTGGACAGCATCACAGTAACGTCCAGTATGGTGATCACAACATATGCTTTTTTGAAAGCAATGACTAGAGATTCTCTCGTTGAAGGTTATCTCTCTCCCTTTGACAGATGAGCTTCTGGAATTTGAGCCTTGGAAAGAATACACTGCCACATCGATATTGTATTCAGCTTTCAATCATCATGCTGAAAATGAAGGTAAAAAGGAGCAAGAAAATACCAAATGGTCATCTGAGAATTGCTTTTGGAGTCCAGTGAAAGAGGCCTTCTTGCTTTTGAGCAAAGCATTCACCTGTTGTACGTTTGTTTTGTGCGTTCCCGACGCTCAACGCTTTGGGTCAGACCTGCTGTGTCCACCACGCCCCACAGACTCTCAGGGGTAGAAAGGAATGGGATCACCATGAAGTCTGTCTAAAGATGGTTGTAAAATCAACCTGATCTTTATCATGAGAATTTGGACCCTTTGAGTAAGAGTGGGACTCCTAGAAATACTTTCAGAACTTTTCATGGTATTTGGAAATTATGAAACAATACTGAAAGTTCATCCCATTTAGATTCATACCAGAGGTGGGGGCAGGAGGAGGGCTGGCTGCCATGTTAAATAACAATAGAGAGCTCTTGGTTAAATTTTAACTTCAGATAAACAATGATTTTTTTTTTTTTTTAATGTAAGTGCATTCGTCTGCTCAGGCTTCTCTAAGAAAATATCTTGACTGGGTGACTCAGATAACAGAGATGTAGCTCTCACAGTTCTGGAGGTGGGGAGTCCAAGATCTTAGCACCGGCAGAGGGGGGGGTCTGGTGAGCACCTGCCCCCCACCACAGAGGGCTGCCTTCTCCCTGTGTCCTCACCCAGTGTGCCCTCAGCAGTCTCTCTCTCTCATCTTATAACTCATGAAACCCACCCTCATGACCTCATTTGACCTAATTACCTTCCAAGGCCCCATCAGACTGCGAGTTAGGATTTCAACATATGAATTTGGGGAGGACACATTGAGTCTGAACAGTATGTCTCAAGGACTGTATGGGACATACTTACACCGAAGGAACTATCCGCTGTTTATCTGAAGTTCAAGTTGGCCAGAGCATCCTGTGTTTTATCTCTGTGTTTCCCTGTGTAACGTGTAAAGAGAGCCAACCGGGAACCTGAAGACGTAGATGGCAGCCCCGCCTCCGCCTGCTCGTGGGAGCTAGGGAGTGCCCTCATCCTGCGCTGCCTCACTCTTGTGGATAAAGTGGGGATCCTGAGTCCAGGAGAGACCTGCCTTGCAGGGTGTGGTGGGGCATGCACCATATAAAAGGGTCGGGTACTAGCCAGGTACCTTGCCCGTCGCAAACACTCAGCCCTCCTCCTCTGACTTCAGATTCATTGAGATGAAGTGCATCCTAGTGCCTCCTCCCCGTGGCCCGCAGCCTGGGACTCTACGACTCTACCTTGGGCAGGAACCCGGATGCCCTGCTGCTCTCACGGCAGCGTTTTCCGAGGTATCGTCTCCTGGGAGTGTGGAGTTAAACACCAGGTCCGCCACCCAAATCAACGCAAGAGGAAAGGGGCCAGGAAGAGAGAGCAGGGGTAGGGAGGAAGGAGATGTGAGCCGCCAGTAAATGGGCTACAGGACCAAGGACAGTGCCCATCGGGGCGTCAGACTGGGGTCCCCGGGGCTGGTGTCTGTGAAAGAGATTTTCAGTTTTTAGACTGCACTTAGAGGTTAGTAAGCTATGATGGAGAAGATGGTGTAATACAGACTATTATCTGCGTATAACATGGAACATGGAATAATTTAAAAGGGGCATCAGTTTCATGGATGTACAATTTAGACATTTTCTTATTTCTAATAAACACATTTTTTTGTGAATTTTGCATATAGTTTTTGGAAAAAATGAGAAGGAAACAAGAAATTACCCCTGATACAACCACATAGATGTGACTTTTACGCATATCCTTTTATTTTATTTTATTTTATTTTATTTTAAAGATTTTATTTATTTATTCGACAGGATAGAGACAGCCAGCGAGAGAGGGAACACAAGCAGGGGGAGTGGGAGAGGAAGAAGCAGGCTCATAGCCCCATAGCATAGAAGCCTGATGTGGGGCTCGATCCCAGAACGCCGGGATCACGCCCTGAGCCGAAGGCAGACGCTTAACCGCTGTGCCACCCAGGCGCCCCCATATCCTTTTAATGCCCCTTAAATACCCAGAGTTCTTAATATTCAGATAAAGTAATTCAATGTGAGGTTAACCGAACAGTTTCATAGCCTATTTTTCTCTTTAAATTCTATGTTGAATGTTTTTCCTTGCCAGCGTATTTTTCCTCAATAACCTCTGTTTCAGTAACTTCAGATTACATAATTTTTTTGGTCAAGGTCCCTATTTTGAGAACAGTCAGGTTATTTTCACTTTATCTCTGATATTGTAATACGTAGGTGAAGAACACTCTTCTGTAAACCTTTGCACACATTCCTGAGCATTGACTTAGCGTAAATTCATTGCAAATGTAATCATGGTGTCAAAGTATATTTAAAGAATCTTGATACTCACTTCCAAATGACTTTTCCCAGACATGGTTTTACTGGTTTTACCGATTGTCACTGCTGCCACTGTGCCCAGCGTGGCTTGTGAGTTGCTGGAAACCCCGAGTCTCACACCCCGCCCAGCCCTACTGAATCAGAGCCTGCATGTGAGCGAGATCTCTGGAAGATCCGCATGGCTGTCAATTCCGGAAAACGCTATGTTACACTGTAGCCTCAGCAGAATCAAGAGTTTTTTTTTCTTTAACTATCTTCCCTTTTTGCTAGCAGGGAAAGATAAACAGGATACAGAGACATTAGACGTTGGTTTCAGACCTGGGGAGGAGGGATGTCATCATCGAGCTGAGAATCACTGTGGTCACACCTGCACGTCCTCTAATTCCGGCTCAGTGGCGCTCTGTCAAGGGGGAACTGGAGTCCAAGAACAGCCCTGACTCAGCCGGCTGGCCCAGGCGGTGGGCGTGGAGGCTGGCTGGCCTTTCTCTTCCTCTTCCTTGTTTGGATTTTGTCAATGGCTGTGGGTGGTCCCACCCATATCACCACAGTCACGGAGTCAGGTTAGTAATCTTGACTTTAAAATATACATCTGTTCGCCCCAAATCCTACATGCATGTCCGTGAGTGTGATGTCACCTCTACTTCCTTATGAGACGTGTGGCCGCATCATATGTCTGAAGACTCCCATTTAATTTGCAAACTCCGTACTTTTGATTGACCACCTTTAGGGATAATGGGATCGTACAGATCAGCGTTTCTCGGACTCACAAGTGCTGAGGGATAACCTGCGGGTCTCGGGAAAACGCAGGTTCCGATGCAGCAGCTCTGGGCGGAGGGTTTGCATTTCCTCCAGGCCCCAAGTGTTACTAAGGGTGCTGGTCTGAAGCCCCTCCTTGAGTAGCAGGGGATGGGCAACGAAGGCCCCAGAGAGGTCCCCAATCTACGTCTACCTCGTCCTTCATTTGGTGATGTCCCAGAGGGGATACTTGCCATCTTCAGGAGTCTACTTTAAATGACACCTTTCTCCTGAATTATGCTCTTCATTTATTTTCTAATTTGTGAAGCAGCATTTCCTAATAAAACAGGCTTGATCCACGTAGACCTGGGTTCAAATCCAGACCCTGCATTCCCAGCTTCAGACATGTTAAAATGCCATTTCCCCATTTTGGTCTCTGTTATTTAACTGATCTGACTTCAGTCTCCCTGCACATCTTCCCAAACAGTACTTGTTTCCAAGCAATTGGAAAAATCCAATGGACGGGAGAAGACGGCATGCACTAGAGCGGGTATTATGCTCATGCCACAAAGGTACATGGAAAAATCCCGTTGTTTTAAAATCAGCCATCCAGCTCCGCAGAGGGGGAGAACTGTTACCGCTTTCGACACAAGATGCATTTCTTTTTCACCTACTTCTCCAAGATGTAATATTGCAAACACCCCTGTGTACTACACTTCTCTTGTATGTCATCCTCTTGTGTTTTCCTGACCACTCAATACACATTGCCCTGGACACGTGCTTTGTGGGGGTGGTGTTTGGGGGAGGGAAAGAATGTAGCAGCTGTCACCGCAGGCAATGCAGTGTGGCTAAGGAGTAGCATGCTTGGGAGCGTAAATTACAAGGGACCTGGAGCATCCTGGTGTGCTCGGGTGGAACTCAAGCCAATTCTGTCTGAATCTAAAAGAACTAGGTGGGTTAGGTGGACACCAATAGACTTTCCTTATTCACCCTTCTCTGCTGGTCCTCTGGAAACCACTGTGACTGATGCTCGCACGGCACACAGGCATGACGTCGTGCCCGGCGTTGTAGCCCTTTGCGCGCACTGGCGGCCCCAGCCCACGTTCGCTGTCGGCACTGAATGTTGACCACATGTCCAATGATCTCTTACTACATGGGTCAGCCTGCACACGTTCCTTTCACAGACGGTGAAAGTAGATAGTTCTAATATGGGGAATAATTGTGTATGGCAAGTTAGAACTTTTTGATACCTGAGGGTTACACAACAGCTCTTCTGTTTTAACTGGAGTTTTGAGAAAATTTTTTTTAAATATCTGTGATGCATTTACCTGTTTTAATAATTACAGTTTAAGTAAAACATGTAAATTTGACTTGACTCGGAATTTTTCCATGAATTATCATCTACTTTTTGGCATTATTTATGTCTCAAATTATGACCTCGGGCTGCAGTCTTATAAAAATCACAGAGGTGTAGAGGGGTTTTTGCTTAGGCTGAGAGGCACTTGGGTAGTTTTGTAAGTTTTAATGAATTCAGTATATGGTCTCCAATTCCTTCTACAGATATAGTACAGAAAATGTTTGGTTAATTAAAAGTTTTCCATAATGATGCCATGAGCCACTTGGATTTTGATATGTAAATATTTAAGAAAAAAAACCTCTTCTAGCATTAATCACTTTCATATAGATTTGTTATCCAAAATCTTCACTGAATCTGTGCATAGTCTTCCCTTTGGCAAAATCTCGCGATGGTTTGATACAACAGTCATTTAAAACTTTTTAGAATTGTTGGGCACGAACTGAATAAAGTACTTGCAGTTCACTGCTCTAAGGATCTATATTTTAACAATATAATTAGATAAATTTATAGCTTTTCATTTTCGAGCACACAGCATTAGACCCAGTGATGTTCAAGAACTCTCCTCCTCTTGTCTTGCAAATACTATTTGTATATTCCAAGCATAGTACTTTTTAGGCAATATTATCGAACCAACACTGTTTGTTTGGATAACAAAGCCCTGTCAGAACTTGGCAGTGCTCATAGTTTCCCTTCAGGGACGGCTATGTAGACACGACTGCCAGTGACTTGAGACTTATTCTTTCCTATTAAAGGGTATATATTTAATTTAAAAACTTTCAAATAAATATTTGAAAAAAATATTTGAATGCTATTGAAATATATTTTTAAATGCTATGAATATCAAGAGCCATAAATCCAACATTACCAAAAATAGAAAATAATTTGTTGATGAAATTCAGAGATGAACAAATTGAGTTATATTAACTGAGCTGTAAATAAAAGTAATAGCAGTTAACGTTTATTTCCTAGTATGTGTCAGGTACTATCCTAAACATACTTCAGACACACAAACACACACACTCATACATTCACTTAAGCCCCTTAACAATGTCATGGTATGGATATGCTGTAATTATCCCCATTTTACAGATGTGGAAACTAAGAACTGGTTTACGTAATTTGGCCACCATCACCATCTAGTAAGTGGTAAACGCTCTTTAAACCCAGACATCTGACTATAGATCTTACACTGAACCACTGTGTTAAACTTCTTTACGTAACAGGTGATTCACACTGTGTTATTTAATCAACCCAACAACCACCAAATTCCTGTAATTGCAGTCAGTTTCTAGGTGCATTATAGTAGCTAAAGTTATAAGAAGTTAAGTAATTAGCTTACCGTAGAGTTAATAAAGAGTAGACCTAGAAGTCATACTCTGGAGTCAGTGGCAATAGATCCTACTCTTGTTCTGTGACCGCATTCTGCCTTCAACTGCAGCGTTCATATCTGGGCCTGTTTATCTTGACGTTTCAGGACTACATGTGGATATACAGAGGTAATGAGGAACACAGGTTGCTTTTCTTTCTTTCTTTCTTTCTTTCTTTCTTTCTTTCTTTCTTTCTTTCTTTTTCTTTCTTTTTTTAAAGATTTATTATTCTTATTTGAGAGAGAGAGAGAGAAGCGGGGAGGGGCAGAGGCAGAGGGAGAGGGAGAATCTCAGGCAGACTCCCAGCTGAGGGCAGAGCTGATCGGGGCTCCATCCCACAGCCCTGAGATCATGACCTGAGCTGAAATCAAGAATTGGATGCTCACTGACTGAACCACTCAGGCGTCCCAAGGTTGTTTTTCTCAATTGCCTTAGAAGTACAACTTAATTCATTAAAAAAGTGGGGGGACTTATTAACCTCAAATATTTGAATTGGTTCAGGGAGAACAAAGATTCAAGGCGTGTGCTTTGGAAACAGCAGGAGACCATACAGAGATGCTGGGTGGTAGAGAGAAATAGTTTTCTTTCTACTAGCTTTTCTTCTCAAGGAGTTTAATTTTTGACATCACCAAGACATAATGTTAGCGATATTTTCCAAGTTGATCAAACATCACGTATTCTTAACAAGAGGAAATACGACGCACACCAGATAATTAGATGTTGGGAGACGGCCCTCACACATGTGAGCACACACAGCATCTCAGAGAAGCGTGCTGTCCTTCGTGTTGGATTGGAAATGTGTGGAAGCTGACACTTCTTTCAAGCCCTGCCATGGGGCGATGTGCATTTTCTCAGCCATTTGTGGCTTGATGTATTTCAAAGCTAAATCTCTGAGGCAAGTTCAGTGATCGATTGTTGAAGAATTGAAGTGGGAGCAAGATGCTGAGAACGTGGTAGATTGCCTTCAAGAAGAGTAAGCCGTCCAGCAAGAAATTGTTTTAGAACAACTTTGAATAGTTTCTGCTGGTGGAATATGGTTGGCCTTCAATTTATTTTCATTCAAAGCAGATGTATCTATTTCAAGGCACCTACTCCAGAAAGACTTCAAAGCAACTGGATTTGGGCTTTGAAAAAATTCAGTACAATTCATCAGTGTCCATTGGGGCTTGAACTCCTGTGTAGAGCGTATGTGTATAATATCATTATATGTAATATCTTTTCCTTTTAAAAAATAATAACTAACAAAAAACTAGCCTAGCTTTTTCCTACCTCATACTTTCGTAGGCACATACGTTTCTAGGAAGTGTGAAAGTCTTGAGTGCATGAAGGCAAGGGACTGTCGTGGGTTTGGGAGAGCAGCCCCCACAAAGTTAGAGGCTGACACGGAAGCAGTGTCCCCAGGCAGAACCCATCTCACTGAGAGCAAGTTCGTATGGTAAGACCATGACCTACAACTCTTGGAATATTTCCCTACGTAATAAAAAGGAAAGAAATTACACCTCCAAATAGAGAGGAGTTTGGCAAATAACATTTTTTTTTTTTTAAGAGAGAGAGTGAGAAAGTGCGTGTACACCTGCATGCAGTTGGGGAAGGGGCAGAGGAAGAGGGAGAGAGAGACTCTTTAAGCGGGCTCCACGCTGGGTGTGAGATCATGACCTGAGCTGAAATCAAGAGTTGGACACTTAACCGACAAAGTCGCCCAGGTGCCCTGGTAAATGACATCTTAAATTCCCATTTCCCAGGATCTCCATAGTATTTGTCCAAACTTGTGATTATAACATTGGCTGGAGAAGCAAAAGATGAATGAAAACAAAATAGAAAAGATAGTTTCTTGAAAACAACTTCTAGTTGTTCATAAGGGAAATCACTTAAGGGAATGTCAGAAAGAGATCCTACGAATATGGAAAAGACTCCATAACCAATCCTGCACACCCCTCTCGTGAACTGATCTAACCCTAACCCTCTGAACCCCAAACACTTCTTTTCCTTTCCACCTCAGCCCCGCATTTACTCACGCTCTTCCCAAATCTCAGTGTCTCCTAGCTTGTGTCTAATGTGGGCCTCTTCTACTCTCCTCTCTCCCCCTGAAGCCAGAACAACCTGGATAGAAGACAGATCTGGACCAATTTTCCTTCCTCTTCTCCAGTCATTCCCCATTGTCCCCAGAACAAAGATTTTTCCCTACCTTAGGCCAGTCTAATTCCTCAATCTCATCTCGGGTGTTTGAACTCGTCACTTGGCCACTGGGGCTACTGTTCTATTGTCTCAAGAAAGAAGCTCTTTCAACACACCAAGTTCTCTCAGACCTCTGGTCCTTACCTTGACATCGCTGTCCTCTCTTCCTCAGATTAGTGAACTTCCTCAAAAATTTCACACATTGGGAAGCTCAGCAGAACTTTCCAGACAGAGAAAGCTCCCTCTGTTTCTCTAAAACATACACGCATAGCTAATTTTCCCATTGTATGGTTATTTTTCCTTGGCATACTCTCTCTTGTTTGGCATAATGGAACTCAATAAATGAGTAAATAAGTACTTTGCATATAAGAATTATCATAAAACATTTTGAACAAAGAAAATGTCGAATAAGTGAACAAAAATAATTATACATGTGCAGATTTTAGTAGTCTTAACATGAATATGAACATTTTTATTTTGAAATATTGAATTATGGAAATGTTGCAAAAACCGTACAGAGTTCCTATGTACCCTTCACCCATCTTCTCGTGCTAACATATTATATAATTAAGAAACTAAATAAAAAAATCACACTGGCACCATAATATTAGTTAATCTACAGGTTTTGTCCAAATTCCCCTAGCTCTTTCCATTAATGGCTTTTTTCAGTTCCAAGATTCATGTCATCGTGTGTCCTTCTGATCTGTGACAGATTTTTGTTTTTTCCTTGTCTTCTATGACCTTGACAATTTTGAAGAATTGTTTTATGGAATGTACCTCAGATTAGGTGTGCCTGATGTTTTCTTGTAATTAGGCTAACTAATGGGTTTTTGAGATGCCCACAGATGACACAGATCATGGAGGTGACATGCCCTACTCATCGCACCGTAACAGTGGTATTTAATGTCAAAGTGACTTATTTCTGGTGACCATCATCACTTCATTATAGGGTTTCTGTCAGATTTCGCCACTGTAAGTTTACTATGTTTCTTTTTCATACTATACGTGCTGGAAGCCGGTCACTAAGTGCAGCTCAGCCCAGAGGGAGGGAATCCCACGTCCCCAAGGAAGAATTATGAGATATTTGTAGACATATGTTAAAACCACAACAGCAATATTTTGTGAGAGAGATTCTGAGGCTATGAAAACGTTCTCTTCCTCCTTAGAGTTTTGTCCCCTAATTATAGCATTCATCAGTAACCTTGCCAGCAGTAATTATTACTATGCTGTTCTAATGGCGATTTTCTATTTCCCCATTCTTTCTACATTTATTAGTTAGAATTCTTCTATAAAATAGCCAACTTTTTTCCCCCATTCATTTATTTATTCAAGCATTTGTCATATTGTTTGGACTCTTGGATAATTTCGTATTCTCTGGGTAATAATCCTACACAATACTATGACTTATTTTGTTTCTCTAGTTGGTCCGGCCTTGTGACTGGGTGCTTTGCTCTGTCAGGCTGCCTTTGACACAGTCCTTCCCCTGCTCATTAGCCTTTCTCTACTTTCTGGATGACAAGGGCACCAAGCTTGTCTTGTGTTTTCCCTGACCCAACTTTAAAGTCGGTCTTTGCTTCAAGGAGCCCTAGTTACCTTTTATTGGAGAACGGTATTTAGAAACCAAGATTTGAATGATGAGTGTGTTCATTGCCATGGGGGAGTCATTGCTTCTAGGCCCCTGACAGCAGACGGAGTTAGGAAATATATGTCTGTGTACTATCCTGTGTAGGCACACGTGTCTATACTTACACAATTAGCTTCCTATTTATATATAGTAAAAGAAACATGAGGCCGTATTTATATTACTGATTCTAATCTAGTACCGTAAGCCTCCATTTACCCTCCCTCCTTGCTTATTTGTAACGTTCTCTCTGTCAGTGAGTAACCAAGCTCTCAATATCTGCGATATAGTTATTTGTTTAATTCTAGCTTCGAAGTTGTTGCTATGCACCCCAGTAAAGGACAGTTTACCAACAAGTGTTGAAGGTTTGTGTGCATTCCTTTTGTCTTTACTCTTTTCTTAAAAGATTTTATTTATTTATTTGAGAAAGAAAGAGAGAGAGAGGGAGAGGTAGATTGAGGGCATGTATAGGGGGATGGGAAGAGAGAGAGGGAGAAGCAGACTCCCTGCAGAGCAGGGAGTCAGACATGGGGCTTGATGTCTTGACCCTTGTCTTTACTCTTTTTTTTAAAATTTATTTACTTATTAGAGAGAAAGAACAAGCTGGGGGAGGGGCAGAGGGAGAAGGAGAGAGAGAGAATCCCAAGCAGACTCTGCACTGAGCATGGAACCCTGCATGGGCCTTGATCTTAGGGGCCTGAGATCACGACCTGAGTCAAAATCAAGAGTTGGATGCTCAACCAACTGAGCCACCCTAGTGCCCCTAGTCTTTACTCTTACAGCATCAAGAAAAATGTCCAAAGTTATTTTGGCTGGCTTTCCCCCCACTAAACTCCTCAGTGCAGTTATGTCCTGCTTTCTCAATAATGTCAGATTTATTTATAGCAGATTGAACTCTATTCTGAGTTCCTGGAAATCCAAGTTTAATTTCTTCTATTTGCACACAGTACAATTCAGCTTTTGTGTCTAGGTGTTCTAGGTGTTTGGACAAATGTGTAGACCCATAGACCCAGTACCCTGGTCTCATGCAGGACATCCCTTCACCCTACACTTCCCTTAGCAGGTTGTATTGGTTGCCATCGGCCTCCTCTCTCCCAAACCAAGGCAAGCGCTATTTGTCCTCTCTCCTGTACTTTTGTATTGCCCAGGATGTCACATAAATGTCCATTCTTGCACTCAGCAAGCTTCAAGTTTCCTCCATGTTCTTTCATGAATTAATGGCTAGTTCTTTTTTATATCTGAATAATATTCTATTGTTTGTATATATCATAGTGTCTTTTTTCATTAACCCATTGATACCACCTAGATTTCTTCCAACTTTTGATAATCATGGATAAAGCAGCTATAAACATTGCATGTAAGTTTTTATGTGAACATACATTATTAAATGATTTAAATTTAATTTAATTCATTTATTTATTTGAGAGAGCACACGTGTGCATGAGCACCATGGGGGGGAGGGGCAAAGGGATAAGCAGATTCCCTGCTGAGCGAGGAGCCTGATGCGGGGCTTGATCCCAGGGCCCTGAGATCACGACCTGAGCCGAAGGCAGACACTTAACTGATGGAGCCATCCAGGCACTGCTGACATATATTTTTTTTCTTTAAATTAAGACAACTTTTTAGAGAAATTTTAGAATTACAGCAAAATTGAAAGGAAGGTACAGAGAGTTCCCAGATACCCCTACAAGGTCACACGTGTGTTCCTATTCCACCCAGAGGTACAGATTTCCCCTCCTACTTCCTCCTTCCAAGGGCACTGGATTTCCACAATACTCTAAGGTGAGAGCTTTTAATTCCTCTTTCCTTAAGGTTCCTGTTTCTTAGGGGAGATAAAGCAGTGCGTCTGAGAAGGGTGATGTTACCCTTCACCTGTGGGCAACATGGAAACTTTCTTAAATTTATCCCCATCTTCTGCATGGGTGCCTGCTTGGATTCATGTAGAAAAAGCCTGCACATGGCAGAAAATGCCATGAGGACTGGTCCTCAGTAACTTCATCCTCTCATGGTAGCCCCCAGTCTGCCTTTAAGAAGTTATAAAAAATTAGCTAAATTTCCTTCCTGGCTTATGTGCTGTCGGGCCGGGTCTATCCTGGGTTTGCAATCACTTGGGACTTGTTTCTCACTGTGGCTACTGTCCCCTCATAGTTTGGGTTAGTTGCTTTTCCCGTGATATCAGTTTTCTGATGAATTCAAGAAAAGTCATCAATATGCATTTTTTCCTGCTTTTTTGTTGTTGTTGTAAGGAGGAGAGTGGCATGCTCTCCAGTTCTCTACATCTCTGAGTTGAAACAGGAAGTCTATCAGCAATTTTATTTTATTTATTATTTTTTTCATCAACTATTTTAATTTTTTGAAGTGAATTACGAAATAATTCACCTGGAATCTACTTATGAAATGATTTCATGGATTCCCTACGCCAAGCTAAGTATCAGGATGACATTCTGTCAACAATGGGGGAAGCAGCCCCACAAGCGTTTGTCCTATCACCGAAATCCAGAGCAACAGATTCTTACACATTAGGTCTGAGAGATCCTGAGGGAATCTTCGTTTCCACGTTTGTCTCGGCTTGTACACTCCACGGAGAATTAGCACGTCCAGTGTATTCTTCGTATAACTGATTTCAAAAGGAATATGAGGATATGTGTGTCACACTAACCTCACCGATCATGATATTCTTTGTGGACAATACATACATTATAAAAAATGTCATGGAAAGAGATGTTCAAGGTGCAACAGTAACAAAACACCTCCCAGAAGGATATTCCACAAGCCCCCTTGCACCTGCTGTGCAATTTCTCAGACTGCTTCCCCGTCAAAATCCGTTTCTGTAATGACGGCCCACTACTGAGAGTGGTTGTTCTGTGCAACCATTTGCCAACTCTGCAATAGCATGACTTCTCATACCTTCCAACTTACCTCCTCCTAAAGGACCCAAAAGGAGAATGGCGCCCCCTACCTGTGTGAGACGGTGGAGGTGGGGAAGAGATCGCCGCCCATAACCCCGCAGGTGCACGCATGGATGGTGAGAGTCCGCTGTCCACGAAGGAGAGAATAGAACCAATGAGTTAATTCCGATTTTAACCCAAGCCTTCCAAATCTCAGTCCAGTGAATTTTATATTAAATCAGACTGCCTAAAAGATTTTTACAATTGTTTTTTTTCCCTGTTAGAAGATTAAGAAACCAATGCTCGTGTTTAATGAAGCATCAGCTACATTTTAAGCTGAGTATGTATTCCATCTCAATTTTCTTTGATTCTGTCTGAGTCCATTTGGTGCTATTATCCACAGATGGACAAAGCTATTTTCTATAGCTGATTTCACTTGTGATTCTGCAACCTATCTGCCTTCCCATCTCCTTGTGAGCCCTGAGATTATGGTTTTCAAATACCCTGCAGTACTGCTCGTTCTCATGAACGGCAACTCTGTACCAAAGTGACTAGCAGCACCATTTCCAAGGAAGCCTCACTGCGGATCTGAATTTCAGCTGTCTGAAGAGCGGTAGATAGTTCTAAGACGGGCTCCAAATCTTCTTCTCCCCAGGTTATTATCCTAAGTAGGTCAGTGGTTTTCTATAGACGAGGAGCATAAGAACCGTCGAGGTGCCTGCGTGCAGTTCCTCAGGCAAACCCTAAGCCTGCCGGGCAGGGTCCCTGCAGGGTAGCCCAGGAATTTGTGGAGAAGCTTCCTATCTAGATCATTTGTATTTTTCCTTTTCTATGCAAAATGGACTATTTTCTACTGTGCACTTTTACTCTCAAAATGGTAAACATATTTTTCTTTCTGTTTATTTCCTTTTCGGAAGATGATGTTTTTGTTTCTAGCTTTTTAATTTGTTTTCCATATTGGTGACTACCTTGAGAGGGGTAAAACTTTGTGCAAATACCTTGCGGCAGTCAGAGAGCGCCTCCGTATCTAACTCACTAATCTAAGGCTGTGATGTTACTGAATGATAATCACTCATGCAGACTTGAAGTCGAGGTCTTAAGTTTTGTATTTTTTTTTTTCCTGAAACTCAGAAAACTCAAAATATATCTACCAAAATAGGTTATGAGCATTTTGAGGGCTTTTAAAAGTAAATCACTTAAGACTTTGTCCATTCTTGGTAATGTGTCAAAGTGTTCTTCGTTGAAAGGGAAGAGAAGAAAACACAAGGAGATCTCTAGTGTGAAAACCACAAGGCGAACTGAAACATGTAACACAACATATCCAGAAGGCAAAGTAAATGAAAATACAGCATCTGGTTAAAGGATGGGAATACTAAGTATACCTTTACTGATGACTCAGTTTTTCTTTTTCTTATGGGAATAAAGAAGTAGCGATAAATAGAATCATTTTTAATTGGCAGTTTGGCAGACAAAGAAATGGGCGGTGGTGCACTGGAGCTAAATAGACCAGGTAAGACTTGATGGATACCTGAAAACTGCTTCCACGGCACAGTTAAACTAGCAGGGACACTGAAATGGTAAATCCGATCGGACTGAATGAAGTAAGTCAAAGGGAAGGAGGCTTCTCCACAGCGGGGCAGGCACTGCTGGGACAGAGCACTCCTCGAAGGCTGTAGAACCAAACCTGCCGTGTCTGCCTTCTTGGCAAAAGCTGCAACACCACATGTAAGATCAGCTACATGAGCGGAGGCTTTGGTGGTAAAAAGTCCTGAATTTGATCCCAAATCCATGACTTTACAGGGAGGAGATCTACGCGGGTCATTAAAACTCTCTACACTAGAGGCTCCTCAGCATACAATGGAAGCTCGAATTCTGGACCTTTGGAGTGACTGCTGGAATGAAGTAAGGTGCAGGGGCAGGCGCCAGGAGATGGTGTGTGTCCCTACATTCGCTCCTCGCTTCCCTTTGGTTCCCTCCCCCAGCTCCAGGGGGTCCCTGGGAGGAGATAGAGANGAGCGTCTGAACAGATGATGCTTGGTTTGCTCCCCATCACTGCCGGAGCGATGCTCCCCAGTTCACATCTGCTTCCTCCCACGCACAGCCATTGCACTGCTTTCATTTCCTAGAGGACCAAGTCCAAGTACCTTCGCCCCGCCTGGTCCCCGCCTGTGTCTCAAGCCCCATTCTGACTGCTGCGTGGCACCATGCAGACACAGGGAGAAGAACAAGCCGGAGTTGTTTGGACTCCGTTTACACTGTGGCACCAGCATTTCCAGCCTTCCGACTTGGGGCAGAACATTAATCTCTTTCAGTCGCACGTTAGCTTTTTGCAGATTAGATGCAAGGATGACCCTGCCTGTGTGAGCTGTTAGGAGAGCTGCACGAGGGGACTTCGTAAGCGATCAGCTCTTACCGCGACAACGGATGGCTTTCCCCTTGACTGAAGGTATGTTTCTGCTTCAGGCCTGAGCCTCTAGACGTGTTTCTTGCGGTTTTGCTTTAATTTGTTTTCCTCACCTGACATGCCTTTCCCCTGCTTTTCCTAAGGAAGTGGTGTTTATGATTCGCTATGGTAACAAAGTTACAGGCTTGGTTTTTCCTCCGTAGTCAGAATCTCCCACCATCCTGGGATGAATTAAGTAGTCTGTTCTCAGTGTTCCATAGCATTCCCAATCTTATGTGTGGTCAGCTGTAAAATCCTGTATTATCCTTGTTCAGGCGCCCTTTCCTGCAGTGCGACAGGAACCTCAAAGTACCAGGACTGAATCTAGCCCAGCACCCCTGTCGCAATCTGTATAGACCAGATTGCTCCATCAATGACTTTGTTCTGTCTTTTATCCACTTAAAACACATTTTTATTGTGTTAGAATGCACTTAGTAGAAAATTTGCCAACGTAACTGCCAACTGTATTAAGTCATGCAATCTAGTGGGATTAAGTAACTTCACAATGTCGTTCAACCATGGTCACTACCTATGTCTAAAATTTTCATCACCCCAAACTCCGTAAGCAGCCACTTCCAATTCCTCCCTGCAACCAGCTCCTGGCAACCTCGAATTACTTTCTGTCTCCACGAATTTGACAGTTCTGGGTACTCTGCGTTGAGGGACTCACACAATATTTATCCTTTTGTGGCTGGCTTATTTCACTTTGCATAATATTGTCAAGGTTGTGCATGGTGTGGCATGTGCCAGGATTACACTGCTTTTTATAGCTGAATAATATTCCATCGTATGGCTATACCACAGTGTGCTTGCCCATTCATCTGCTGATGGACATTTTGGTGGTTTCCATAGTTCGGTTGTTGTGCACAGACCTGCTCCAAACATTCCCGTTCAAGTTTTTGTTTGAATGTCTGTTTTCCAGTATTTTGGGGCGTGTCATAGGAGTGGAACTGTTGTGTGCTGTGGCAACTTCGTGTTGATGGCATTCAGGAGACACCAAACTCTCCCACAGTGTCCGTGTCGTTGTATGTTCCCACCCGCAATCTAGGAGGGTCCCGGTGTCCACTCGGCCTTGCCAACACTTGCTATCTTCCATTCTTTCTCAAATTCCGGCCGTCCTCGCGGGTGTGACCTGCTTCCTCACTGCGATTTTGATTAGCATTTTGATGGACAAAATTCTTAAATTTGATGACATCCATCTTATCTAGTTTTCCTTTTGTTGCTTGTGCTTTGGGTGTCATATTTGAGAGATCACTGCTGAATATATAAGGACTTAAGGATTTGCCTTTTTTGTACTCTTCTAAGAGTTTTATACTTTTGGCTCTTATATTCGTCATTGATCCTTTTTGAGTTAACTTTTATATGTGGTGTGAAGGTAAGTGTCAGCTGCTTTATTATTATTATTATTATTATTATTTTACACATAGAGATCCATGTTCCCTAGCATTATTGTTGAGAAGACACTCCCCCGCCTCCTGGAATGTCTTGGCACTCTTGTTGAAAACCAATTGGCCATAGAAGTATGAGTTTGGGGGCGCCTGGGTAGCGCAGTCGTTAAAGCGTCTGCCTTCGGCTCAGGGCGTGATCCCGGCGTTCCGGGATCGAGTCCCACATCGGGCTCCTCCGCTGGGAGCCTGCTTCTTCCTCTCTCACTCGCCTGCTGTGTTCCCTCTCTCGCTGGCTATCTCTCTGTCACATAAATAAATAAAATCTTTAAAAAAAAAAAAAAAAAGAAGTATGAGTTTGTTTCTGTTCCATTGATCGGTATGTCTAAGGTCATGAGATCCAACCCTGTGTTGGGCTTGCACTCAGCACAGAGTCTCTTTGAGATTCTCTCCCTCTGCCCCTCTCTCTCATGATCTCTCTTTCTCTCTCTCTCTCTCAAATAAATAAGTAGATCTTTAAAAAAAACATCTCTAGTTTGGGGAACCTTGTCAACTTTTAATATAATTCTGTTACACTGCTTAAACAGACTGTATCAAACCCTAACTTTATTGACATAATTTCTGAGGGAACATATGGAGACACTAGAGTTGAGGTTTAGGGGCCCAGAAAATTTCAACTGAATCTTACTCAAGAGAAAACATAGTGATAAAAAACCAATATGAGAAAGAAAGCAGTGTGTATGTACTCTGTGTATTGATGACGTCCGTGAGTCATGAATAGACACATGTCAACCAGGAAATGTGTATGTGAGTGCATAAGATAAGAACATTTTCTATTTTACAAAGAGCAAAACGACAGAATCTGCCTCACTCCCTCTCTCTTTAAGTTGAAGCTCTCTACTTGCTTAAAATAATCAGCTTTATTATTAGCAGGATTTTCAAACATATTTCATCTCCAAGGAGAAGTCACACCAGTTCAAAGCTGGGAATGAGGGAAAAAAAAAAAAACACAAAACAAAACCCAAAACAGCCGATAGCAGAAAGCACCAGTATATTATTGAACTTATAGACGCAAGGATGTGGGATAAAGTAGCCTTAGACAAACATTTTAGGTGGGTCCAACAGTGCAATGCCTTGAATCCTTCTTTCTGGAGCTGCAGAAAAAACAAATCAAAGTTTTTAAAAGAACTATCAAGTTTTATTTAATTTTACTACTTCTGGTAATGTAAACAAGGGTCATGCAGATACTGGAAAACATAAAATTATTGGAAATACGGTCAACATTATTGGGCCGAGGGAAGGAATATTTTGATTATTTTAATTTTTTTCTAAAAACATTTGATATATAAGCTCTATAAATATCCATAGTTATTCACTTTCAAAATTGAAACTCCAGACTTATGGAAAGTTTACAAAACAACCCAAGGGGAGTTACAGCATGTGTGTCGCATCAGTATCGTGGTAAGAAAGAATAACTGTTGCTTCAAAGTGGGGGAATTCAAGTCTACCTAATCTCCGAAGACTAATTATTATCACTACACATATTTTTAAACTATACCAGGCCTCTACCTGCCCCTTACACATCTTTAAAAGTTTGAGACAAGGAAGAACAAGGGTGATGATTCTGAGATCATGCAGGTTTTATAATTTTCTAAGGCTCTGATTATTAATTAACATTGAAACGAAACTACCATGTCTTCTGGGCAGAGCAATGTACATTTAATTATACTAATATTCATCAAAAGGTAAAGTAACCCTTGTATCCACTTTGGGCTGAGGGCATTTTACAAACTTCTTGTAATTTGAAGCAGGTCAAGTGAATAGTGATTGAGGTACTTGAAACCATTTTATAATCTGGATAATTTTATTGGGAAAAAAGCTTATTATATTTGATTCTGAACTGATGCAAGGATCAACTACTTGCTTAGTATATCTTATGCCAAAATTATCTGGTCTAAGTTGTGTTGGTTATTAATTCCCATTGGCGCAGAGAACTTGTGATGACACGCTGTATCTCAGTAGCAGCCTAAATAAAACTATGTTTAGCACGGATAGTTAGCCTATTACTGTTGTCTTTGCAGACATTACTTTGCTCTAGCCTCACGACAAACCGATGAGGTAGGTCATGGGTACAGGTGAAACCGTTCGGGCTTAGCTCATTCAGAAAGGTCTTTTCCCCGGAAGCCATCTTAATGGAATTTTATAGCAAGTAGATTTCTTACTAGTAAAGCTCTTCCAAGGATTTTTGTATTTTCCTGGAACTGTAGGATGAGAGTAAGTTGAACATAAGCCATTGACACATGTGATGCTTTTTTCACTTCTCTGCTTCCTCAGTTAGATTCTGAAATTTTCTGTCAGAGCCTGAGTTCATTCATATTTGTATTCCCAGCACCTAGTGGTGTTAGCGGCCATGTAGGCATGCAGAAGATGTGTCTTAAATGAACGAGCAAATCTGGAGCTGACCACTAGTCCTTCCTTGTTTTCCAAAAGCAGCCAAACCAAACACAGTCTGTGCCGGATGTTCTCACGATACGTGTCACTCAGTTCTGTCCTGGCTCATGTCGCACTGTGTTATTATATGTGTCTGTGTTCTTGACGGTCCCCCGCCCCCACTCCAAACAAATGTTGAGTTCCGAGGGAAAGGCCACGACCATATCCACCTAAGAGCTCCTGGTCCCACACAGTGTCTGAAACACTGTGAGAGACGCTCTGTAAATACTTAGGGAAGGAGGATGTGGCTGGGAAGGTCTTCGAATCTTCCCCACTTACCTCCTGCTGAGGAGGGGGCTTATAATAAAAGTATACTAAGAAGACACAAGAAATGTCAACAGAATAACATATGGAGGTCTCGAAATTAATAGTAATGCATTTTTAAAAAGAGTCTTTGTTTTAGATCTGCTATTCTGAAGAAAAATCTAAGCCCGTTCCAGGAAAGACAGAGACTGTCCATCGCTACCAGTCTCTTCCAGGATACGGCTGGGAAGAGTGGCTTCCTCCCCTAAAGCAGCTCGTGCTGCCAGGATGACGTGGCGCTCATGCCTCACCGGAAGCAGACCCAGGGATAGAAACGGTCCAGGGAAGACTGGAGGACGCTGAAGGGAGAGCGGGACGATCAGAGACTGAGGGCTCTCAGACTTCCGGTGAAGGCGGCGTGGGGTGGACGCAAAGATGTGTGCAGAGGAGGTGACAAATAGAGCTTGGCTTCACCCTCTGCCCTCAATCTTGTGCTGACTAAAAGAAAGATCACTCTCTCTCTTCAATAGCACATCGCTTCACGGTGATTCATGTTGTCCATGAATAGTCAAGTTTTTATACATTTTCCCTTGTAGTTCAGAGAACTCCATGGACATATTTAGGATATGAGCGATGTCACCCCATCAGAGCAGTCTTGGAAAGCTGGATTCCAGGAGCAAAGCCACAGGGTCCCAAAGTTGCCTCAGACATACAGAAAGAGAACCAGGTTCCGGGCAATGACTGGCATGTCACGTGCAAGCAGGCTTCCCTGAGGCCCGTGGGGGCACCGACCATCCCACAGGAGATGCAGGGTGGCACCATGAAGACTGTCAGCACAGAATGTCTGCTGCTAGCAATGTGTTGAAACTCCCAGCTTTGCCTTCTCCAGATCCAACGTGCTCTGGAAACCATGCATTAGGGAGATCACTGGCCTTTTTCTTTTCTTTCTTCACTTTCTTCTGCACAATCCCAAGGGCATAGAAGCACA
Source organism: Ursus maritimus (assembly GCF_017311325.1). Lineage (NCBI taxonomy): Eukaryota > Metazoa > Chordata > Mammalia > Carnivora > Ursidae > Ursus > Ursus maritimus. The sequence goes on along the minus strand of NW_024426774.1, from coordinate 6,786,697 downwards.
AAGCCCAGTTTTCCTTTCATTCGTTTATCATCTCGCCCTGCCGTGGGCAGCCCTTGCTCAGCAGCGGAGCCCTGTGTCCTGTCACAGAGGCTTCCTGCCAGCTCGATGGGGGTCAGGGGTCCTCTTCCTATCCCTTGGTGCCCCTGCGTGCTGCTCTTCTCAAACGGGAACAGACTGCCAGGCGCTCCCACTGCCTTCCCCTGCCTGTGGGAAAAATGACCACATCCATCTGGACATCAGTGCAGGCTTGTACGCCTGTAGACTCCTGCACGTCCACGTGTTTCTGCAATGCGCGCACATGGGGGGTCTGGGGTAGGAATGCGAGCTGGGAGAGCATTATAGGCTTTGAGAGTCGGTGTTAGGAAGTAGGGGAATGGTGTGTACTTACCTACACTCACACATACAGACACATCACAAAAACTACTCTCTTTGGAGGTTGATACTATACATTTCAAGCTACCTCTGGCTTAATTAGCCATTTAGTTCTTGGAGTGACTTTACCAGACTAACTTTGCTTCTGTGAGGCTCTGCTTTTTCATCTGCAGAAATGAGGATAGCAAATTCTACTTCTCAGGGTTACGTGGGATGTGCACTCGATGCTATGAACATTAAACGAATAAATGTGAGTACATCTGAATAGACTCAGCCCATCGGGAGTCCAGTGAAGGTGACTCCTTCCAGTCCCCAGAGACTTTAAGAAGAATTTGTGAGTCAGGAGTGTCTCACCCTGCCCTTGACTGTCACAGTGCTTTTTAGGCTGTCTGGGGACAGTAAGTGCTATTGTCTGACCGTAACAAGGGGGAGAAAGTAGTCTGGTTAGTATGAATACACGCTACCCGGAACCAGCTCTTAAGTCAGCCTCCAGTAAAGACAGCTAATGACCATGCACTCTACCGTTGTGCCCTCAGGATGGCAATCAGCCCTCTCCTCGAGGAAGAAGGCGTATTTGTACTACATTATTTGCGTGCTTGTTTATTGGGAACGCCCCAAAAAGACACCAGAGCTTGCTTCTTATTTTGTTTTACTTTTTCTAATGAAAAATTGTAAACGTCCATGAAAGGAGAATACATAGTCTATAAAGAATCCCAATCACCCATCCATCATTGGCTTAAAAATTATCAACAGATGACCAAATGGTTTTCATCTTTACCCCCTTCATCCTAATGTTGCTAGGTGTCTTTTTTACAACTCCACTGACGTATAATTTACGTATTGTAAACTTGACCCAATCAAGGTGTACAACTCAATGATTTTTACAAAAATAAATTCGGTCATGCTACCATCACCGCAGCATAGTTTTAGAACATTTCCATCACCCCTGAAATTCACCTGTGCTCACCTGCTGTCACGCCCTGACTCCCACCCCAGCTCCAGGAAACCACTGCCTTCCTTTCTGGCTCTCTAGAACTGCCTCTTAGGATTATTTTCTATCAGTGGAATTAAACAATATGTATATTTTTGTTTCTAGTTACTTTCACTCAGCTTCCTGTCTTTGGGTTCATCCGTGTTGTAGCATGTAGCAGTAATTTCATTTGATTGCCGAATAATATTCTACTGAATGGCTGTACCGCATCTTGTTTATTCATTCACCCATTGATAGACACTGGCATGTTTTTAGATTTTCCAGTTATGTGTAATGCTACTGTGAACGTGCAAGTACCAGTCTTTGTGTGGACATCTGTTTTCATTTGTCTTGGTTAGATGATCAGGAATAGAATTGCTGGATCATCGGTGGGTTTATATTTAACTTTTCAATGACACTGACAAACTATTTCTGACTTGGTGACACCATTTTACCTTCCCACCAGCAATACATGGGGGCTCCAATTTCTCCACATCCTTACCAGTGCTTTATCTTTTCTTTCCCTCCTCCCCCTCCTCCTCCCCTTGTTGTTGTTGTTGTCGTTCTTCTTCTTCTTCTGTTAGGATCATTTTGTTGACTGTAAGTCATATCTCATTGTGGTTTTGATTTGTTTCTCCCTAAAGACCAATAATGTCAAGCATTTTCTCATGCACGTTAGCCACGTGTGTATCTCACCTGGTAAAAATGCCTAGGCAAACGTTATCCTTAGACAAGTATCCGTTGTGTTGATTACTTTATATATGTTTGTAAGAAGTACTTAAATCAGTTATTGTAATTCCTCCAACTTCCTTTTCCAAATGGTTTCCCCTTTTCTCTGTGTCTTTCTATTCACTACTCACTTGTTAGTGAGGTTCCTGCCACACCTCTCTGTGCCCCTGTTCTTTATCCAGGTACGGTGTCTCCGGGTGAGAGGACAGGAGGGAGGCAGGTAGGGTCATACTACGGAATAGGTCTAGTTTGGAGATTAGTTGAAATTCCAAACATTATATCTGATATAATTTTTGAGGAAATGATTTTAAAGCAAAATTTGAGATCAAGAGCATGAACCCTCTTGGAGAGCCCACTCTTCCGAGGGCAAGGATATGTAAGCTAAGTAAAATGCTTTTATAAATGGATGTAGATGACTTTATTTAGAGTAAGAAAGTCAGAATGCACTGTAGGAAATGGACTCCTGTTAAAATAAATACATAAAGCATAACCTTGATACCACATAATCTTCAACGTTGACGTCATGGCAAAGATGGTCTCATTCCAGGTTCATCTTCTTCCCTTTTTCTCCTGAAAGAAACCTGGCTTTTAAAATCTACTTATTAATCTGATAATATATTTGTTTTTTATTTTTTAAAAGAATTTATTTATTTATTTGAGAGAGAGAGAGAGCGCGCCCAGAGGGAGAGTGAGAGGGAGAAGCAGACTCCCTGCTGAGCAGGGAACCCTATGTGGGGCTCGATCCCAAGACCCTGAGATCATGACCTGAGCTGAAGGCAGATGCTTAACCAACTGAGCCACCCAGGCACCCCCTGACATTATATTTGTAACTTACTAGGTGAGAAGTACTCTACTAGGCCATGTCCAAACCATTTTATTTTTATGGAAATAGCTGAGGTTATAAGGACAATATTTCTATAATTTGGGGGCATAGTTACTTTGGCTTGTGAATGGAGATACCATTAATAACAAATAGAGACTTACAGAAAAATAAACCAAATGTAACTGTAATTGGAGTTCTAGAGTAGGGAAATAAAATGGAACAAAATACTCACCAAATTTCACAGTGGCCTATCCAGGTACAAGAAGTGGCTAAGCTAGCCATGTAGTAAGTCTAGCTGTGTGAAGGGAGTACATGCACTACCAAACCTCACCTTTACCGTGTAATTTATAAACAAATTTGTTGGCATGCAAATTATAACTTGTCCTGAAAACGTCTTCTACTAATTAAAGCTTGCAGAAGCTTGGGAAATACTGAATAATTAACACAGTGCTGGCATGATTCTTAGGTAAGTGAAGTATTACCAAATTAGATGTCAAGATTAGGGAAAATGAATTACTTGAAAACCCATTTTAGGTTTTGAGCTCTCTTTACTTCTGAAATATGTTCCATGAAATCTGAAGGTCCAGGATCCCGTTGGGCGCACAACTCAAGCAAACAGTTCCCGACTTGCTTTGCTCTAAGCTCAACATGGGCCACTTCGGCTCCTTGTACAGCTCAGCCGACTGGTGCTCGGACGCTGTGGGTCACCTCTCTTCCGTCCCTCACATTGGTTACGTGGCAGAGTGTAGGGAAAGGAGTATGGGGTCTAGAGGGAACAGCCCTGGAAGCATATTCGATCTTCATCACACATGAGCTTTGTGACATTGGAGTGGTTGCTGTCTTACTTTCCTGAGCATAAGTTTATTCATCAATAGATTGGAGGTCATTATAGGCATTGTATAATTTAATGTGATAATCAAATTAGAGATGATAGTGACCCCGCCCTCCGAAAAAATGGATTCCTCTCCATAAGTTTAGTTTGGGTATCATAGACTAAGAAGGTCACGTAATGGTGCACTTAGTAATGAGTAGAAGGAACGCCATGGAACGAAAATTGCATTAAAGAATGAAGGTTGGGATGTGTAGGGATCTTGAGCTTTGAAAATGGTAGAAATGGAACAGATTTAGCTCATTTTATCCCAGAAAGTGAAATAATTGCAAATGGTACTCTGCTATAAAATAGGCAGCTTTTAAAGCAAATTACTAATAATAGTAATTCAGACAACGCTCACTGTCCAACTGCTTTTCATGTGCACAAGGTTGAGAGGATTTCAATTAGAGGTGCTGTAAAAGGGATCTCCGCCTATGGGATGGAATTTGTTAAGAATAACAAATATTAATAATGATAACATGATAATAATGATAGTTAAGCACAGATTCCAATGCATTTTATTTAACTTTGTATTCTCCAGCACCCGGAAGTCCCGCCACATAGTAGATGTCCAACAAATACCTGCCCAGTTGAGTTCCCAGCCTTCTCGGTCACATTTAGGATGACTCTCGCGACCCACTCTCTTCCTAGTCAAGCAAACACAACTACACACTCACACACACCTGCGGTTCTCCCAGAGAAAAGGGGATTTAGGTTCACAACATAACTCATTTGTTACTACAGGAAACTTTGTAACGTTACTTTGCACCAGCAGGGAAAAACTTCTGTCCTCGAGTTGTGAGACCACATTTACGTGTGTATATGTGTGTGTGTGTCCATTTGCAAGGCACAGGATCAAGTTTTCGATGATGGAAAGACTATGACATATTCACCTAATAGATGGAGTATTTCATCTTTGTAGTGGTGAGCTGCTTTTTATTTAAACTAGTTTGAGGAACACGAGGTATGCTTTTTTTTTTTAATATTTATTTATTTGAGAGAGAGAGAGCACGAGAGCATGCACAAGCCATGGGGGGAGGGAGGCGGAGAAGAAAGAGAAGCAGATTCCCCGCTGAGCAGGGAGCCTGAAGTAGGGCTCGATCCCAGGACCCTGAGATCATGACCTGAGCCAAAGGCAAACACTTAACCTACTGAGCCTCCCAGATGCCCCTACGAGGTGTGCCTTAATCACTTCCTACCTGAGAAAAGAGGCTCAGAAGGAGAAGAGTCCTCAGAATGAATAACCAATCTGGAACAACCCTCTCGATTATAATAGTCAGTATGTTCTCACACTACCAAAATATTTATTATTTTTAAAGGTTAATGTGCATTATTTGACGTATGAGAAGATGTTTCCCTGTCGTTCTGGTAAATGCTGGGTGACTGTTAACTACGTAAGCTTAGAGACAACTAGCGGAGGTGGAAATCAGTGACCACACGGGTGCACTCAAGCAACAAATGAGCATTACGATTGATCTCAACCATTGAGGAGTATCTTTGCATTTGCAGGTGCCTTCAGACAAATGTTCTCCTGGATACCAGAGTGTTTCAGACTGTTCGTGATTGTCAATAAAGACAGAAGTAAGTACAGTGCAGACAAATTCTGACACAGAAACTCCAAGGCTGGCCCCAAAAGAGAGTAAGTGGCAGGAATTCAAAATGTCCGACGAGATGGTCTTGCATGCTGTGGGTTCCAACAGGGGGATGAATGCAGGCAGCAGCAAAGTGGTTTGGAGGCTGAAGGAGAATGAGAACCACGACTCCAAAGCCCGCGGTAGCCAGCATGACATAAAGGACGTGCTGAGGAAGGGTGGGGTGCGTTTGAGGATTGGGGTTGGTCTCCGGTCAGCCTTGGAGGAGCCCCCTGTCGTCAGCTTCGCAGGGGCTATCAAGTCTCACGCGTCTACAAGGCACAGCCTGTTTCATGCCCATCGTCCTCAGCAGCTGGGGTTGCTGCTTTTTTTTGGGTTTGGTCATTTACTTTGTGTGACTCGGTGCTGAGAAGCTTTGGGGCCGTGTGCTCTTCAGAAATATTTTGGTAGGCTGTTTTCTTAGGGTTTTCTGGTCATTTCTTTCTGGGCAATATTTAGAAACTATGAGAATATGTCATGTTAGATGCTCTCTGCCTGGAAGCAGCTGAGGGTTTTATGCATTTCCCCCAACTCCGTGTACCCAGGGACGTGTCGTGGAGGCTGTGCGTTGGCCTTTCGTGTTTTCACCAGGTCACATGATTGTTGAAGCACCAATCATTGAGGTACTTGTCTGAAACTATTTTTTAAAAACGGAATCACCTGCTAAAACGTTGGTGGAATAATTGATCCTTAACATGTCCTTAAATTTGAATTTTTGTAGGTTGTATAAAGCAGGACAAACGTTATCTGTCAATAATTTGCAAGACACTTCTGTATAAAATGTTATTCTTTATAATGTCCACTTTAAGTGTATACTCAAGACAAAGAGGGCATCAGTCCATTGGCTATCTAGCTTTCAGATTACTCATCTAGATAAAATGGTATGTAAATGCTGACTGGACCTCCACACACACAAAACAAAACAAACAAACTTCCAGGTGGGTTTTTATCTATGTCTTGAAGTGACTTTGGTAGACCTGCTTTTTCCATTAAGACCATTTTGAAGGTAACCTTAATCATTACAAGCATCGATAAAGTGGCCAAACCGGCAGCGAAAAGCTGCTGCTGGAAATGACTGAGGACTCGGAGATCGCTCCACCCCCTTCCACGTCCACTCATCTGCCACCACACTTTATACAAGTAGCCGGGCTTCCCTGCATTGGGCCATTATATTTCTTTTTTAAGTCAGCCAACCTGGAAACAGGGACACCTGCACTGTGTTGGGGGTGAAAGTCTGGGTGGGTGGTACGGGCGGATGGTCAGGGAAACGTTTAGAGAGACCTGAAAATCCATTCTGGAGACAAGACAAAACGAGCACTAGGAAAAAATAAATAAAAACAACAACAACAGCAACAACAGGTTGTGTGACTTGGAGCGAGCTCAACACACACAGTTGTGTTGCAGACCCCCAGGAGGGAAGTATGGCTGAGGGCGAATGGGGGTGTGGTCCTTTATCCTTGGGGAGTGGGGAGGAATTGGATGAAGTAGAAGGAAAAAGGGAAGTGGATATTCATTTCTTACGTATGTCACTAGATTGTTCTTGTTTTTCTTCCTGGTTGGAGTGCGGCTGGTCAAATAGATTGAGTCCTTAAACCACGGTACTGAATCATTATTGAAATTGAAATTTGAAATGTACCAAATATATCAATTATATTAGGATTAACACAGTCATTTTTGTTAAAGCTGAGAGTGGAACCATAAATCTTTCTGAATTCGAATGATTTCCTTCTGATTAATGTACCAGGAATTCTGTGCAGCTGATGTGCTCACCTACAGCGTTAATTGAAGCGAAAAAAAGTAGGAAGAATAACTTCTTGCATTTTTTATTATGAATGTCATTTCAATAAGTCACTGATGCAGAAGAGGGAAACACCGCGGTGAAATTACCGACTGTCAATTACACCACACCCGTGGGTTTTCAGCATATGGAATAAAGCATCTTGCTGTTTCCCTTCAGGAATTTATTCTTCGGGAAATCCCCATGGCTTAAACTCCTACTGAACATGACATCGGGTGTGTGGGGGAAGGGATCTGGGCCAGATTGTGCAGTAAAAGGATTCTTGGTTTTACAGGGGTCCCGATCCTTCTTTGATGGCATCTCCATTCACTCCAGCCCCCGTCTAGGGAGGAACCCTCTTTTTCAAAACCTGCTCTCGAATGAGGAGCTAATTAAAAGAGTTAATTATTTAAAGAAATTACAGGGCGTTTTAAAAAAAGCATCCTGGAAAGCTTGTGTCAGAGGATAAGGGCATATTCACACAATATTCTCCAGTGTCTTCAGAGAAAAGTGGAGACTGCTTGAGAACTGGTTTTCTGGAAATGACAGAAAATGAACTAAACTTGATACAGATTATAGAATGGGTTCTCCAAAGCTCAGACTTAATGCAAAAAATCAACAATTTTGGGTGGCAGTAGTTCAGGATTATTAAGAAGCTAGAGTCAGGGAAGTAAAGGTAGATTTAGTTATTTTTGAAGCTTTCATTTTATAGGAGTCTGATTCAGAGTGAGTGACTAAAAAACATTTTAACAGCCTCAGTATACTATCAATTGTATCCTGACGGTCACACCTTGCGGAAGGCTGCCTTTATAAATTGCATCAAACAGCCCTTCCCCGTCCTGCGTCATGTCCTCTGTGCTGTGAGGCATTCTTCGTCCTTTGACCCCCACGCCCCCTCCACCAACACACACCCCATCCTGCCCCCGCTTCTGTGATGTCTCACTTCATCAACAGCATCACTCTCTGACATTCCCAGTATTAAAAATAAATAAATCACACTAATCAAGAATACATTTATATCAATACTATTTCCCCCCTGGGAAATTTTTTAAATAATTCAGAAAACACTCTTCTCAGGCCCTTGTTACTTCCTCTACGTTGTCTAGGTAGAAACAAGCAACAGCTGTTCATCAGGGAGGGCCCACAACCTCGTCAGGAGATAAAAATACCTGAAAGGTGAAAAATGATTCATCATTTCGGAGAACTGTTTATGTTTGGGGAGCTGCCTCAGTGCTTTGGAAAGGACATCAGTATGTCAGCGGGATGGCTAAATGGAATGGTCCCCTCCAGGTGCCTGCGGATAACAGAGATGGGTAATCAGAGTCGGAAGACAGTGTTTAATGGTGATGGTGGGTATCATGAATATTCATGAGGAGAGAGAACTTGAGAATGGAACAGAGCAAGACAGGAGTAAGGTAAGAGCCAGGCACTGCAGGAACTTGGAGCCTGAAGTAGGAAAGTCGACCTCCAGGGAAGGACCACACCTCCACAAAGAGAAGTGGTTCCCAATTCTAAGGCAGGAATAGCAGAGTGAGATTATAGTCTCACGATCGTAAGACATGGATAAGAAAGACGGTCAGCTCAAAAGGTAGAGAAATAGACCCTTGATCGTAGGAGTATTTATCCAAAACTGTTTAAACTTCATTGATAAGAGCTTCGGTCAGGATATTTCAACTTGGTGACAGCAACGCAATGACATTATTTCCTCCCGTCTTTATACTTACATCTCATCCTCGTACACTAGGTCGACATTTTGCTGTTCGTATTCTCCGGAGAGAACACACCGAGACACAAACATACTGGCTAATTCCATATGTCATTAACATACATGTAGAGGGATGCTAGTTTATGTATGAGGCTTTTATGATTTTTGTTAGGGGAGTTTTCCCT